>NC_137462.1:81338568-81686068 GCF_964235325.1 Thermobia domestica
TGATATCAGGAACGGTGCATCTGACTGCTCTGGTTCTTTCACATGCGTGTTCTACGCATCGGAAGCTATCGCTTGCACTCAAGTTCAGGCAAATTCACGGGGAAATTAAATTGGGGCTCCAGGTTAATGCTCTGTTGGCCTCACTCTTTATATTTGGCATTGTATTATATTATTTCATTGTAATTAATATGTCTGTCTGTTAGGTGAACAAAGATTAAATGTGATTTCATATACCGCCGCAATGCATCGGATCGCATTCGATGAAAAATTTCTTCTCAGGTATATAAGGTGGGTGATGTTTTCCTTTTACATTATTTTATAATCATCTGTTCGTATTAAGTATCCTCAATGGACTAGACGGGAACTTTTTTTATTGGAAGGGCCCACAGTAACTTCGTGTATATATTTGCATTTTTCTCATGTATTTTAATAAATTTGGAATTTCTAGCGTTTTGACATGCTATTTAATGCGGCATGAATTGATAGCTCTTGCAACTAATTAAAAAAAAAAAAAAACTACTTTGTTCCTAAGCCCAATATAACATACAATCCGATGCATGTTCGAGACTTCAAAGAATTAAATAAACAAGTTCTTTCACGCATAGTTATGCTTAAATTTCATAGTATTGGTAGTGGTATAAATAGGTACAACAGCTCGTGCAAAAAACCGTACCGCAAAAGCCCAGTACAAAATTTCTAATCAAACCAGCTCAGTTTGTTCTTAACTATAAACAAATTATCATTTAGCCTTTTAAAGACGGATGCCGCATATAAACACACAGTCGATCGTTCGTTGAAGAAATACCTGGACGGAGAAAGTGGATGTGGTTTATTAGCGTCATTTGTGTTTAATTTGTCAAACAAGTCATACTGGTTTCTATCATAGGCTTGGATGGCTTTTAGGGTACTTGTCCTTTCTTCCCCGCTCTGGAGAAAGATTAATGGTCGTCCCTAAAGGGTTAAGAATAACCACTATATTCAAAACCAAAGCACTGCCATGAACACTCGCATAGTCACTTCAAATGCCAACCAATTCATGGTAGCCTGAAACAATAATAGTTTCCGCTCATCACAACTAGAACTTTTCAACTGGCCTCGATTCACATATGACACTTCCTAATAAACCCTCGGGTAACCAGCATGGAAATTATCCCTAGAGTCCCTAAACAATAAGCGTCATATCACAGTCACCACCTAGTCCTTTTTCAACCAACTTGTCAGTTTTCTTGATAAGGATTTCATGCTTAAGAACGGATGTCTCGAGACTGACTACACGTCCGAACTTATCAATAGTATATAATACCTCCAACTTTAAGATCTCCCACCTTAACTATACCAAATATTTTCTACCTTATGTCCTGGCTATTCGGGAAACTATTTGTTCCATCAGATTATCCTTGAACAACTATCTCGAGATCTACTGTTCAGCAACCTAAAACTGGGAATACCCTCAACGTTATTCACAAACAGTTCAATCAAAAGGAGATATAAACGAAAACAAAAAGAAAAACTAAGATAAAACACGTAGCACTATCGCGTGTACGTCACGTGAAAGAATTTGGTTTGTATGACGTGATATGTTCTCAATATTGTAATCGGCAGTAGTAGTAGTAGTAGTAGTAGAAGAAGATTTCTACCACTTTTGTTTTAATAGTAGAGAGATTAGAGTGAAGATATACTTAACTGATTGCAGAAAACCGCTTCTAGCTCTCTCTTATCGTTTTTACTCTACATAGATCAATGATGAAGTTGGAGCAGATTTCTGGAACTTCCAGTTTCAGTAGAGAGTTAAGGATGAAGATGAAATGTATTCTTAGAAAGTTTAACCGATTACTAGAAGCCGATTCTCGCTATCTATTATCGTTTTCGCTCTACAGTGATCAACATTGAGATCAGAAATGATTGAATTCTACCACTTCCGGTTTGAATATAATCCTCATCTACGAACTCGATTCTAAACTTTTGACCCCTATATCCTGGCCGAAATTCTGATCATAAAATAATTCTTGAGACTCCATCTTCCACACGGAGACATGGACAGTAAATATATAAAAGAGTTTTAGTAAACTAAACTCCCTAAAATATAAATAAATAAATAAATAAAAAGCTAACACTACAAAATTAGTTCTTCCGAATCTTCTTACTCAATACATTCCGGGTTCCATTCCCTACAGAAACTAACGATTCTTTCTTACCGCACAATCACTAACTATCTCACCTGAAACCGCAAATGGTTTTCTGACCCAATCCAAAACCGTATTCCATGTACAATCATGTCCAAAATTATTGTCGCATATCTGTAAATGTTTTATTGTAGGAATATAATTTGATAACGAATTCGCCCGGTATTTCTTATAATTGTAGTATGTGTATAATCGGCAAAGACATGTATGTGACAAATTTCATGTCAAAAGAGCAGTAAATAAGAACGATAAAACGAAAATAAAACTTTCTTTCCATTTAGCAACATTTTGTTTTACTCATTCTAATTTTCATATTTATAATTCTTTTCCTATGAAATTTACCACAAATATACATTTCCCGATTATACATATAGTATCAGTATTAAAAGTACCCTACAAAATCATTATCAAATTATATTCTTACAAGAAGAAGTTATAGATATGCGACAATCATTTTGGACATGAGTGTACATTAACAGACACCAATATTTCGGCAACACTTTCATAGTCTAATACAATCAGACTTTAACTTCAAAAAAAATTTCGAACAAGGTGGAGTTTTATGGAGATCTTCACTTTGATGTTCTGAAAACTACCCTTAATTCAAGTCATGAGGTTTTTTTTTTCTTTTTCGTTTTTGCTTGTTTCTTTTGGCGGAGGAGCTGAAAGGGAAAATTCTATTTTTTTTAATTATCTCTCAAAAATCATTAATTTTTTGAAGAAAATAGCTGTACCACCCCATCCTCCTTTCAAGTCGAAGATATTTGAGAAGTGGGAGGGATAGTGAAAGTATGTGGATTTTATTTGTGTCTTATCGGATAACAAGCGAAAGCATCTCCGATGTCTGCAACTCGTCAAAGAAAAATTTGAATAATTTTGTTAATAAGGATGTTTTACAATAATCAAAAATTGAATTCCAAGAAATTCACATCCTTTTATATATTATCATCTTCATTTTTAATATTTCATTATATTCATTTATCATTTATTTCTAATCGTTCATTATTTTATATTATTCTGTACACATTTTTCTTTCTTCTCTAAGTAGTATTCTTCTATCTTCTTGTCGATCAACACGTTCACTTAGGTTTATCTTACTACGTTATTCTTTTTTTTTTCCTCAAGCTGACAACACTATCACGCAAATTTAGATATCAATATAGCGACTAACTAGATGCTTCTCTGCTATCATTTTATTATTACTATTATTATTATTCCCTAGACCTTCCCCTTTTTATTCGATGAAACATATAACGAAAGTGCTTCTGATGCACTTTCTTCTGTGTTGCGAAATACGAGTTTTTACTACTTTCTTGCAAATAATATGATTGAAAGTATACATAATCTTGAATTGTAACTGAATGCGTTTTACTTTTTTGAAATTTCCGTATAGTTTCATCACGTCCTCTTGTCTTCTTCGGTGGCTTCGAAATTCCTAGCGTAAACTTACATCACATCTTATGAGGGAATCCTGTGATATATCATACGATTAATGAAAGTTTACAGTAGGAATTTCGAAGTTGAGGAAGACGAAGGAATTTATTTAAACTGTACAGAAATTTCAAGAAAAAGTAGCATGTATTCAGAGGTAAGTTCTAATGTTCCAGTTTCTTTGCATTCTTTCTCTGCTAACCAAAATTCCTATAGCTATGTTTCTGACTGTTTTGCTTAGAATAGGTAGTAGGATGCAGTGTACCCAATAGTTCACTACTGGGATCCGAAATGTGTCAGAGTAACTCTGCCTACTGCAAGAGTTGTGAAAGTTGCTAATCATACACTATTACACTATTATATTCAATAATAAGCTCCAACTCTCTCTTTTCGCCTCAAACCAATTTTCTTACGGCGTACATTATCCTACAGCAGTGTCCTATGTGGTACTTTTAGTTTGGCATTTTTGTAATATATATTTTCAATGTTACAAAAGATTTTGAAGCAGATCAGTAGAATAAACAAGTCTTTGTCCTACTTACTTCTTGAATTGACAAAGTCTGTCGTTTTATTCAGAGTGTAACTAGGTGCATATCTGTTATCTTTTATTCATTCCGTAATAACTAAGAGCTTGCGAATGTAGTCAAAACTATAAACAAATAAATAAAAACTGTAGAAAGAACTTTACATACCTAAGATGGAACAATTGCTGACTCTTCGAGTTCTGTCAGTGCTGTGTGGTTTGTGGGTCGGCTCATCGTGGGTTGGTCGCGGTGCTGTTTCCACTACAACTCGCTCATCATTTACAGGAATTGGAACATAGCCATTCTTCCGGACTGAAGAAAAATAAATAAATAAATAAATAAATAAATAAATGTAATAAATAAATACATTTTGGTCGAAATGTAGTGTATTACTCCTTAAAAAGAAAGAAGCCCATTTAAGTTTGGATTTTTAAAAAATACAAGAAGGAGCAAAAGTTCAGTTCTACTCATTTGATATGATTTATAGTTTTCATTTTTTATTTCTTTTTCCTTCCACATCATGGAGCTGCAATCAAAGTCCTTATATGCTACGAAAATGAAACACCTTGAAAAGTAAAATATTTCAAATCATGCTACAGAATGGGAATAGCATTATATTATTATAGGTAAGGCTACCGTACAAGAGAGAACAACAGAATTTCTCATACGTGAAGCTATTTTTTTTATTTTTATTTATTTATTTATTTATTTTTGCGATTATATCATTCATTAAGAATTCTCGAAGTACTTCCGAAAAACAAATTGAAAATTGAATGGTGAACCTCAATGATCTGCTTGAAATGTTTGCGCATTATGGGGCTTTTAAAAGTAAATTACGTTAAATAATATAATACTTGTTAAGTGGCAAATATAACTTTATTACAATATATAAGCAGGCACGTAGCCAGGATTTCGTAATGGGGGAGGGGGTCCGTAACATGAAATATTATGGTTATTACACCAGGGGCTCGATCATTCTAAACTATTTTACCCGCAACATATATTGGTTCGTTTTAGTCAGGATTTCGTAATTGCGGGGGGCGGGGACATGAAATAATATGATTATCACACAAGGAATTCGATCATTCTAAACTATTTTACTGGCAACATATATTGGTTTGTTAGAACAATAAAATGAGGATGTGTTATTATATATTTTAATAACAAATTATGAAGAAATCTCGAGTAAAATAACATAAAAAAGTATTGAAAAAGATTTTACATTATCTACGTTCCTTCCTCTGTTAATTCAAATATAACAATTTTCCTTTCATTATGACCTAAATTATTATAAAAAGTGCATATCCAATAACGCCTTGTACAGAATCTACGTTCCTTTGTTGAACCAAATATTAACAGAACTTTCTTTCGGCATAACGTTTTGTTTTTATTATTCCGTCAACTACTGTCTGTCCCAACAGACAAGTTAAAGGAGCAGTAGAAAACTGTTTCTGAAATAACATGTTTGATACTGCAGACAAGCGATGACGAAAAATTATGATAAAAAATGTCCACACTATTACAGAGCGGCACTATGTTTTCGAAAGCTTGAAATTTCAATGACTAGTAGTAGAAATTCTGAGAATTCAGTAACTTTTCTAGAAATTCCCTGACTTTTCAAATTCCCTGATCCCCCACCTGTTTCCTCAACACAAAGCTCCTCATAACAAGGAGTAACCAAACACTTGCTGTACCTTCTTATTTTTAACGCTGATTCTTCTTTTTCTCGCTTCATCGTTCCTCATTTTTTATCATTTCTGGTTTCGAAAGGAAGTCCGGATCCTCCGGGGTCCCCCTTGGCTACGTGCCTGATATAAGTATGTTCGATGTAATTAGAAAAAATGAAGAAACGCTCTGAAAGTAGTTGCTTTGTCGTAAGTCAATCGCAGTCGTAGTATTACTGTTTTCTTACACGCAATAGTCCCTACCTACACCTACCACACCTACCTACCTAGCTTTAAAAAATAAATTTTTATTTTTATTTATTTATTTATTTATTTATTTTTTAATTGGGAACATCTACGTACCACGTTGTTTTCTCTTGCACTTCTTATTGACATATCGACCTCCAATAACAACTGCAATGTAGACCACATACAGAATAATAAAACCTGCAAAAAATACAAGAAAATATGCAATTATTAAAACATTCATCACGTGAATTCTTCTCATTCTAAAACTGCTTTGAAAGAACCCCAAAACGTCTACTCGATTAAACATATATCTGACCAAATTAGCTCACAGACCTTCCATGTACACATACAGGTACTTAGGAATTTAATGGAAACACGTGGAGTTGGAAGCACGTCAGATGTCTGGGTTGAAAACGATCAGGTGGCGACCGCAACACCGTGCTGTTGATGATGATGTGCTAGGGCTAACTCATGAGAAAAATTAAAACTACAATGTGAACTGAACTGAACACACTATGATTTCTAATTTTTGGCGCTCGTTTATATGGTGCGAGCCTGACGAAAATTGTAAGAGTGTTGGGTATGTTGAGAGGAACAATGTTCAAGTGATGGCCAACAAAACTCACGACGAAATTTACTTCGGGGAAGAGAAACAGTGGTCGGAAGAAAACCCTCAGCTACAGGCCCCACCGAGCATTAAACCGAATTCTCACTCACTAGGGAAGGTCGCAGGGTGTCACTCTCACTTCATATCGATACTATGCTCATTCGATTTCTTTTTACATATGAAATAATTAGGCAACTGGAGAAATCTTCAATCGCAAGCGTGTTCTAATTACGAGCATCGAAATTGAAAAGATTTTGCAAAAAGTTTGAACTTTTCTTTTAATGGCGTCTTACAATTTGCAAATTCCCTCCTATTTGGGACACAGGGTCGTTAGGCTGAAAAAAAAATGTATTTTCCACCCTATAGGGGAGGGGGAGGGGAGGGGGAGATATATATATATATATAAAAAAATAAATAAAACTTAGAGACTCTCGAATCACGAGACCGATCTCGATCAAATTTGCCACATATATGAGGTTCTGGCCTAGGATTTTTTTTTTAAATTTTTTTTTTTGTCATTTCACTTTGACGGTGCAACTTGAGGAAAGGGGAGTGGGGAGATATTTAAATATGATCGAAGATAAAAGTGGCTACTTTTGTGACTTAATAACTCTTGAACCACCCGACAGATCTCGATCAAATTTTTAATATAGATGAGGTTTGGGCTTGGTATAGTTTTATCATTTCACTTTGACGGTGCAACTTAGGGGAGGGGGAAATACATAAAAATGATCGAAAATGACGGATATTAGTGCTGATTCCATAGTTTTCGGGGTCACTGAGACAAACAGTGACACTTCTGATGCCGTTAAATCCAAATTCATTTCCTTTATGTTCAAAATGAAACGTATTCTCTACGTGCGAAGAACGGGCATTCTGTTAGTATCTACTAAAAGTTAAGTTGGTAATGTAAAGCATGGGCTTCTACGTGTTATAAATCATTTTTTAAAAAAATTGATGCAAAACTTAGTGATTTCTAAGAAAAGAAACAAATTTCACAGGAATTCTTTAAAAGAGGCAGTCACATTTCATCATTCTGATAGGAGAACTTGCAAACAAATAAGTAAATAAATAAATAAAAAGGTTGAGTGATTTTCTCAGTTGAAACTTACAAGAAGAACAAAAAATTTCCAAAAGTGAAGACTTGGGCCAGTAACAAGTAATACATTTTTTTTTTTTTTTAATGATCCTGCATTCTTATAATTTTTCAGGATAAAAGCTTACAACCACAATCAGTGATGAGGAGGATCATAAAGTTGACCGATACTATTCGCTTCGTCACGGGATACAGAACTAGGTCTATTATTTAATTATGCGATATGTATTCTATAGCGTCCATCAGTAAATAGCTTCAATTATTCTTTATTTTCAGCTATAATACATTTTATATTATTCAATATTTCACCTAATTACATTAAATACACTCATTCTATGGGCACACACCTTTCGTTTCAAGTGGCAACAAATACCTATGGCTTAACTTCTAGAACTATGATAGTTACAACTTTCACTCTCTCAGTAAATTAACATGTCTCTTTCTTTTTATTTATTTATTTATTTTTTATTTCTTTATTTACTTATTTTTTATTTATTTATTTATTTATTTATTTATTTATTTATTTATTTATTTATTTATTTATTTATTTATTATTTCTGGCATTGCCCCAAATGGAAGAGTTTCCTTTTACAACCATTTTCCTATACAATTCGGCTTGAAGTTAGGTTTATTAGACCTTGTACTCAACTAGCATTCATTAAATGGAAAAAAGGACACGCAAAGATTATTCTAAAAGTTACACTGAAATTCTCCACTAGTGTTCATTCTCTCCAGTTCCTAGTGTGTACGAAAATGAATACAAATGTGCAAGGAGATTTATATGCGGTAACTAGATATGTGCGTATCGTTAGTGAAAGTGAAGCGTGAGATTCACTGAAAAAAAATAATAATAAGTCCACAAGGTAATAATATCAGTGATCGGTAATTGAAACAGTTCGAGGGGAGAGGATGTTTCATAGGAGCACAAAGCATGTGTCTTTAAGCCAATGTAAAAAGAATTGAAAAAGGAAGAAAAATCGAACTAAGGCTCCAGAAGGCAACTAACCTTGCCAATGACATATTAAACACAAGTGTTTTGTGGCATTGATTGTACTCAAAGCTGGAGAAAGAAAGTTACGGCTGTTGCTATCTCTTAGATCAGAGCACAAGTTGTACCGAGTAAAATTTTGTTACCTTATGCAGAAGACTATAAAAACGATAAATCACTAATGGTATTCAGTGATGAAAGAAACGTTCTGTATGATTAGAAAGATGAACTGTCAATGTATTCGAGTGTGGTGTGAGCAAACTTAGTATTAAACCATTGATGATAAGCGTGGTTTATCTAAGTAAACAAGAGAACATCTTTTGTACTATTTCGTTCATTTTCATGTAAAACGAACTGAGCATTCTCATCTAGATATTCTCTAGAACTGTCTTGTTTCTACAGTTGAACCAAGATTCCAGTAACTTCATTTTATAACAAATAGAGAGTGCAACCTAAGAGCATTTACCATTACCTGAACGAAGTTCTCCCTTGCAGCGGATCTCACGACTTGATATTCTATAGATGCTCTCCCTAAATCACCTGATATAATAGCATGCGATTTTATTGCACTGAGTTCTGGGGATATGTTAGGATGCTATTTACGTATCACCATTCATATAATTTGGATGAATCGTAAATTCGCATTATTTATTTATTTTCCTGCCTTAGGAACTGAGTTCATGGCTTTTTCAAAAAATTAAAAATGTTTAAGAACAACACTCTGCAGATACTATATATTCATATTCATTCTGTAGATACTATAATGAATATACCTGTACACCAAAATAATATTAAAATAATAGCTTGAACAACTTCTAGACATTAATTTCTATAAGGTGTTTTGTTTTTCTTAATCTGAAATTTTGCATATGAATATTGTTGCTAACTTTCGTTTTGTATTGAAGTAAGTCGGAATTTAATGGAAAATGTTGCTAATTCTTGCTTATAAATAATGGTTATTTGGTTTATGTTAGCTTTGCTTTGTTTTAGTAACTTTTGAAAGAAATAAAAATCTCTGAACAAAGCAAGCTTTAATTAAAAATAATAATAATTATGAAAGCTGTGAGTTTTACGTCCCACGCTTATACTGGCTAGGCTAAAGGAGACGGTGATGATGAGAAATGAATGAAATGGTGGAATGAAGAAACTGGGAGGAAACGGGAGAACCCCGAGGAAACCCACGCACACGTTTACTTGGAGGGGGCTGGGATCGAACCCGGGACCCCAAGCACCAGAGGTGAACGCTCTACCACTGAGCCACCGCGGCCCCCATATTGAAAAGGAAATAGAAGCTGTTAGATGTGATACGCATGAAGGAGGAGGATGAGAATGTGGAAAGCCAAGAGTAGGTGATGGAAAGGGAAGGAGCTATCTACAGGATAAGGTGTAGTGATTGTGACAGTTGTTACGTTGGTGAAACAGAAAAAAACAAAGAAAAAACTGAAGGAACTCGTACACCAACACAAAGATGATGTAAGTTTACAAAGAGAAAGAAATGCCATTTACAAGCATGAAAGGGGTACGGAACATAATATTAATTGGTGAAAGTCGAAGTGTTAAAGCAAGAACAAAGGACGTTAATAAGGAAGGGGAAGGGGGTCAGATTTATTGAAAAAGAACAAGGCTATGTTAAGATTGGTATGTAGCTCCTAAAATTGATGAACAGTGGGGCAAGTTACTGAAAAAAAAAATAGTTTGTAGCTTATTTAGGTCTAGTAGTACTGTCTACTGAACAGGGGACGAAATGGATTTATGTTTCTAGTTGCTTCTTTGTGATCTCTAATTCTGATTGGCTGCGAACATTCTGATCGCCCAATCAGAGTTCAGGACCAATATCAGGGATTTTGTTATATAAAGAGACAACTCACTATTATATTTTACTGTGTCTGATGAAGCCAAGAAGTTGAGTTAGTTGGTGAAACTGTTATACAATTACTATTTTTAATTAAAAATTGCTTTGGTCAGAGACTTTTAATTTGAAATAACAGTGTTTCGAGTAGCCATTGATAGAGTTGAAGACTGAATATAAAATCCGTTCTAAGTGCCAAAATTGGAAAAGTTCAGTTTAATATAAAAATGTGACCTATGTGCCTAACACTACTCAGTGAAACACTATCTAGTATTCACTGTGGCTATCTAGTATTCACTGTGGCTATCTAGTATTCACTGTGGCTATCTAGTATTCACTGTGGCTATCTAGTATTCACTGTGGAAGTAGGTAAAATAATCCCCTGAAGAAAGCGCGCGCCAATATGTTCCATTAGTTCTGAAGTAATATCTGGGCTGTTTACTCAATATTTTCGTTTTGACACTTAGCACGGATTTTATATTCAGTCTACAGCTGTCTGCTGGGATTAATGACTATAGCTCTGAAGTTAATGACAACAGACGAAGCGAATAGAACAAGGCTTAATTTATTACATTGATACTTTCCGTATTGTTAAAGAAAGTAAGAGCACTTATAGGGAAGTAACTTAAAAAAATCATATATCAAATAATAATTCTTTCTGAGTAAACTTCATATACTGAACATGAACTACATCTAAACTTCACAGGTTGAAATACCCTAAATTACACTATGATTTTGTCTTTATTAAGAGACATAGCATTACACTTACCTACGGCCTCTGCTGTTGTAACTTCACCTCTATAAAATATGTAAAAAGTCCAAAATGCTGCTCCGATGTAGAATATGGTATCACGAAGAAATGGTCGTTCCATTAACTTAAATGGACAACAAACACATATTGTTCCAGCAATAACTGTTGTGACGAAAGTGCCAGCTCCTGTAAGTTAAATAATAATAATTAATAATAATAATAATAATAATAATAATAATAATAATAATAATAATAATAATAATAATAATAATAATAATAAGAAGAAGAAGAAGAAGAAGAAGAAGAAGAATAGAAAGAAAAATGGAAGGAAAAGTTAATTTCCCTCATTATTTATATCTCCAAAAAAATGTCACAAGAAAGAGAATTTTCAGTAAATTTTCTGTAGTCTTCTAGTTCAAAATATATAAAATCTACGAAAATAGAAATTATACTCAAGCCTCCATCTTGAAAAATGGCTGCCAATAAGGAATTTTAGATTTTCAAAATGTTGGAGAACTTTGTAATAGCGCTTTTTAATATTTTCTTTTATATATAAAAGTTATTGACCAAATAACCATGTAAATTGTTAGGATTACTACTTTTTGAATTAATCTAACTGGCTTACAGCTAGTCAGTGTCAAGCCTTTGTAAAATATTCACAATATCATCTCACATCAATATTAACTGATATTTTTATAGTAGTAATTAAAAAAAAATTGTCAGCAACACGTTTTAATGAACAAAACTTTGAGTGAAACCTTTAATCTAATAGAAAATTTGAACCTATAAATTTTAAATTGAAGAAATAGAAAGCATATTTCATACCGTGATAATATCATCCACATGAATAATTTAGAATAGATGGATAATTTTTGTATTGAGCTCATTCGTAGCTAAGTGGTTAGTATACGCGCCTTTGGCGTGGCGAAAACGGGTTCCATTCCCGGCGGGAGCTCATGTGGTTCGGATTTCACGTTAATCAGTAGGTCTCGTTTTATAGAGCCTCGCTGCTGAAAGGGACGTTAAACTCAAAATCAATTCAACTCAAGATTGTTCTATTGTTTTTCATAAATATTCTCATCGAAGTCCTCTTTTAACAAGATAGTTCTTGTCAAGTGCGCATATTGTCGAAGAGGTTGTTTCTGATTTCACATATTCATAATAATTATTCCAGCATAGTGTTTTACAGGCATAGAAAGCTAAGTTTTAACAATACGAGTGATATAAGTTATTTGAAAGAAATAATGGGAATTGGCAATTGATTTCTGGTTATTTACCTCCTGCTCTTGGCTTCAGCATGTTCTTTACACAATGTCGCGCTCTTACTGTACTCACTTTGAGTGCTGCAGTGGTTGCAAGAAATATAGCAAGATTAAAAACCCGAAAATACTTGCTATTTAGACATTATATTGCGGATCTTATAATACCTCAAATTAATGAAGTTCCTGTTCTTATTACAACACCCATATAGTTGAAGTAGAATTCTTCAATTGCTTAGGGAGCGTATGGAAGAACATATTTTAATATAACGAATAACTCACCTACTTGTATTCCTATTCAGATGTTATATTCAATATTTCGAATACTACACTTGGGCACTCCTCCTCAGGAGCAATGAAGTTTTAATGAACGAAACTTTGAGAGAAATCTTTACTATCAAAGATTTCACGTTATTCAAGTTCCCTCTTCTTTTATGGTTTCAATAAAATTAGCAACACATTAATCAATATGATTCGGAATATGAACACATTGAAACTACAATTAAAAAAAAAAAAATCTTGACTATCTTACTTTGATACAGTGTTCATCTACTTTCAAAATATGTAGACTATATCACAGACGTACTCCTAGATATTCACCAGACCATAAATATGTATATCATGATGTTAAAGTTATATCCCTACATAGCTGTGACTCAGAAGCCTGGCACAAAAGTGTTCGAGAAAAACAGCGCGTTTCAAATACATTTTGAAATTGGAGAAAATTATCATGTACTTGGGATTTACAAAACAATGGAAATGCTGGGTATCGATCCCAGTACCTCTCGCATGCTAAGCGAGCGCTCTACCATCTGAGCTACACCCCCACACGTACAAAGAATGTATAAATATACTTTGGATGTGCAACGCCCAGTCCGTCTCACTTGCGTTTCACTGTTGTAAGGGCGTACGATTTTTTATGTTTGTGGTACTGTGTTAACTAACGTTAACATCATTTTACAATTCTTTGAAATATTAAAAACTTTTACTGCAGTTTGCAGTTTAATTTAGCTTGTACCAATGAGTAAACATATAAATACAAACATACAAACCTTTTGTACATGCTTGTACTAAAACTCAAGATAATTTCTGGGCGGCGGTGGCTCAGTGGTAGAGCGTTCACCTACGGTGCTTGAGGTCCCTGGTTCGATCCCAGCTCGCGCAGTGTGGACTTTGTGGTGGGTAAACACCGTGCTCGTGGGTTTTCTCTGGGTTCTTCCGTTTCATCCCACTTCCTTCATTCCACCATTTCATTCATTTCTCATCATCACCGTCTCCTTTAGCGAAAAACTTAAAGATTTCGTTTCATTTTTTCAAAATAATTTCAAGACCTATAAACGGTATCTATTTTAAAAACAAATAGGAACTAATAAATAGTAAACAACCTCAAAATACTCCATATAGAATGTATGACGTGCTAGTTGTTTTTGAATTGTATGCCAATGAAAGTGCTTAGAACTTGTATA
Organism: Thermobia domestica; assembly: GCF_964235325.1. NCBI lineage: Eukaryota > Metazoa > Arthropoda > Insecta > Zygentoma > Lepismatidae > Thermobia > Thermobia domestica. Next base: position 81,352,636 of record NC_137462.1, read on the forward strand.
GTATAAATACTTCCCAAAAATGGCAGTAGAGGGATAGAAAAGGGACAGAATGAAACAAGACAACAACGCAGAAGAGACAGATTACTGATTCTTCGAGAAATGAGAATTTTCGCTGACAAACTTTTCATGTAAGTTAACCTTTTATTATAATTGAATTTGTCTTGTGTAAGAGAATATATATTTTCAATACTTCTGAAGATCTCTCGACAGGCCTACCTATAACCAGTACACTCAAATCTTTGTTCTTCTATAAAGTAATTTTCAATTAGTCAATTTAATATGTTTGAAATAGCAGACTCAAAGAGCGCACTTAATTCATATTCATTTAGAATGTGTCTGTTGTAATTGTAAGCTTTTGTTTTGTCAAGAATGATTTATTGATCCAATAAATGTATACCAATTCGAATTTAATTCTTTAACAAATTAACCTCGATTCGAAATAAATACAATAAGATATTACCACTATACTACCACTAATATCAAATCTTGAGATTGATATTGATATTCAAAATATGATTCTTTAGAGAATCAACACGTAACTCCTCTTAAATAAATATATTAATCAATAAATCGAAACCGTACTGTAGCGTCCTTATAGCTTGTAACAATGAGTAACAAAAGTTACAAGAGTGTTTTAAGATAAATTGTCTACTCCAGTGGTGTACCCAGAACACGTCCGTCAAGGGGAAAGGAAGTACGTTCAAATTTTCAAGTTCATATAATTTCAAATGTTTGTATTCAATTCTTAATACGGTAAATGCTCATTTTTGCATAATATCTTACTTAGAGGGTTTAAAACCCCAAAATCCACCCCCTTGCCCACGCCACTGGTTTACTTTTCGAACATACAATTTACTTTTTGTATTGTTCAGTTGATTGAAATTTATAATGAAGACAATAAAATTCGATGAAATAACTATACTGTTTACTTTATAGTTTACTGTATTGTTAGCAAGAAAATCGAATTCAATTCTCTGGTTTGGAGTTACTCTAATTAATTACTCTAAGTATTTATTTCTTTGTGCAAAATTGGTAACCTTGACATTAATATTTTCGAAATAGTTTACTGTTCGTGTCATAGACAAGATCAATGGATTTCAGAAATAATTTTTAATTGAAAAAGAGCCAAATGGCTCGTTGGCATTGCAAAAGTTTTTTTTTTTTCTTCCATGCTTTTAGATTCATTAAATTTGTCTCTTAAAACGATCCATTTCTTATCTTTATATATTCTACAGGCAGCCCCAAGAATTAGGAGCAAAAATTACGGATTAGCTACGTCATTAATCTAGATTTTCACTTATTGCGCATCTTTAAGATCACAGTTCGGTATAACATAATGGGAACGAACAACTTGGCGGAATGGGATAGTAGCTAGCCCCAAGGCCGGATTTAAGGGGAGTGTATCGGTGCACGTGCACCCTCTTCGTTGTAAATGTACACCATCTAAAATGAGAAGCTAGCAGTAAAATAGCTGCAAAAGCAATAGTTTAAGTTGATTTTCTGAAGGTTGAAGAAAAAGGATTCGCTAAGCAAAACAATAAAACATTTCTCAAGTAGGGAAGAAAACAAACGCCAGGAGGAGATAAGATTTTTCCTACATATCAATTGCAACTCTTTAAAATACTTCCCATCTCCGTTCTATGTATCAGCGTTGCCAGGGGTAAAGGATATTGTCGCATGTCACTTTGAAGAGTTTCAGTGTGATTGGTTATTTTTGTAGTTATCGGTGCACCCCCTCAGAAAATCCTGGATCCGACCCTGGCTATCCCCATCTGATTTATTTTTATTGAATTTCCAGAATTCATACAGATTGTACAAAAGACGAAAATAGATTATATTTTGTGATTAAAAAACTCAAAATTCGATTTTTTTCTCGTGTAGTCCCCATGCTCGATCTTCATTGGTCAGATTTTATTCTTAAAATGTTCCGTGAACGTTGCAGAAAAAGCGAGGCTTTCTAATACTGCCGACATTACCTTGGTTCACGTATGTATTTTAAATTATCAAAATAAGGAATATTGGAGATGCTGGGTATCGATCCCAGTACCTCTCGCATGCTAAGCGAGCGCTCTACCATCTGAGCTACATCCCCATCTACATTATCTAAGATACAATACTTTAATTTGTAAATCTACTTTCATAAGGTGTATATTTAATGCTAAGTTTTCTGAACGCCTTTAAGGTATGCCACGCCCAACTCTTACTTTCTCTGGATGTTTAAACGTTACACAAGGCACACTACGTGTGACATCTAGTAACAAATTGATGAAACAACTCGATTGCACAAAGTATCAGGACCAATCGTCAACACCGGTACATAACGACACATGGAATACGTATTTCATGATCACAAAATATCAATACATGACATACGACATGCCAAATTAATTACTTATTAATATTTTAAGGAGTACGTTCGACATTTATGGATATCTGTAAAACGGTAGAAAATACACAGCAGACATTCCCAAATGTGACTGATTAAAAGTATATCATATAATTGTTAATTTATGTTCATGAATACAAAGTTTTGAAGCAAAGGATTTCCTAGATACCAATTAGCAAATTTTGAAATGAAATGAAAGTAAATTTGTCAATATAACGTCCCACGATTATGCCCTTTAGCCTAAGGGATCCGGGGCGGATTCAGGAGGGGCGATCGGGGTAATTGCCCCCCAGAAGAGGAATCTTTCTTATTTTATATATATAAATAAAACACATCCCCGAGTTTGAAGCTCTTAAAAGTAGCTCTAAGTAACATTATGACAACCCACCGCCCCCCCCCCCAGAAGTCGGTCCTGGATCCGCCTCTGTAAGGGAGACGGATAATTAAGGCAAGTGAAGGATGATGGAAGAATCAGTGGAATGAGAATGCGGGAGTACCTCGATCAAACCCACGAAGACGATGTTGCACACCATAAACTTACTTACTCGGGAATCGGACGGGAACTAAACGCTCTACCACTGAGCCACCAAAACAAAAACAAAATCTCACAGTAGGCATTTTCTTAGTCGTCACCATAATTCTACGAAACGGTTAACTGAGTGTTCATCAAATGGTAAATTATCATATTAGTAATGTTTATTTTGATATTGAAAAGGTGTTTGAAATATCTGAAAATTCAGTCATCATTTTTTTTTTTTTTAAATGTAAATAGGCCTAGTGGGTGTTATGAATAGTCCCAAAACAATTTCCATCCAAGTAGTGCGAAAAGACATTCGATTGCACAAGGGTTGACGCAGGAGCGTCATTTCAGGATTTTGTTTGGAGGGGGGGGGGGGCAAGACCCCTTGATATAAGTAAAATTTAGCGTTTTTCACAAACTTACTACTATTCTACTAATAAAAATCTATATAGTAAATCTCAAACTAAGAGAGGGCAATTGCCCCTCCCTGCCCCCCTAAATGACGCCCCTGGGTTGATGGTCAAATATATTATCAACATCTCTATGAGATATTTAAAAATACTAAAAATGTAAAAGCAAACAGAAAATGTCTGATTAGCTCCAAAGACCATTTTTAGCAAAAGCAGGGATTGGTTTATAGAAGATATATAGAAAGGATAGCAAGTCAATGGACAAGAGCAACTACGTTGAATTGCTGAATTTGATTGTATAGTAAAAACATACCGAAGATACCTCGGGATCGAGGTCGAGATTTAAATCGCGGTCCCTACCTCGATGTCTAGGTCTAGATGGACGAAGAGTGCACATAGCAGAGAAGTCGCATCCTCGCTGTAAGTTCTCAGTTTGAGGAGAAGCATTACTGTGACGCGTGTGGAATTATTCCATCAGTGCATAAAAATCACCGCGAAACCACATTTTGAAACTGAAAGGACTAAACAGTTTACAAATAGGGATGGACACGAGACGAGACATGAGAAATGACAAAGTCTGGTCTCGTGTTTCGCAAAAATATTTGAGCCTCATCTCTTATCCATCTGTATCAATAAATCAAAGACTTTTACCTTTTCTTCAATTTTTCTGTGAAGAAATGCCCTCTTTCAGCAGCCCTCAGGCGAGAAATAATTTCCCAGTAAAAAAAAAAAAAAAAAAAAAAAAAAGAATCTCTTCAGGTTTCGAGGTGAAGGGGATATTAAGTTCACCAAATGAAGTTTCGTCACTGCAATTCCATTATTCGACGTTGCCTTCCTATGGATACGTGCCTGTCTTTACAGGTATTTCTTTACTTTATATCAGTAACGAATTTAGAATATATTCTTTTTATTCATCTCGAAATTGGGGGAGGGATGTGAAGTTTTTAAGCATAGATATGATTAACACTAGCTTCCTTTTTCTTTAGAAATTCCAGAATTTAGTGACTTCAGCCCAAAATCTCCCTCCCTGTAACTGCTACTGCTTTATATAATAATAAGCAAAAGTATAATTCTCAAATAAATATTAATAACTTATCTGACATTCTCCTTTGAGTTTTTTATTTTTTTCCACTCTTTATTTAAAACGTGCCTTTTATAATGTTGTTTGTGCCTTTTATCCCATATTGCTGAAACATTCCTTATTAGTTCTATTAATACGTCTCTTATAATCAAATTTAAAGTGCAGCAAAACCTTTTGACACAATCCTCTGCAGACGAAATTCTTAACAAATGAAGATTTTATTCCGTGCAGCGCTTCACAGAGAACCAATGAGAGCACGAGCTACAGCGATGCTTCCGTTGATATAGTGTAAGTAGGAATGAGCAGGAATGTTTGTTTGCAGGTACAACAAGACTCAGGAGTTAGTTTAACGTCCCACAAATATGCACCAAGGTGAAGGAGGACAATGGTGAGGAGAAGGATGATAATGGTGGAATAAAAAAGTGGGAGAAAACGGGAGAACCGTGAAAAATCCACGGAAGCAGTGTTTGTCCACCACAAAGTGCACTTGATGAGAGCTGGGATCGAACCAGGGACATTTGATTACTGAGAACAATGTAACCAAAACTTAAACGGTGTCTCCAGAAAGCATTGGCGCGCAAACGCGCCAAATTTGAAAATGCGCTCCGAAATATATGCCGGAAATCTGAAGGAACCGGGTTATCGATGGTTGTACTTATAATTTTGAATGTAAATCTAAATGTGTTATCAATTTAATCTGTGAAAAAATGGCTGCGATCAGCAGTAAGCATTTATAAAAGAAAAATAATTTGAATTTCCAGAGAATTTCTCCTGCTTGCTTTGTACTACTTAGTCTATTTTAAAGGATGGATATATATAAAAGCGAAAACCACAACTTACCAAGAAGTTCACCATAAACTAGCTCAGTCTGACCCTGTGGAACTCCCGCTAACGATGTAAAGATGTCTGGCGCGCCATTGCCAAAAGCTAATACAGTGACTCCCGCCAAGTTCTCTGACAAACCCAGTACATTAGCTATCACCGTCAACGCAGGACAGAAACTGTTGACAAAAAAAAAAAAAAAAAAAAAAAAAAAAAAAAAAATAGACACATAAGTAAACAAAAACACATTAACTTTAGTTTTCTTTAGTGAAAAGAAGTCGTTAGATCTAAACTTGATTACTGTACTAGCTCGATTTTTATCACGAACCCAATAAAAAATATTGTTTCCTTTTAATGAAAGCATTATTCGAATTGGCAATAATAATGTATAAAGTTTCGTACAATAAGGTTCAAAAATATGAACGATTGATCTTAATTCCCGTTCATTCACTATTGTAAGCTTTATAATAACACTACAACATTGATTGTACTGAAACATTCCTTGGAGGAGTTGCCTCCTTCCTTGTAAATTCACGCACCCCATTCTGTACAGTACAGTCGGGAAGGGCAGTCCCCACAAAATTCTTCAACCGGTATTGAATATTGCAAGGATCCGTACACCTATACGTACTATAAACCACATATTTGTACCAATAAACGCGTGTTCTCTCGCAATTTGTATATAATTAGTGACAGACGACAGAAGAAAACTATACTTCCAGGAAAAGAGGAAGAGGACACGGAGAACCATGAAGAAATCCGACAACCCCTCCACAGGTGCTCCCTCCAAACGACGGCTATAAAAGAGGACGTCGAGACTAAGAAGTCATCAGTGCCTTGTACTGCTCGTTCATGTACAATACCTATTCCCGAAGCCGCTATGGGCTACGATATCTTTCTATCAACCCGAGGCAACATTATACGCTGAGGGGGCCCTTTTTATGCAACAGTGAAAACATCTATTTAGAGTGATTAGAGACTTAGAGAAATACCTTATTAAGGCTTTTCATGATCATTATATACGGCTTTTTTTATAATAAAAAGGTGAAGGGCTAAAATTCCGATGTGCATTATTGACTCTACCTATAGAGTATTACAATATTGATACTTTTTTCACAAACAACGTGTAGATAAAATCTTTATGAGCCATCTTTTTGGTGGAATCCGTCATTTCAAATCAGTATCAAAAAAGGCTTTCTTTCACAAATGAGTATGTAAAACTACAACATAGAACCTTAACATTTTGCACAGTTGAGTCTTAAAGTTCAAAGTTAATTCACGTAAAATTATATTAATCTATTCTTATTACTTTTTCAACTATGGCAAAACCACGTAATTTTGGTACGCACCTCGTATTTCTAGATAAACTAATTGAAACGTTCAAAATTTACCTCGGAGTAATTTTAATTCCTTCCAGGGAAGGAAAAGTTTCGCCCTGAATTCATTCCGAGTTTTATTAGCTTTAAAAATTAACAGTGTAGTTAATAGACCGAAACAGAAATACTACTATTTTTTTTTTTTTAATGTTACATGTGAGCTTACTCGGATTAATGTATCAAAATTCGGTAATAAGAATACAAATACACATACATATATACATACCCCCCCCACACACACACACAAAAGAAAGAAAAACATATACTTACAAGTCATCTGCAGATGTCCCCAGAATAACAAACATGTACATCAACCATATGGCCTGGAATGAGGGGAAAAAATACTTTGTGTCAATAATAAGCACAATCACACAAGAGGGACCGAACTAAGTTTATTAACAGGAGAGAAGCCAAAAGTTTTAAAATCCTTTCAGACAAATTTTTGACTGCTTAGTTATCATAGAAATAATATGGTATGTTTGTTGCTTACCATAAACTATAATACCAAAGAAACACGGATTAAGTAGGATAGTTTTTTATATCATTATTATTATTATTTATTTGAGTGATGTGATTTTGAGTTTAATGTTCCTTTCAGTACAAGGTTACATCACACATGGATCTATAGTTTAACGTGGGATCCGAACCACATGAGCTCTCGCGAGGAACTGAACCCAGATCTACTCTGCCAAAAGCGCGCACGCTATCCACATAGCCACGGTGGAACTCAATCCTTTATATAGAAGAGAAATGAATGGAATTTTCACTTCTGAGGTGTACGGTGTTAAAGCCCGGCACCTCGATCATTTGTAGAGGCGGCTAAGGGCTGCTTTAGACCTCAATATATTGAGAAAAAAAAAAAAAAAAAAAAGAGTTCAAAGCATCATGAGAAAGTAAGTTGAAAATGATTGGATATGTAGAGAAATTTGCATTGAAATTATGTGTTATTCATTAGTTTTCCCCAGTGGCTACAACTCTCAGACACATCATGCTTTTTCGTTTACACATTTGAATTCTTCTTTCTCTAACGAGAAGGCAAAAAAAAAAAAAAAAAAAAAAAGAATAGAGTAACTGCCCACCCTGTCCTGGGTTTGCAAACCAAAAAGAATGATAGCGCTATAAGTACAGGGTGTTAACAACTATAGCGGCAAACTTAACAAGTTGACTCCTCACATCAAAATAAGAAAATAAAAGCGTTCATATAGACCGGTAGGAAAAAAAAAAACAGTTTCAGAGCTAGAGCTGTCCAAAATCGTGGAAAAACTGTATTTCAATACGCGTTATTTTGAATTCGAGAAATCGAGGCGAGACAGTCCATATCAGCGTAAATGAAGTTTCATATATGCCATCCAAAAATGGATATTTCAGGCATGTGCAATGGGTGTGCATGGGATTTTCTATAGGGCATATTTCCCAGACATACTTCCAACAAAATTCTCAGATATGTTCTGATTTCAAGTGGTTTTAACGCACACAAAAGGTAAGCTTTGACAGCAGTGGATAAAAAATCTTTCGGCGGAAAATAGGAAATGTTGCAGGTTCCTCGTGTTCGGAGTTGAGTTGATTTTGAGTTTAACGTCCTGTTCAGCAGCGAGGCTATGTAAGACGGGACCTACTGATTAACGTGGAATTCGAACCATATGAGCTCCTGTCGGGAGTCGAACCCGGGTTTCCCACGCCAAAGTCCTCGTGTTCGGAATAACGCATACTGCAGTGTATTTTATGTTATATTTCACTTTTTTTTTTTTTTAAAAAAAAGGATAAACATGAAACAAAATGTCGAAGCACGTGTTATACGCTGACGCAGAAAATGTCATTTCCGTTTCCGGCTTAGCTAGCTGGTTACAAACAATGAAGACCCCGGCGGCTTATATAGTATATATGAAGGGTAAGGGGAAAAAACGAGGAATGTCCATGTATGTGCTTTTTCGGGTGCTTTGTCCTATCTGTTGATGACTATTGGTACTATTTGACTATATATGCCATGCATACGTAGATGTAAAAATGTCCATGTAAAAAGGGGCAAAAGATGTATCTAACTCTATTCTTCTTACGCGCTTTTCAATATTAAATCGCAGTTTTCTCGAAAATGCAATTTTGTGATATTCCTTCTTTTTTTCCCTTACCCTTCATATATGATATATGTAAGTTTACATTTCTTATCTAAAATTAGAAATTTATATCATTATTTGTGTAGGTAAAATTGAGATAATTGTCTGAAGATTACCCAGACGTATAAGGAAACTACTAAAAGTATTAAGAAGGAGAATAATATATATATATATATATATATATATATATATTTTTTTTTTTTTTTTTTTTTTTTTTTTTTGCTATCAGTGCTTTTACAAAATTCTAGACTATGAAAATGATGTATTTTGCATTTGAGCATACCTATGAAACTATTTGCGAGAAACCTGTAAATGCAAATTCCTTCTTTATTGAACCTTTCCTTGCAGAGCCATAGCAAGTGATTTCGCCGCCCGGAGTGAAGTAGAATTCGGTGTCCTCTATATTCATCTCACCAAGCTTTTTCCTCTTTTACATATAAGAGAAACAGCCTTTGTTGTTATGCTACGCTGAATTTTTAACAAGCTGCTTGGACAGACCATTCCAAGAACCAAAAGCGATCATTATGTATTCTTTTACAAATAACAGCTGTTTTCAAGAGGCTAATTTTGGACTTTGTTGTTGTTGTTGTTGTTGTTGTTGTTGTTAAACTTGACAAAATTACCTTTGGTTTGTATACAGATCAACTTGAAGAACAGTTATGGAAATTTACAGTACAACTACTTACAACCTTTTATACTATCAATAAGAAATGAAATTTCAATACATTAGAAACTACGTGCTTTTGCAATGTTCAAAATGGGTGACAGCATTAATTTCCCGTAACAATTGTAAACTTGTGAAATAGGAGGAGGAAACTGTCCTAAAAGGCAGATGAACCACTAGATGGTCAACGTCATGGCAGGGGTGACGCCAAGGGGGTCCCATTGGGGCCAGGCCCCCCCAATGGTGTCCTGTCCCCCCCCAAATGACCAGCTTTTAAAACATCATAGTAAAATTATCTCGCTTCATTCGTTTAAAAGTAACAAAGTTTATTGACAATTAATAATTTATGGTAAAATAGTATGGAGAAATATTGTTTTTCCATACCGATCGAAAAATAGTATAGTATCTCTTCCTTATAACGATAGAAACATAGGATACTTTTTTTTTTTTTTTTTTTTTGTGACTGCAGGTTACACAATTTACTGCGATTTATATTTGACAGTTTGAAGACAAACGTTTTAACAAGGTACTACAAGTACAGCCATAAAACAAAGGTGCTAAACTGATTTGTAAGTACAGTATATTTTATATGCTTTAACAAGTGTTTTAAAAGACATAGAGGATGGAAAATTTGGTGAGAAACAATGCTTTTATTCAATTTGGATTTCATTCGCTCTCTCTTTTATTTCTACTCAGTGTAATAAAATATTTTTTTTTTGTCACGAATTATAAATAAATATTTTTGTTAGGAAACCGTAAAGAAATTAAGTGAAATTTCAAAGAAAATCAATCTTGTGTAGATAGGTTCTGAATACAAGGTCTTAAATTTAAATATAAAGGTAACCAAGAAAAGTTTTGTTGCTTTTTCACCCACCACCTTCAAACATCGATATGTCACCTAACCTGGAAGATCAAAAATAGTCCCCATCAGCATCGATGACCTTCTGAAAACGTTCTGGAAGGCCATGCAATAAATCGCGATAGAACTTGGTGGGCCGTGAAACGAAGAAAGTATCAGGTGCATTTTGGACTTTCACTAGGGATTTGAACTGGCGTCCTCTAAGGTGATTGTCCAAAGAATGGAACAGGTGATAATCGGACGATGCAATACCCGGGGAATAATGTGGTTGCAATATTGTTTCCCATCCAAGGCGGAAAATGATGTCTTGAGTCATCCTAGCCACGTGGGACTTAGCGTTGTACCGTAAACGAGGACCCATTTGCAATTCAGAAGTGATGGCTCCGGAGTTTTGAGTTTTTCTTGAGCACAGCTCAACTGCTGACAGTACACAGTTGCATTGATGCTCTGACCAGCTGGTAGCAGTTCCCGATTCACGATGCACCAAACACACAGAAGGACCTCCTTCTGGTACAGTGCTGGTTTCCGCTGTTTTGTAAACGGTTCATGGAATGCTAACCAATGATGACGGCGCCGTGGAGCTTCATATAGGACACACTTTTTATCACATGTCAACGCCCTGTCCAGAAATGGCTCCAAAACAATAAATAAACACAAGTGACTGCCGCGTTGCCTTCTGGCCCGGAGTCAAAATATGAGAGAGACCTATCGACCCAACTTGTAGTGCTTCACAAGTTGATGGATGTGCTGCCGAATGGTTTCACCACATACATGAATTGTAGTCCCAGTTCCTCTTTGTACATGTGTTGGTCTTCTGGCACGTGGTGTTTTCGGGTGTTTAGTCATCGTTCTTAAACTTGTTAAACCATCGCTGCAATGTCCGCGTCGTTACGACACCCTCACAAAAGGCCTGGCATATCTTCTGTCCCGCTACAGCGGCGTTTGACCTCCATTTGAACTCGTTCAGCATACATGCTCTTATGACGTTCTGTGGATGTCCCATGTTCCCTCTGTCTTTACGCAAGTTCACGGTGTGTCTGAATTGCCACAACCAGATAGTATGTTGGATATACCCACACCAACAACTGACGTTCGCCTTATCTCCACTCGCATTCAACTCACAGTGTGAGGTCCAGTTGAACACAGACCTCCACGAAAAGGGACAGAACTTTCTTGGTTACCTTTATAGTTATGCACAAAAGTATAGCGTTTGGTCCCAGGCAGTAGTTCTTGATTAAGCATAATAAAGACTATCTTGAATATAATTTATGGATAATAATAATAATAATAATAATAATAATAATAATAATAATAATAATAATAATAATAATAAGAAGAAGAAGAAGAAGAAGCTAAAATAGTGTTTTTAGTCTTCCAGAAGGAAACCAAAATTTTATTTTCTTTCAGGGCTCGAAAACACTAGCAGCAACACATTTTTTTTGGCTTTGTACATTGTAGCTGCCCCCCCTCAAAAACGACGGGCCCGCCCTACACAAACCTGCTGGCTACACCCCTGCGTCATGGAGATGTGGAAAGGAAATGGGAATACTACCACATTATCTTTTTCCCAGAAGGGACGAAGGAGGAGAATAAGTAAGTATGATGGTTCTTCCTGAGGTAAAATAGTCCTCCGTTCGGATCTCCGGGTGAGGACTACTCCGGGAAAAATCAACAGAGTAGAAAATAATAATTTTCATTTCAACATGAGAACCTGGAACGTACGAACTATACGACGTGAGGGAAACTTGAAAATTTAAAAGTGGAAATGGACAAATGTAAAATGGACATAGTGGTCTTGAGTGAAGTGAGATGGCCAGGGAAAGATGAGATAGTATTGGGAAATTACAGAGTATACTATTCGGACGACGATAAGGTCGAGAATGGTGTCGCGATAGCAATGAAGAACGAAGCAGCAAGAAGTGTAACCAACGTGGAATACTGCAGTGACCGCTTGATGTTTGTACAAGTACATGCAAAACCAGTGGATATTGTGATAATACAAGTGTATATGCCAACAACCGGCCATGGTGATAATGAAGTAGAAGTAATGTGTGGTTAGATTAGTGACATATTGGATCAGGAAGGAAGAGGTAAGGTCAACGCCATAGTAATGTGAGACTTCAACAGCGTAGTAGAAGGAACTGCGAATAAGGTAGTGGCACTATTTGGACTAGGTAGAAGAAACGAACGAGATAAAATGCTTATCGATTTCTGTAGGCAACATGATCTGGTGGTGATGAACACGTGGTTTAAGAAAAGAAAACCAAGCTGTATACGTGGAAAAGTCCAGGAGATAAGAAACGCTACCAAATCGATTACATTCTTGTGAAACAACGTTTCAGGAATAGTGTACGAGGCGTGATAACACTGCGAGGAGCGGACGTTGATTCGGATCACAATCTACTGGTGGAGAAAGTGCAAACCTGGTTAAAGTCATCAAGAAAAATGGGAGGAGAAATCAAAAATGGAACTTGGAGGACTAAGAAATATCGACGATGATGTGAAAGAAGATTGAAGAAAAATTCTGTGCAATGAGCGATGTAGTTGGCATTATAGAGAATAGTTGGGGAAAAGTTAAACAGATTCCAGTGGTGTAACTAAGGGCTTGGGGGAGATTGTCAGACAACGTGAAATGGGGCTCTTCTCTACGTCTTACATCACGATTTGGGGGCCACGTGATGACTTGGCCCCCCGCAATGCGGCGTCTGCGGGGCCCTTATTTACGCCCCTGACAGATTCTACTTGGCACACTCCATAATAACATTGGCAGGATGGAAAGAGCACCAAGAAAACCATGGATAACTGAAGCAATGCTTAAGAAGATGGAGAAACACAGAAGGGCGAAAAACAAGGACATCAATGAATACAGAAGGCTGAATAATGAATTGAGAAGAGAAACGAACAAAGCCAAAGAAAAATACATGGAGCAAGTATGTGAAGAAATAATGGAACTTCAACGGCGCGGAAGATATGACCTGATGTACCAGAAAGCACAAGAATTAGGAAGGAAAGTTAACAAAAGTATACGAACGTTCGGCATCGAAGATCAACAAGATAATTTAACCACTGATCATCAAAGAATCCTTAGAATTTGGGAGGAATACATAAAAGATCTGTATGATCAGAAGAACCGCCTCAAAGGTATTGCGATCGAAGCAGAGGAGGAGGTCGATGGTGATGAAAAAGGACCCAGTATATTGAAAAGTGAAGTAGTAAGGCAATCAAAGACATGCGAAGGAGAAGGGCCATGGAGACGATGACATACCAGTAGATTTGCTCAAGGGATTAGGAGACAATGCAATGATAGGACTGACTTCACTTATTAACAAGATCTACCTGAGTATAGAATGGACAAAGGATTTTCTTGATGTTACAATGATTGCATTGCCCAAGAAAAAGCAAGCAAAGAAGTGCAGTGATCACAGAACCATTAGCCTGATTTCCCATACTGGAAAGATCATTGCACGCATACTGAACAGGTGGCTGGAAAGTAAGATAGACGAGAGGTTAGAAAAAGATCAATTTGGATTCCGGATAGGAAAAGGCACCAGAGATGCTATTAGATTGATGGGAATTATATCAGAAAGAATACTTGATGTAAAGGAAGAGTTGTGTTTGTGCTTCATCGATTGGCGAAAAGCTTTCGACCGAGTCAATTGGACGAAACTTCTGAAAATGCTTAAAGAAATCGGAGTCAACTGGAGAGATCGATGACTCATTCAAAACCTGTACATAGGACAACGAGTGAAGTTGCGTTTGAATGAAGGAGAAACCAATAGTGTGGAGATTGGAAGAGGAGTCAGATAAGGATGTAGTTTGTCGCCCCATTATTCAACATTTACAGTGAATGTTTAATGAAGGAAGCATTATTGGGAATTGGAGGTTTCAAAATTGGAGGGCAGATCATTAACAAGATCAGGTATGCAGATGATACGGTTATAATAGCTAAAACTGAAGGAGGACTACAGGAGATGATTGACAAACTAGTTGACACTGGAAAACTGTATGGAATGGAAATTAAGATCGAAAAGTCAAAAGTCATGAGAATATCCCGTGGAAACACGCCCTTACGGGTCAAAGTAGAGCAAAGAGAACTTGAATGAAGAGGTCGATAATTTCAAGTATCTGGGAAGTATTTTGACGAGAGACGCTTACTGCATCAAAGAGATCAGGTCAAGAATTGCCATAGCTAAAGAAGCATTCAACAAGAAAAGGTTACTCTTAACTAGCAGGCTCAATATTGGACTTAAGAAGAAGTTGGTCAAGTGTAATATATGGAGCATTGGACTATATGGTTCAGAGACTTGGACATTACGGAAGTTAGAGAAGAAATATTTGGAGAGCTACGAAATGTGGTGTTGGAGGAAGATAGAGAAGATAAAATGGAAAGAGAAAGCAACAAACGAAGATGTTTTAAAACGAATAGCAGAGAAGAGAACACTTCTAGCCACCATCCTTTGTAGAAAGGCCAATTGGATTGGACACATCTTGCAAAGAAATTGTCTTCTTCATACCGCCATACAAGGAAAGATGGAAGGGAAGCAAGGAGTAGGAAGAAGAAGGACACAGCTGATGGATGATTTGAAAGATAGGAGAAAACATTGGGAGCTAAAAGAGGAAGCTGAAGATCGAGAAAAGTGGAAGAAACATTTCCAGGCCCAAATCTAAAATTGATATTAAAATATCCTCATTAGTCCCAGGACCTACAGAAAGGCAGAATACTTTAATAATAATAATAATAATAATAATAATAATAATAATAATAATAATAATAATAATAATAATAATAATAATAATAATGTGACCACACAAATAGCATTTTCATTTCGATTCTTTTAAGGTAAAAACGAAAATTCAGCAGTTTTCTTTGCAAATTTCTCAATATTGATCGATGGAACTGAACAATGTTTAATGTTTACATTTATAATCCAAAATGTAGTTTGGTTACTACATATCTTTGAAATTAAAATAATCATATATATATATATATATATATATATATATATATATATATATATATATATATATATATATATATATATATATTAGGGATGGCCAAAATTTTCCGGAATCCGGATTCCGGAAATTTTGTTTTCCGGAATCGGAAAATTTACTTTCCGGAATTCGGAAAAATTCCGGAATTCAGAAAAATTCCGGATTTCGGAAAAAATCCGGAATTCGGAAAAATTCCGGATTTCGGAAAAATTCCGACATTCGGAAAAATTCCGGATTTCGGAAAAATTCCGACATTCGGAAAAAATCCGGAATTTAGAAAAATTCCGGAATTCGGAAAAATTCCGGATTTCGGAAAAATTCCGGAATTCAGAAAAAATCCGGAATTTTTCCGAGATCCGGAATTTTTCCGATTTTACTTTCCGGATTCCGGAAAGTAAAAATTCTGGAATTGGCCATCCTTAGCTAGTAGTTGTTAAAAGAGAAACACAATAATGAATAGGCTATATATACTGTATTAATTTCTTGTAGTTGGATATGTCTTTATCATTTACGTAGACAATTGCTACTGCAGTTATTTACTACTTTATGAGAAAGATCTTATTTTCACACACAAAAAAGTCGCCGGTATGTCTCAAACATTATCGCGTTCCCACCTGCAGCTGCTCCAAAGCACTGCAAACTACTTTTTAATCAGGCGAAAGGCAGTGAAGGAAAATAAATCTCAACAAATATTCTAATAACATTCGCTTATTGTCAACATACCTACAGTGAGCGCAGAAAGTGTTCGTACACCGTGCATAGTTTATATTGAAAACAGCTAGCATGAGAACGGGAGGTGGAAAAATATATATATAACCAGAATTAAGACTACACATTCGTACATTTTATTTCTATATACAAGAGAAAGGCCAAACAAACACAATCACTGTTTTGTTCAGAAGAAAAGAGAGAATTCCTTTTTTGTAAACGCAAAAAGTCACCGTACACTTATGCTTGAATTAATGCTTATAAAGTATATTACGTTATTTAATATTTTGTGGGATTACCCTGTGCGTTAATGATTGTCTGTAATCTTCGTGGCATTGATTTCACCTGTAGTAGTTCGTAGTTCTGTAGCTTCGGGACTGATTATGTCCCATTCTTCTTGAATAGCTTTTCTTAGGCCTTCTTTAGTAGACAAGCTGTGCCTTCTGATTCTTGTCTCCAGAACAGATCATAGATGTTCTATGGGGTTCATGTCTGGGGATTGGGGAGGTGTGCGAAGCTGTTTCAAGGTATTATAGAGTCAGGGGCGGGTCCAGAGGGGGCAATCGCCCCCCCCCCACAAGAGGAAACTCTTATTTTATACATAAATAAACCCATCCATAACAAGTTTGGAGCTCTTAAAAGTAGCAGTATTACCGCCGACCGCCCCCCCCCCAGAAGTCCGTCCTGGATCCGCCCCTGGCAAACCTTGCAGACAGGCCTTGTTCAACAGTACAAACAATAATTGCGATGTATAATGTTTCTATCACTGTGCGAAACCATAAAAAAAATAATAAAAAAAGAACTCGAAGACCAAGAGTGTTGAGTGAACAAGTTAAACGTTACATTATTAGGGAAAGAAAAAAGGTTCCAAAAAGTAGTGCTGTGCAATTGGCAACGGATCTGGAAACACGCGGTGTTAAAGTATCAGCCAGTACAGTGCGGAATATTTGCAGGGTATCATGGTCGGATAGCCAGGAAAATGTTCTGGGTGAACAAGACAAATCGTATAAAGAGACTAAAGTTTGAAAAAGAGTATAAAGATAAGGGATCAGGCTTCTTTCTGGAATAGGGTCATATTTTCGGACGAAAATAAATTTAATTTTATCGAGTCCAATGGGAGGCGTATGGTATGGCGCAAGGTGAATACAGAGATGAATCCTCAAAATCTCGTCTCTAAAGTAAGACACGGAGGAGGGTCCGTGCTCGTCTGGGGTTGTATGAGTGCCTCAGGAGTGGGTCGTCTCCACCTTATCGATGGAGTGATGATCTACAAAGTGTATATTAACATATTAAAGGAATATCTCCATACTAGTGGGCAGAAGATGGTTCTTGAAAACAATTTATTGTTCAGCAAGACAACGACTCCAAACATACAGCGGAAAATACTCGATTGTGGCTACTCTATACAGGGGCGGATCCAGGACGGACTTCTGGGGAAGGGGCGGTCGGCAGTAATACTGCTACTTTTAAGAGCTCCAAACTTGTTATGGATGGGTTTATTTATATATAAAATAAGAAAGTTTCCTCATGTGGGGGGGGGGCGATGGCCCCGATCGCCCCCCTCTGGATCTGCCCCTGAGGTTTGCTATCTTTCTCAAAGACTTACCCTTCTTATGCACTTTAATAATTACTTTTCTTGTCTCCTCATTTGTTTCTGTTCGGTTGCTTCCCATTTCGACAGCCCACCGTGCAGTTTTTTCACTCCTATTCACAACTAAACTCATTCTGTTACTCGTCATGCTATACAGAGGTGTATACTCAGGTGAATACTAGTGAACCCCAGTTGTGGTATCTTTGTTTCGTATTCGTACGTCAGGTGTACGATCACTTTTTGCGTCTACTCTATATATTTTCTACGGAATTTATTTACTTTCTGACCATTAAACTTGTCTTTGTGGTTCTTTATTGATATATTCATAAAGCTTAGTTTTCATTATTCATATTGTGTGTGTTATTACACTTCTTAAATTTTCTGTTTCTTTTTCGCAGGCATTCTCGTTTCAATAGCATAGGTGTACGAACACTTTCTGCGCTCACTGTATGTACAGTAAATACAAATTGACTTTACGAAGTATACAATGTAATTGTTCAATAATTAACATAAGCAGGCATTCATTAATTTATATTAATATAATAGTTAACAAAACTAATAAGCGGGTGATTGATGACTCAGTGGTAGAGTTTTCATCTATGGTATTCTAACCCAGGACATGTGGGTTTTCGATGGCTAATTTTGTGTTCGAAAATTTTCCCGGTGGTACTCTTGGTTCCCTTTCTTATATTTGTTCCATCATCACTCATTAACGAATTTAGTTTATCAAAACTCTATAGCCATATATTCATTCTGTCCGTCAGTGAAACAAACAGTCTCAAGAACTATCTGATGGATTACCAATCAATTTTGGCCATGATGTACAGAGTCAATAGTTAAGAATCGAGTTCCCTGATGAATGTAATATTCAAACCGGAAGCGGTACAAATCAACCATTTCCGGTTTTAACGTTAATCATTATATAGTAAATATGGTAATAGATAGCGAGAAGCGGTTTCCAGTAATCGACATATATAACATTCATGTAGATAGCTCTGCTGAAAATAATGAGCTTAGGTATTTAGAGAGCATTTTCCGCTTTAGAAAATGTGTGCTTGGTAAAGAATGTAGAGATTTAGCTGAGTCAGGCACGTAGCTAGAATATGGTAATAGGAAGGGGGGGGGTCTGTCACGAAATACTATGGTTATTTACCAGGGGCTCAATCATTCTAAACTATTTTATTGGCAACATATATTGATTCGTTTAGCCAAGATTTCTAATGGGGGCATGATACTGTGGTTACACACCAGAGGCTCGATCAATCTAAATATTTTACTGACAACATACCCATATTGATTGGTTAGGACAATAAAATGAGGATATATTAGTAAGTATTTTAATAAGAAGCTATGAAGAAATCTCGAGTAAAAAATTATAAAAAAGTATTGAAAAAGATATAGTCTTCCGAGGTCATTCGAACGGTGTCGAGAATTTTGCGTCTGGGAAATTTGCGCCCTACCTCAAGAACAGGGAAAATTGCGCCTGCGATGTACCTCCACCGGGAAGTTTGAGACCTGCGAAGGAGGGGCTGACATTACAGCATAAACAATCCTCCCCCCACAACCATGCCATTTGTGATTTATTTTCATTGTGGCTATATAAGGGGAGAATAAACTTCAATATAAGCCAAAAGAACACAACGGATCAACGCAATCACTGCTTCTTCCAGAGATGATTTTGGGGGAACACTGGCCTCCCCAGAGCTCTCAGAGTGCCCCCTCGGAGGAGA
This sequence comes from Thermobia domestica, assembly GCF_964235325.1. Classification (NCBI taxonomy): domain Eukaryota; kingdom Metazoa; phylum Arthropoda; class Insecta; order Zygentoma; family Lepismatidae; genus Thermobia; species Thermobia domestica. The sequence continues at coordinate 81,371,889 of NC_137462.1, forward strand.
CCAAAATAATACGTCTATAATATAATAATAAATAGAATAGTACCAGCAGTGACCCCCCTGCGGAATACTAAATGTGCCCCCCGGAACATTTTTCCTGAAAGAACGACTGAACGCAATTGTGTGTTTGAAGTGTAATTCCAGCAAGTAAACACACTGTACATAGTTTTCTTGATAATATTACTGAACTGATTTTACATTCACTTTACATTTTCTTTTCTATATTTTGTGTCCTGAAAAGCCAAACAACTCTCAAGGATTGTGAACAGAGATATCTGGGTAGAGCCAAACAGCCTTTTGTAGATTAAATTATACTCTTTGATTATATTAATAAATAATTATATATCAGTCATTTATACGTTTATTGTAAATTTTGTAGTATAATGAAAAATTGTATTTGTATGGATTGCCCTTTAGTGAACTAAAATTGTATTTTTTTTTCATTTGTTCGGAATATTATAACGGATGGAGTAACTCACTGAGACGATGAGAGGCAAGCCTAGTTCAAGTGCGAGTGGAAGTTACTTTACACAATACAATAATAAGTTGAATTGTAGGGCGCTAACATCCCAGTGCAAATATATAGCCGGCGCATTTTCCCCTCTTTTTGGGGTAGGGCGCAAACATTCCAGTGCAAATATATTGCGAGTGCATTTTTTCCTATTTTTGTGGTAGGGCGCAAAATTCTCGCATTCAAGGAAAATATAATGTCCGTGAAGTTGACAAGCCACTTATGTCAGACTCCAATTTCGACTTTAAACGTCGCTAGTGCTACGTTAGTGTTCGATAGTGACGCAAATCGTTAGTACTCCAACTGCATGCCAACACGCCCACTTCTAAGAATCATCTCAAAAGTGAGGTTAACCATTAGAGCAAGTAAGTGCTCATTGGTGCCATTAACATTAACGTTAAAGCCTCCATCGTACGGCCCTTTGAGTAATAATAACACCACGTTTTTTGCTAGTCTCAATGCGTCCCATTATTCTCGCGAATATTCTGACGTGCCCAAGTTAGTTACTTTTTTTTTTGGGACTATTGTTTATGTTATTGTTTATTGTTTATTGCTAGTCTGCAGAGTAGTCCTTACATTAATATGCCATTGTCCTTGATAATCATTGCGTATTTACAAGCAATTTGTTATTACTGTTAGAAGATATCAAAAAACAAGATAAAATATACTACTTAACGGTTCATATTTTTCTTTTACAGTACATAAACGATTAATAATAATAATAATAATAATAATAATAATAATAATAATAATAATAATAATAATAATAATAAGAAGAAGAAGAAGAAGAAGACTATTCCAGCATAAAAGTTATCAATTGCATTACACTGGCAACAAGCGACGCATATTTTAACTTCATAAAAAATCGTTTCTCACGATTTTCTGGAAAACTACGTATGATAACATCTTCATTATGTCAAGTTGTTTATCTCAGTGTAATATATGTCTTACCTCTGGACAATATCACAGTAAAACAAAAATTAAATATTAGGAGTACATCGTACTTTTGGACTACATCTCATTAACCATGGGAAGATTGAGTAGTGTATACTTTAAGATATAAGTTTCAGCTTAACTTGCATCATACATTCTTAGGATTACAAAAAGGAAATTTGTTCGTTTGCATTTGAACAAAATTCTTAGGATTACAAAAAGAAAAAATAATTTTTCCGAATTCCGGAATTTTTCCGAAATCCGGATTTTTTCCGAAATCCGGATTTTTTCCGAATTCCGGAATTTTTCCGAATTCCGGATTTTTTCCGAATTCCGGATTTTTTCCGAATTCCGGAATTTTTCCGAATTCCGGAATTTATCCGAAATACGGATTTTTTCCGAATTCCGGAATTTTTCCGAAATCCGGATTTTTTCCGAATTCCGGAATTTTTCCGAAATCCGGATTTTTTCCGAATTCCGGAATTTTTCCGAATTCCGGATTTTTTCTGAATTCCGGAATTTTTCCGAATTCCGGAATTTTTCCGAATTCCGGAATTTCTCCGAATTCCGGAATTTTTCCGAAATACGGATTTTTTCCGAATTCCGGAATTTTTCCGAAATCCGGAATTTTTCCGAATTCCGGAATTTTTCCGAATTCCGGAATTTTTCCGAATTCCGGAATTTTTCCGAAATACGGATTTTTTCCGAATTCCGGAATTTTTCCGAAATCCGGATTTTTTCTGAATTCCGGAATTTTTCCGAATTCCGGAATTTTTCCGAATTCCGGAATTTCTCCGAATTCCGGAATTTTTCCGAATTCCGGAATTTTTCCGAAATACGGATTTTTTCCGAATTCCGGAATTTTTCCGAAATCCGGATTTTTTCCGAAATCCGGAATTTTTCCGAAATCCGGAATTTTCCGATTTTACTTTCCGGATTCCGGAAAGTAAAAATTCCGGAATTGGCCATCCCTAATATATATATATATATATATATATATATATATATATATATATATGCACTAATAACTACCAAAATAACCAATCACACAAACTCGTCAAAGTAGCATGTGACAATATTCTTTACTCCTGACAACACTGATGCATAGAACCAGGGTGTGAATTACCGGGGGGATGAGGGGGATTTCTCCCCTCAATCACATTTTGTCCCTCGTATGTTAACGTACACGCTGGGGATGCGCCCCTAGTGAGCAGACATGTTAATGAAGATGAATAAGCGCATAATTGAAGATCTGTTTTAACATTTGCAACATTTGTTAATACGACTGGTTCTCCGTGTCATTGTCCGTGTTTGTATTAGCACTTCAACTTTTTAAGTTAACCCTTCATTTTTCCATCTTTCCTTTCGCTGTATAGTTTGCTATCCACGCCAATGATGTCTGAAAAACTTCAGTGTAATGTTTTCCTTTATTTGAATAACGTAGCACATAGTAAATCAACTCATCCCTAACCTAACAGGAAAGTAGTTGTAAGTGTTGACTCCCTGAGCTCCATCACGAAATCGATATTAGGTATTTAAAAAATAAATAAATAAATAAGCGTGAAAAGTGTAACTTTAGAGGGGAGTAGGAGCACAATCTCGAAATTTGAATTGAGAGATTTTAAATATTTGGCCTTCGATTTGATCTTGATACCAGAAATCGGGACCAGCAACAATCTATTTTCCGTATGATAGACTAACACCTATATATTTTTTTAAAGTATGTCCGGTTTAACCGATAATTTTAATGGTTTTCATAACACTGAAGTAGGTTTTCTTTTGCAAGCTGTGTGTAAGTGGAAGATTTCAATATGAGTGGAAAAATTAACATATGCTAGTGATCATGGCTATCGCTCGGGCCGAATTATTAAGTAAATAAACTTTAGAGAGCTACGGGGATAAGAGTGAGTACAACATTTAAACACGTTCAGAAAGGTTAGATGGGGAAGGCATTATTGTCTCATTTTGAATTATTGCACCTTCAGACTTTACGTCCTGTTGGTCTCATTTTATCCCCCCCCCCCCCCATATAGATTATCTAATTCGCACACTGCATAGAACGGAGGAAAGTATTTTGCAGAACGGAGGGTTGCAAGTATTATGCAGGAAAAAAAAAATGTTCTCTTCTCCTGGGTTGTGTTTTCTTCCCTACTTGACAATGCTATATTGTTTTGCTTGGTGAGTCCTTTTCCTTATACCTTTAGAAAACCGACTTAAACATTTGCTTTTGCAAAGTTCTGCTTTCTTTTAAGCCGCAAACGGAAATATGAAGGCAGAAAGTTTCGGAAAGTGTTGATATTTTAACTGCTAACTTCTCATTTTAGATAGTGTATATTTACAACTAAGGGGAGGGGGTACACGTGCACCTTTGCACACACACACACCCTAAATCCTGCCCTATATATATATATATATATATATATATATATATATATATATATAATTTATTAGGAATCAACCAAATAGAGATAAACATCTGGGATTACTAGAGAAAGAATGCTTAAAGAACCATCCATATTTGATTGGAGATTTAACATCACTTTTCGGCATCGGGTTCACATGAGAGATCTAAATTACTGCTTGAAAAAAAATGGGATCCAAAACATATTCGACTTTCATCTGAGGCAAAAGTATTCAGGGTATCGAGTTATACCTCTTGGTCGTCTACTTTTTAGCAATTAATAAACAACCACGTCTACATCACAAGGACTACTACAGCGTGCTTTGTTCTCAATATTGAAACAGGTAGTGGTAGTAATATCTACCACTTCCGGTTCTAGTAGAGACTAGAGTGGAGGTGGATTATTGGGAAGCCTGCTTGCATAAAATTGCTTCTCGCTATTTATTACCGTTTTCACTCTATAACGATAAAAGTAAAGGCGGAAGTGGCTGATTTCTGCCATTTCCGGTTCGAATAGAGGGTTAAGAAAGAAGATGGTACCTATTTTTAGAACACTAAATTGATTCCAAAAACCGCTTCTTTGCATATCTTATCGTTTATTGATCTATGTAGATAAATTTTGAAACCGGACGTTGTAGTACATTTGTATTACTTCCGGTTTTAGTAGAGTTAAGGATGGAAATGAAATAGATTGTTTGAATCCTTAATCGATTGCAGGAAACACCATTTCGCTTCAACTGCTTCTATTCTATAGTGACCAACGGTAAAACTAAAATCATTTATTTCTATCACTTCTGATGAATTTACACATCCTGGCCAAAATTGATGGTGGTTCATCAAGTAGGTCTAATTTTTGAAAATTTTTCTCCCGGAGGGTCCGATTTTTCTCATCTGACAAGTTGATCTGCTTGTGGGTGTTTCATTTTCAAATATTTAATTAAAAACAAAAGTTATGCTTACACTGTTTCTGATTAAAAGAAAGTAGTTCAACTCTTCTGGAATATGATCTGGGGTCAGGAGCGCCCGAAGGAAGTTTTCTAGAGGGGGGGGGGCATCTCCACGGTTGCTATATTACGTCTGGTATATCTGGTATTTAATGTACGTGGTATGCTATATTACGTATATATTTGCGTGAGCCAGAGAGGGGCCCGGTAACCATCCTGCCCCCAACTTCGGGCGTCCATGTCTGGGGTCATTCCGTTGCAGTTCTCATCAGCGAAACGCAAAATTCTCTTTTAAGTTTTCGATAATCGGTATAGCACTTTTACTTGCTTGTTAAATTTTTTGCATTGTGTTGCAGGCTGCAAATTTTGCAAAGACCTGTACGGAATGAAAGCCCTACGACTCCTCGGCAGTAGCGTCATATCAGGTTTTAGCAGCGGAGGGAAGGTTGCACACCGACACAAGACTTTTTCGCGTTTTTTTTTTAATTAGTATAATATATACTGTTTATTTTTATTTTTTTTAAAAAAAGCGTGTGCTTATCAAACTCAGGGAGGTCAATTGCCCCTGTCCACCCGAAATGACGCCCCTGTTCTTCACCTCCAAGATTTGGAAGGAACACAAAACTACTAATACTACAATCAGTTTAGCACATTGTTTTCTTAAGTTTTAAAATTTTAATTATTTTGTAAAATATGATGTACTGTAACACTTTACTAATCTGAATTAGGTTCAAGTTATTTTATAATTAGAATATATCCATGGTATTATATATATTTTTAAAGTTTAAAAAATTTTAGTGTCAGGTGTGGGGTTCGAACCCACGCTCCCTATTGGGAACCAGAGCTTAAATCTGGCGCCTTAGACCACTCGGCCAACCTGACCATGTGCAAAGGAGCTCGCTATTACACTTGTGGAACGGCACTGATGCTGCGCACTGGCTGCCTGAGGAAAGCCACATGTAAACACAGTGACGTCACATGAAACAACGGTAAAAAGCCATTCCCCTTTCAATCTCAGTTGCCGCGTTTGGTTGAGTATCTCTCAGTCGTCCTTGGCAGACAACGAAGATTTTGTTGCCCTAAATAACAGAAAAGAAGGTGTTGTTTTTCTGTTCCAAAGGTATCACTAGGCTTTTTAGTGGCAGTTTAAACCTTATAAATGGATTCAAAGCCTCTTTCTTTCACTTCACGTTCATAGCTTGATAGCGAGGTCCCTCGGTGGCTACAAGGTTAGAATACCTGAGTTTGATTCGTGGTGCGAGTTCGTGTTGCTCGGATTTCACGTTAAGTTGTAGGTCCACATCTCACATAGCCTAAACAGAACGTTAAACTACAATCAGCCACTCTCAAATGGAAGTTGCTGTAAAATAAAAGAAGTATTTGTGATGCTCTGTGCATTCTTGAAGCGATCTCCCTCCTCTTACTATTTGCAACCCCAAACTAATAGGAGTAGGCCTAAGTATCTAATATCCAACATAATAACTTATTAAGATTCAGGTACGGCCAAAGGTGGGCAAGCCCGGCCATCACAACAGAATTAGAATAATGTATGCATCCTATAGTTCCAAATAAATAATTTGTGCTTTCAGTTGTAATGTAATTATACGGTTCTAACACTCCTCTTAATTCAGAAATGAGATCATTCGACACTTGTGATGATGCCAAAAGTCGCAATAACGATTGGGTAAATCTTTCTATATTTTTTATTCAACAAAGAGACGTATTATCTACATTGAAGGAAAGGAAAGGAAATTCTATTTCCAGACGACTGAACTATGAAGGGCACTGGGCAGTAATGGTTCATTTTAGAGATAGGAGCAGAGTGCTTTGAGTCGATGATAGTTTCGTTGAAGAAGGTTGCAAATGCAATTGTTTACAACAATGCACCGTATGTCTTATCTGTATATCTAGTGATGTATATTAGAAGTTCCGGTAGGTAAACGCTCGACTGCTTTAAAAAATATACCATATATCCAACCCGTACAAGCTCATTATTGGGGGGAGGGGCAGACATTTTGGGAAGCAGCTTAATATAATTATTATTTTTGATATATATATAATCCTATTATCATTTTACAATCCACCTTGCCTCCTCTAGCGTCGTCTCTGTACATCACTGGTTCTGCAATTTACTTTTCCGGCCAGGCCCCGCAAATCGATGGAACGCCCTGTGTTAAACTATAGCGCCCCCGAATTAATTACCGAAAAAAAGATTGGATTTCAAACTATGTATCACTGAAACCGAGTTGTTCAAAACTAAAATTCCATTAGCTTATCCAGTCCTATAACAGTCTCAACTTCCAAAACCTAGAGTCAATTTTTATAGTTCGAATTTAAGAAAGAAAATTTTCGTAAATAGATATAAATAATAATAATAATAATAATAATAATATTAAAAATGTTATCCACCTCTTTCACAAAATTCCTGTCTGCGTTGAAAAATATGTGATCAAGTTTACTTTCTACTTTTATATTTCTTGAATTTACTTCAAATGCAGAATAAAATTATAAACATAATTAATAATTATTAAACAGAAAGAAGATACTTACGCAAATGACAACTCCCAAAGGTCTTTGCGAGGCATCAAAATCACAGAACAGAAAGGCAAGGTATGGCAAAAACCCGCTATTGGCTGTGCAGTCTGTCGTATTCTGCACAAATCGACACCTTTCCGAATCTGGAAGAGTCTGCACACGTATACAAGGGGTCTGGAAATAAGAAGTATAGATATATAGTAATGAAGGAAATGTAGACTACTGGCGTCGATAGCTTTTAAATATTGGGGACAATATGCTACATTTTAGATGTGCATTTTTTAAAACTCCAAACTACAATTTGTTTGGTTTCACAGAAGAAATTTCTCTTTTTTTTTTTCAGTGGCGGATCTAGATTGGGGCCGAGGGGGGCTTAGGACCTCACAGTTTTTTGAGTGTCAAAAATAATTGAAGCTATTATTATTTATATATTTTTCAAAGTTTATAATAAACTTATGATATATCTATTCTAGTCTGGATTCTGGCTGCCTCCCCCGTTTTTACCTAGATCCGCCACTGTTTTCTTTTTTATTCGTAACTCATCTAGCACAAAAACTTTCAATATACGAATATGGATTTTCTCTTTTTCAATCAAAGGACTGGTTAACCTTGTTTACAACTTAATAAGCACTTCATAGTATTTTCATTGTAATTTACCATTTGTATTTGCCATTGCAATATTAAACCAAATTAATGCATGCATATGCATTAACATAAAACTCAGAAATGTTATAATTTGCCACTAAACATTGTAATCTAATAAATAATCAAGTATTATAAAGAAGTAACGTAACAGGACAAAAATGAAATCTTTAAGTTTTACCTCCCATGGTTATGACGGCTAGGCTAAAGGAGACGGTGATGATGAAAAATGAATAAAATGGAGAAATGAAGAAAGTGGGAGGAAACGGGAGAACCCCGAGAAAACCCACGCACACGGGTAACATAATAGAAATCTAATGAATATACAGATACGTACCATAACAGTTTTTATGGTGAAGTTCTGATGTCTATTTCAAGTTTTAGTACTCGTACAATTTACCCAAACCGCATTAAAGATCGTGGAATAAATTAAAGATTGATATGAGAAATGACTAGGGTTACTAACTCTGCAAAATGAAATTTCCGGCACTCCGTCACAAGTAGCTTATGGTATAGGCTTGCCTTAATTAAATTAGTAGCAATATATATCTGGCTCTACCGGCAAAATACCGTCCACTTGGCAGCCTTAGAAATGACACAGAACATGTCCTACCCGCTCTCTTCTAACGACGCCCTGTATAGGTCCTTTATTTGTGAGGGGTCTATAACCTCCCGCGCCGAAATAAAAGAAAAGTTCAATAGAATCTGAAATATAGTGCGGGTATGTTTAAGAATTTTGCTTTTTTTTTTTTTTTTTAACTTTCTATTGCTCTAGATAAGGCCATGTCCTCTTAACTGGTCTACTAGCTAGCGCGGGCGCCTTAGGTGCAAATGGTCTTAGGTTTGATTTCTGGTTGGAGAGCGATTTCATATAGCATCGATGTCGAAAACGGACGCTACAATTAAAAAAAATAATGGGACCATGATTCTGATCATTTTATTGTTAAAAAAAAATACTCGCAGTTTAAAACTGACCTTCAAGATTATTATTTGTATAAAATTTCAAGAAGACGCAAATAACTAGTGGAAAACAATGAATCACTAAGCCGCAATTACTAGTTGCGTGATGGTGATTATTTTCAAGCATTAAATCAACATTTCGCTTTCAAGTACGGCTGCGGGGAACACCCCTCTTTCCTGTAATCAACTGAACTGCTTGTCAGTTTGCCAACATCCAATCTAAGGTCTGGTAAATACAGATGTGTCTTACGAATAGTTACGATACAGAGAAGAATCTTGTACAAAGGAAACGTGACTCTTACGCACTTAAATCATATACTTCAGTGGCTCTTAATTCAACTTTTTTTGAAGTCGGGAATTTACCTCGAAAGACATTACGCTTCATCGAGTCCATGCGTAATCTTTAAACAAGCAGGAAATTTGTAATAGGAAGTAACCTAAATACTTTTCATATTATTTACATCTATGTAAATTACTGAAAATATATACTTAAATCTAGTATCGTTTTGATTTTCAAACAATAAAAGAAACTGAGCAAGCAGTAGCGTCACGTGTATACCGCGTAAAAGTGTTTGGTTTGTACTTTTTTAATTGAAACCGGAAGTGACAGTGAATTTCTACCACCTTTGGTTTGATTTTTTAAGTTTAGTGTCTCTTTCAGTAGCCAGGCTATGTGAGACGTGGACCCACAACTTAAAGGGAATTCCGAACTACATGAGCTCCCGCCGAGAATCGAACTCGGGTCCCCCACGCAAAAAGGCGCGTACGATAACTGGTTAGTCACGGGGGAACTCACTTCCGGTTTTAGTAGAGAGATTGCAGTGCAGATGGAATAAATTCTTGGGACGTTGAACTGATTGGAGAAAATCTTTATATCTATCTATTACTGTGCTTACTCTATAGTTATCAACGTTAAAATCGGAAGTAGTTGATTCCTGTCGCTTCCGGTTTTAATAGATGATACCTATTCTTAGAACGCTTAATTAAAAAAAAAAAAAACTTCTCGCTATCTCTTATCGATTCTTGCTCTATATGGATTAATATTGAAACCAGACTGTGTAATGGATTTCTATCACTCCCGGTTGTAGCAGAGAGTTCGTATGAAGAATATTTTTTGACGTTTAATCGATTGCTGCAAATCGCTTCTTATTACCTTTTACACTTTTGCTTTATAATGATCAACGTTAAAACTGGAAAAGGTTGACTTCTACCACTTTTGGCTTCAACGTCACCTCATTCAATCCTAATTTTTGACCCAGTACATCCTGGCCAAAATTGCTGGTGATCCATCAAGTACGTCTTGATACATTTTTTTTTTTTTTTTTGTCTTTGTCTTCCGGACGGACACACACACAGAGACAGACAGAATAAACACAGAAAACTTGTTAAGTGTATTTTTTTAAAAAACTAATGTTAACAATATTCGTGACCCTTCTTCTCAGTGGTGTATTTAAGGGGCATTCCGGGCTTAAGCCCCCCCCCGAAATTTTATTTACTATATTAAAGTAAATGAAATATTTTGCAGAATTTTCACATTTCTAGGAATAAAGTTAGGAAAGCTGCCCCCCCCCCGAAACAAAATCGTAAATACGCCACTGCCTCTCCTAAACAAACATGAATAGTTTGCGATTCAAAGATTGAGCAACATTACTGTATTTGAAATGGATTACAAATACCTACGTATATCAGGAATTCGAACGTCCCAGACCTTGAACAATTTGGAATACGAATGAAGAATTGGAGAAAAGTTTGCCCCGAAATCCGAACCTTCAGGTCGTTGATCGTGTATACAGTTCCCCAGAAATACAGTTACCTGTTATATATACACACAGATGGTGATCAGAAAAATGGAAACCAACACCTGTAGTTGGCAACACGTCAGATGTATGGGTTGGAAGTGGTATCGTGGCGCCCGCAGCGCCGGACCGCTGGTGGTGGTGTGTTAGGTCGATCTCCATACTACGTCAGGCGCAGTGGAACAGCAGTGTCCAGTGGCTGCAGCAGACGGAGGTAGTGTAAAATGGGAGACCTCTCAGATTTTCAAAGAGGGCAAATTGTTGGTGTGCGATTATGTGGAGTGGGTGTGACGGCAGTGGCTACTGTGTTAGGTGTGTCGCGTGGGACAGTGTCGAAGGTGATGACGGCCTACACAACACACGGGAAAACCACATCGGGGAAGCGGAACAGTGGGCGGAAGAAAATTCATGAGTGACAGGTCACGTCGGGTATTAAAGCGCATTGTCACGCAGAACCGTCGTGCCACTGCGGAGCAAGTGACGGAGGAACTCAATCAGTACCTCCCCCACCCTGTTTCTACAATCACAGTCCGCCGCGAATTGCATGACATGAACTTACGGGGTCGTGTTGCACGGGCCAAACCGCTCATCAGGGACCATAACGCTTTCGCACGCCACAAATGGTGCCGCGACCATGCAACTTGGACCGTTGAGAACTGGAAACGTGTGATATGGTCGGATGAGTCATCCTTCACCCTATTCCCAACCATGGGCCGTGTTTATGTGTGGAGAACGCCCAAAGAAGCTTATGATCTGCAGTGTCTGCGCCCAACTGTGAAACATGGCGGCGGCTCGGTGATGCTGTGGGCCGCCATATCATAGTTTTCATTGGATCCTGTGGTCACACTTAGCGGAAGAATCACTGCCAACGATTATGTCGCAATTTTAGGAGACCACTTGCATCCTATGGTCCGGATGTTGTTCCCGGACAATGACGCCATCTTCTAGGATGATAATGCACCCATTCACACAGCTGGCGTTGTTGCAGCGTGGTTTGAGGAACATCGGGATGAAGTTCAACACCTCCCCTGGCCCGCCCAATCCCCAGATCTCAACATAATGGAACATCTGTGGTCCGTCTTGGAAACACAACTCCGGCGACGATTTCCACCTCCATCCTCTATCACAGAACTGGCCGATGTCCTGCACGAGGAATGGTGTAAAATTCCACTTGCTACCATTCACGACCTCTATGCCTCCATCCCACGTCGCATCAAGGCTGTTCTGAAGGCGAAAGATGGCCCGACACCATATTAATCTGATAAGTTGCAATTTCGTTCAGGTGTTTCCATTTTTCTGATCACCATCTGTATATATATATATATATATATATATATATATATATATATATATATATATATATATATATATATATATATATATATATATATATATATATATATATATCAGTTGGCGTGGGTCAATGAAAACTTGACCTACGACCCACTGACCCACCATCCACCGTGACCCTCCACCCACCATGAACCACTCTCATCCACTGTGACTTACTCTGACTCACCAACATCCGTCGTCATCAACTATGAACACGATCCACGGCCTCTTCTATACTGACTAAAGAGTTTACACTTGTAATAAAACAAGACTATGAAATTGCCACTAATCGGAGTTTGAATTTCTAGTCAATCGCTCAAGCATCACTCTGTTACAATAACGGTGGATCTGACCTTTACGATATAATATGGAGAAGTGTTTGTCTGTGAGCAAATTGAAACAGTTAGAGGTGGGGGGAAATAAGTGTGTGCCTAAAATATACTTGTACAAAGAGAGTATTCTTGCAAGTGTTAATTTCTGAACGCATTCCAAAAGAAACTTCTATTCGCAGGAAAATACCCCCCCCCCCTGTACAATATGGAAAAGGCTATAGTTTCTCAGTTCACAGTATTTTTCTCACAAAAAAATTTGAAAAATCAGTTTTTGATAGTGTATAAAGGTGCTCTGATACCCTATGTGAGAGCATTTCCATAAAGTATGTTCATAACTGTAATTTGTGTAATCACTAAAACACCACGTTAATTTTAAGTTACAAATATGCATAATTGCAAAAAGCAAAGAAGAGACTTACTAAAAATTAGGTACAAAGTTGAATAACACAAATAAGTAGGGATGCGCACGAGACGAGTCGAGACAGAATTTTCCTGACAAACTTCGAGTGCAGACACAGCTCTTCCAATAGAGAAATATACATTTTTCGAGTCGAGACATTGCTTTTACAGCACATTTTTGAGACGAGACAGCCTCAAATCTTGTCTTGTGCGCATCCCTACAAATAAGCCATTAGTAATACAAGTATACATTTTCCGTAACTCGTAATTTTCCACCTTAAAACAAATCTGAAATCGGGTTTATTTCCTATTGGTAACTTTTTCGTGGTAAATCACCCGCAGCGGAATGATGTCCACCCTTCAGCGAAGAAATAACTAGCTTATCTACTTTGAGCTTATCTAGCGGTGGGCCATTTACATTGATGAACAACAAGTTAGACAATGTTTGAGCACTTAGTGTATTTCTAATATCAGTCATCTGTAAATTCATAAGGGGAAATCCCCGTTCGAACTCTGTCGTGGAAATTGATAATACTTCTACCCGATTCTGCAACTCCCCATCGACAATCTGCTTGTTAGACTTAAGTCTGATAACGATTTTTCTTCGTCAGTTTTGAAATACTCAGCAAGAAGTATCATCTCTCTATCACCATACAACATCTTTTCCATATCGACCATGTCAGTTTCCAATGTCGACTCGTGGAGAACAGAAACTTCATCTACCACGCCTTCGATAGAGAATCTTGTGAATAAATTATCAATTAAAGCCTGATAAACTGATGATTTCTTATTTGTTTATAAATTTAATTTTTGTAATTACACATGAAGGTTTGATGCCATTACCAAGTTCCCTACCCCGTCTAGAAAGCGAAAGGGAACGAGCTTCCTGGAAGGTGTTCAGAGGTGAATAGGAATTTTCCTCCTCCTTCCCCTTCAATTACCACACTGATGTTTGCAATGTGCCAAATTACGATGAATTTCAATTAAATTATCATAGTATAATTATTTCCTCGTTGAATTATCGATACTTTTCAGTGGGAAAAAGGATGAAATTTGAAAGTTCCAAATTAAGGTAAGTAGACCAACGTAAAGGGAAAAAGTAGTGTAAAATTTTCCATATAATTATGCGTACAATCCAAACTTAAAATTTCCGTGTAATTAAGCTTACAGTACAAATTTTATGCCTATTTTTCTCACAACTTTATGGGTTGATTGCCCTGTGTTGTAAGTGCTCCATATAATAAACATAAGCTTCAGCAATAATTATAGTAGAAAGCAATGGATATATGAAGCCAAGCACTGTATTTTTTGTTTCTGATTTTTTTCTTAAATAACATCGATCGTTTTCGATCATTTTTACAAACCAACTCACTACCAATTTTCCATATATAGAAAGTGCCCCCCCCCCCCATAAAGGAGAATTTTACAAAATACTAGGACACATTCTGTTTATTTTCAATAAAGAGTTAATATACTGAATTTCAGCTCCGTAAGTTTAACGGCTTGCGAGATACTAATTTTTTTTCCGCAAAAATTCGGATCCTCATACCTCCTTAGGATATTATGCATTATAATGAAAGCAATATAACATCCCAGTTTGGATTAAGTCCTAACTACAGGTATATACCAAAAGTAATTTCATTTGACTTTGCAATTTGACCGTGATGATCAGGCACACATAGTGACATTCAATTTTTTACATAATAATTTATATATTACAGTGATTCAAAAATGTATTTTTTCCAGTAGTTAGCTCCTCTAAAACCTCACAGGTCTCGAAAGCCAAGTAGTAATATAAGTCGTATTGCTATTATTACAATTACAAATAACAATATCCAAAAGTGCCTGAAGTTCTTTGTTTCACTTGGTTAGATATACTCACCTCAAGTAAGTAGACAGAAACAAATGGAAAAGGAAGGGAAATTAAGGTCTTGAAAGTAAAACAAATTTACCAGTCTTCAGGAGATACTGTCTACAATGCAGTGAGCAGAGTGGGTCGGTAGATCATACAGAGTCGGTGGGTCGCAGTGGGTGGTGGGTCACAGTGGGTCACATGCTGTTGACCCACGACCCACTGACCCACTCCATCTCTGATATATATATATATATATATATATATATATATATATATATATATATATATATATATATATATATATATATATATATATATATATATATATATAAAACGTTAAATACAAGTTTTTCAAATTTGTATCATTTTACATTATTACTCAAATAATAAAACTATTATTTGTCAATATGGCATATGTTACTTTAAAATCAAGTATATTTACTGTTAAAATCATTTCGAAACTTCGAGCTCGTGGGATCCAAGAATCCGTGGGATCTCATATTATTTTGAAGGGGAAAAATTGCCTTGACACTCGAAAGGAGTCCTGGAATGGATTAAGTTCGGATTTCAAGTTATCACCGTATATGAAAATAAATAAAATAAATAAAATAAAATCATCATTTGTTCTCTACTAAGATGTTCTTTAAAATGTAGCATTATATACCCAGGCTCAAATGCAAGTGTTTATAAAAAGGTATATTATTTGAAGGTAACATTAGTTTTTCAACATTCAAACTCAACACCATACCTACTTTTTCTTGCTGAGGATGGCAGATAGTATCAGCTGATGAAATAATGCTGCTAGGTTTGCTGAAGAGGCTTATCTGAAGAACTACATGTGCATAAGGTAACAAGATAATATTGATCAGCTTGCACTTTCATTTAATTTATTCTTTCAGCTTAATAATTATCTCACCATTATGCCATTTAGGCTAAGGAAGACGACGATTAAGACAAGTGGAAGATGGAAGATTTGGTAGAATGAGAATGTGGAAGGAAACGGAAATACCCCGAGAAAACCCACGAACACGATGTTGTCCACTACAAACTTATTTAGCCGGGAGCTAGTTTATTCTAGTGGTGGGCACAAAAACCGGTTTTTCGGTTTTCGGTTTTTAGAAGAAACGAAACCGGATTTTGAACATTTTCAAAAAACCGGTTTCGGTTTTCTTCAAAACCGGTTCGGTTTTTTACCTGGTCCGGTTTCGGTTTTCTTCAAAACCGATTCCGTTTTTTTTTTTCAAAATTTGTTCTATTTCTGACCAGAATGGTGTTTCGTTGTTCTCCGGAAACCGAATCCATTTCCACAGAAATAGTTTTGTGTGTTTTCGAAAGGTTTTCACCGAAACCGGTTTTGGAGAAAACCGAAATGTCGGTTTTTCGGATTTCGGTTTTTATAAAAACCGGTTTTCGGTTTTTATAAAAAACGGTTTTGCCCATCCCTAGTTTATTCTAGAGTTACATACACAAAATAAAGACCATCAATAAATCTTGAAACCTTAGATAAAGACTATCATTGTTGCAGAATATTGCGTTCTTTTCCAATACTTATACTTAACCTATAATTTACCGTGCATATTACGAAGTTAAAATACTTTAATGTATTTATTGCCAATTTGTCTAAATACAATCGATTTATTGCTGACGCATTAAACAATTACGGGGATTTAAATTATCAGTTCACAGCCCATTCTTAGAAGAAGATACACCTGGAAACTTAGAATTCACTTTTCTTGTGCCTGTTCTGCTATTAGTGATAAGAGAATGCATACACACCTGCTAAGAATATATGGCAATAAAGATTATTACAAGATTCAATACCAAGTTGCAATCCATAAAACAAGCCTCTTTCCTGCTTTTTCCCTCAATATTAAATAATTAGATATCTGCAACTTTCCACCTTTAACCCTTTGGGGATCTTATGGTACATTTTGTACCATACGCGTTTTTCATGGTACATTGCGTTATTTCTCTTCTATTTGAGCTTTTTCGTCCGGGTTTTTTTTTCAAGTCCAGAGACATTGCAGAAGACATTACGTATGGTTTCAGACCGTCCTGCGTCCAGACATGGGAGGTGATGACGTCATAATCTTAAAATGTATTTTTTCCCTTTCTAAGCCTATGTTCATTATTTTTTGGCGGGCTTATTTTTGAACGTAGAAGATTTAAATTTTGCACTAACATTCAGTCCGCCGAGTAGTATTTACCAGATTTTTTGTTCCGATGTCAGTGCTAAAACAGAGGGGGGGACCAGAGGGGCAAAGGGGTAAAAAAAGGGATATTTTTACCCCGAAAATCCCGTTTGTCGTCATTTTCCCGCCTCACGTACATGATAGGACAACGTGAGTCATACCGTCTGAAAGGCCGTTCCATTCTGAAGAGAATGACGGTCGAATTATTATTCTAGGGTAATTAGGGATGTCTCAGGGATTTTTTGAAAAATATACTTCTATATAGGGAAAAATGGGGCATTTTCGGTATATATATTTTTTGGCGGGCTTATTTATGAACGTAGAAGATTCAAATTTTGCACAAACATTCAGTCCGCCGAGTAGTATTTACCAGATTTTTTGTTCCGATGTCAGTGTTAAAACAGGGGGAAAACCAGAGGGGCAAAGGGTTAAAAAAAAAGGGATATTTTTACCCCAAAAATCCCGTTTTATGTCATTTTCCCGCCTCACATACACGATAGGACCACGTGAGTCATACCGTCTGAAAGGCCGTTCCATTCTGAAGAGAACGACGGTCGAATTATTATTCTAGGGTAATTAGGGCCGTCTCAGTGAATTTTTATCCAAATATACTTCTGTATAGGGTAAAAGTGGGGCATGGTAGGGAATTTTTTTCTGGCGGGCCTTTTTTTTCACGTAGAAGATTGAAATTTTGCACAAACATTCAGTCCACCGAGTAGTATTTACCAGAAGTTTTTTTCCGATCTCTGCGTAAAAACAGGGGGGTCCAGAGGGGCAAAAGTTGAAAAACGGGAAATTTTGCCCAAAAATCCCTTTTTTCAGGAATTTCCCGCCTTAGATACATGATGGAGACATGTGAATGGTACCGCATGAAAGACAATTCTATTCTGAAGAGAATGATTGGCGGATTATAGTCCTAGGGTAATTGGGGATGTCTCAGGATTTTTTTCCCTGAGATCATAGTGTTTTATGGTGATTTGTGGCATTGTGGGAATTTTTGATAAAAATTCTCTTGCCCTTACTATTCAAGATAGAAACTTGAAATTTGGCACACACATTCAGTATATCAAGTACTATTTATCAGATTTTTTTAGATGGCTACGATCACACAGGGGGGTCCAAAGTTCGAGAAAAATTTTTTTCCCTCCGAAATTTTCACTTTGACATTTTTTCCCGCTTCTGGTATATGGTATGAGCATGCAAGTGGTACCATTTGAAAGCCAGCTCTATTCTGAAGAGAATGAGGTATGAACCATGATCCTAGGATAAATAGTGACGATGCAGTAGCTGCTTGACTGAAAGTCTCAAAAATAGCCCAAAAAGCCAAGAGCTCCTAAGGGTTAACGATAAAACACTTGCTTATAATAAGGGAAAGACTAGTTTTCATATCAAAACTGTGATAAATAACTAATTGTGGCAGGTGTTCACTTGTTTGGTGTACAAGTTATATGGCAGAATTTTCATAATGAAAATACATTCTGTTGTGTATCATCAATTTTGTGCGCCAGTCCAAAGGACATGCTTGCACATGGATAGCAGAAAGGTGGGTACGTCACAGGAGCAATAGTTGGTTTATTTACAAATGTTCTGCAGCAGTGTCGGATTTACGTATAAACTAAACAAGCTATAGCTTAGGGCCCCATACTCTTGGTGGCCAAAAAATCAGGGAAAAAATTGGATGTACATTTTCAAAATATAAGAAAAACAATAAATAAAGTAACATCTACATATAGCAACAGTGCTACGTTTGTGTAGGCCCCTATGATATAAGTAATGGGGCCCCTTCTGCTAGTCTGCTTCGTAAAATATCACTGGTTTCTTCATTTCTGTATATAGGGTACTACGTTCATCTGGACACATAAAGGGGCCCATTATTATCAATAGCTTAGGGACCCACCAAACCTAAATCCAGCTCTGTTCTGGAGACTAGTAGAAAATAGTGTATGTGGTCATGAAGATTGTGACGAAAGTGCATTTGTTAAGTGTTTGCACTGCTCAACGATACCGTGTGCTAATCACTTCGTTTTGGATCTCCATAATCAGAACTGAAGAGCAAAAGATTAGTAGGTTAATATTTGCTTATGTGCATCAGTTTATATTATTTTTCTATTAATTTTTCTATTAATTTTCTAATAACTTCAAGACATATTCTTATAAAGTCATATGTGCCGTTGCACCTAACTTATATTACAGCATTTAAATATTATGCATAATCGCAACACATATAGACTCATATGTATAGCACACTTTGAAATAGGCATAATTTGTTACAGTGCTGCTATTCCATTTTTTACTACAGGAATTTCAATTTAATTAACGATTTCTCTCTCTAGTCTCAAGATCTGATTGGTATAGTGGCTATTGTATATCAAGTGACTACTACTGCATTAGTTAAAGTCCTGCAAGTGCTCGCACGACTGTATTTCATAACACAAATTTTACTTGCACAGTTTTTATACTTGGGAGAGAGCTCTTAACTCTTAAGTGAAAACAGATATGTAAACTTTGGTTACGGAAATGGATTCAGGAGTGAATTCCAGTGCTATTTGATACCCCACATGACCCCCTTACTATTTATTATATTTGACCGCGATTCAATATGGCGCCTTTCAAAATGGCGATCATGCACTGGAAGTACTCCCACATATAGATGCTCTACCTTGGTTTACAATACTGAAGTCAGATATATCAAAATCTTTTTCATTTTTGTGCCAAAAGGGTATTATTGGCCATTGCCTACTGGATTTCAAGATGGCGTCGGTGTAGCAGCTCAACGAAGCATTTGCGCATCGAGTGACTATTACTACGTTACTTAGCAACTCGAAATGAACCTTGTCATCAGTTTTCATCAAAATTCAACTCTCACGGTTTATGGACCTTCCTCGTGAGTACATACAAAACTTAATCATATAGGCTACGTTGCGTCAGTTCTAAACGTAATAGTAAAATATAATTTAAGTGACGAATAAGTGTTGATCATATGCCACAGGGGTAAAAGTGAGGGAGAACTCCGGGGGACGCCATTACCCCACTTCCAAAAAAAATATCTATAGCGTCCCCAACTTCCTAAAACAATTATAATGGGCAAAGATATGCAGGGGGACAGCATGACGTCGTGCGTCACCTTACTATTTAATTTCCTTACTTTTACCCCTGATATGCCATAGTAGCATGGAATCTCGCAATTTCATTTCTGGGAATCGTATATAGAGCTGCAAGCTACGTAGATTACTCCATTAGTTTCGTTAGTACTATCAATAAACTCTAGGAGTTTATGATAGTGTGCAATTTAATTATTTATTTATTTTATAAAACCTGAAATCATGATGAAAACATCTGCTAAATTTTCCCTACCAGCTTTAATTTCACAATAAACAGTTATTTAATGAGCACTTAATCTAACGACTTCTACAATAGGAATCTAATTCTTCCAATGTAACAGCTAGTTTACTTACAGCACGAGATGTAAACATTGACTAATAAAATACATAATAAATAAAGACAGACTTAAACCTACCGTATCTGTTTGAAAATATGAGTGCCTCATATTATATAGCGGAAACTTCAATAGTTCTGCATTACTAGAATACTTGGTGGTGTTTAAAATTAGGTCAAAATATGTCCCTTCCATTCTAATGCAAGTATATAATCGCACTTAGGTTGATAGTTACTTTCTGTAGCTGTTAGTACTCCAAACATACAAACGTTGACAATGCAGTAAACCCCAAACGGCTTGGTAAAATACACAAGACACCTTCAACACTTGACACACACACGCTTTAAAACACACAAATAATGTTATTTTTCTTTTTTAGAATACTTTCGTTTCATTAAATATCAAGACGGTGAAATCCTACATGCAACTGACACTATTATAAATTGATAACAAATGGGAAACATATTCGACTAGCAGATCATAAAAAAATATTTTTTTCTAATTGTTAACATGCTGTCCTGACAGCTGAAACACTGTTCATTCAGCATAGATAAGTAGCGAACTGTCTTTTCTTGGTTCGTGATTCGCCGCTAGATGCCTCTCAATTAGGAATTAACGCGCACTATACCTAACTACAGAGAAAATGTCATTGTCAAGCGGGTATTTTCTTTCTAAGTGTAGACAGAATTAGTAACAAGTAAAGTACGTTTTTGCGTCTTATTTTCAGCAAGTGTATTTATAATCCTCTCACATGAGTGTTATAATTCGCATTGAAGAGCTATGGACGTTATCTTTACCGTTGTTATCGTTTCTTTACTTCCGATAGCTCCACCTTTCGTTATCACGGAAGCAGGGATTAGGGAATCACAACCAAATATAACCATGAGCGCCCACTGAGGAGGGGGGCGGAGGGCAAGAGGGGCAATTGCCCCTTAGATTTTCGAAAAAAGTTAGCTTTTATAGGCTCTTCTGGTGACAAAAGTTTGAGTTTAATTGCTTTCGGAAGCCGAAGATGCTTATTTTTTCTTTTTCTTTTTTTTTAAATCTCTGTTAATGGTGTAGTGTTCAGAATGGATATAAGACTTTTTTCCAAGAGGCAAAAAGATGAGAATAACGTTGTCCGAATTCCGGAAACAAGCAAGTTGAAAGTAACAGAAAGAAAGCTAGTTCCTATATTCCACCTTCTTCTGCACAACACATGATATATCTCTTCGAGGTAATAAATCAAACGCAGGCGTGTTCCTTGATCTGTTAGATTTTCGTGTCGAGTCTGGAGACACTCCACTTTATGCAGAGTCGTTTTGATGTATGATTAGCGTTAGTGTTGTAAAAAAATGGTTTTTTTTTCTGTGAAGTTTTTTTTCAATAAAAAACATCGTTCTTTTTCATGTTTTTTTTCAAAAGTCTGTTTTTTTTCTGGCAACTATTATTTATTTATTTATGTTACAGATTATTGAAATAATCAACAGAACTTGAGTCGAAGCACTCGTAACTTAAAAAGCGTTTGTTTCTTTGTACCTATACGAGCACAATTGTGTGATTTTTCCTTTCGGTCCCAGGCCATTTTTGGCATTTTCCTACATTTCCAGTTAGTGACTTATTGCTCAAAAACTATTCATTCGATTGATATGGTTAAGGTCTTCTTTTTAAGAAAATTGATGTGGCTATTTTTTGGTGTAAGTTGCATTGCAGTGTTACCAACGGGTGGGAAATTATTGAGGGAAATGTAGGGGTGAAAATTTACAAAAAATTCCCTAACCGAATTTCAAACATTTTTTGCACCTAGCACCACTGCTGCTATATGGGTTCAAGTCACCTAAACAAATCTTTGGTGTGTTGACAAGGTACAGTGAAATCCTGAAGTCGCTTGCTTCCATTCAAAGAGGGAAAGAAAAAATTCTGTCATACACATGAAATTTTGACACTTTTTACGCCTCAGAGGCAAAAATCAAATATGCCGGGTTAGACTTCTCTAATTATCCTATTGAAACTTTTTATGGCGCGTTCTGTAGGGCGAAGAGGAAGCTTTCAGGTAGTGGTACGTTTGTTTCAATGTAGCCAGTAAGAGGGTAATAATAGAGGGGAAAAGGGAAAATTTCCGAATTTTTCACCTAATAGCGGGAATTAATTGTTTTGGCTGGAAACGCTGCCATCAGACAGGCGAAAACTATCTGAAAATAAACCGTAGTACTCAAAGAATATATCCTACAAGTATCATGGCGATATATAATAAAGTAAGCATGAAATTTTAAAAAAATCTCATTCTACCTCAGAAATTCACCATTTTCTTACCATTTCCAGAACATGGTTTATTATAAACCTCAACTGTACTTCCACTAATTATTCCAGTAAAACTTTTTATGGTGCGCTGTGTAGGCTAAGGATGAGGCTGTTAGACACTGGTACATTTGTTCGAATGTAGCCAACAAGAAGGAAATAATAGAAATAAAAAGGGAATTTTTCCCAAAATTTGCCCCTAAAATCTGGAATTAAATTTTTTTGTAGCTAGCAACACTACTATCAGACACACAGAAACTATCTTAAAATAAGCTTTGGTATCCCTCTAATATATCCTACAAGTTTTGTGACAATATCTAATAAAGTAAGCATGTCAATAAAAAAAATATCTCATTCTACCTTTAAAAAGTTATCTTTTCAATTAGAGAACAAGGTCCACTGTAAATCCCAACTTTACTTCCCCTAATTATCCTATTGAAACTTTCTATAGTGCGTTGTGTAGAGTAAAGACAAGACTTCCAGATACTGGTACGTTTGTTCCGATATAGCCAACAAGATGGAAATAATAGAGACAAAACATATAATTTTTCCAAAATTTCCCCCTAAAATCTGGAATTAAAATATTCTGTAGCTGGCAACACTGCTACCAGACAGACGCAAATTAACTTAAATTAAACTTTGGTACACCACTAATATATCCTACAAGTATGATGGCGATATTTGAGGAATAAAGTTTCTAATTACCAAAAATATATTACGGTAAACAGAAAAGTAGGCAAAAACTAGAAAAATCAAGGGTTAGAACCTAAATACGAATTTCACGTACCCCATTGTAACGATCTGTACTTGCGTTTGTTAAGGAAGGACAAATTTTCGATTGGCGTAAGTTGACTTGCACTCGGACGTATAAATACCGATTTATAAACAAAAATTTCTAATTTTTTGCCCAAATATAGGATAATTTAAATTTCCCTAATTGGCAACACTACGCGCAGGCCCGTCCAATTGATGTCAACAGTTAGGTATCCATCCGAGGTATCTCCCTGGCAAGTCTTAAGGATGTCTTTCTACAACGAAGGAAGCTACAGGGAAAAAAAAAGTAAAGGAAATTCGAAATTAGAAAATTCTCTAATCTTTTACTGGGGTGAAATTTGAGAAGGAAATTCGACACCAGAAGAAAAAGAAATTAATATGATAAACTATAGTCCAACCACATTTAGCAAGAATAATATCCCGATATCTTAATTAGAGTCCACCCTGGAGCGGATTAAACAAGTGACACACCTGTGTGTGCCACTTTGGCCACCTGGGCTACCGAGTACACATTTGACTACATTTTTTGACTACTAACTCGTGTTGTTGTAGTTATAGTCTCGACTAATAATAATATCGTTGTAAACAGTAACTCTATAAGGAAAATTTTCTCTCCTTTTTACATCTTAGTTCCAACACTGTTGGTGAGAAATGTAGGGTGTTTCAAAATAAATTTTGGGGTTTTAAGTCTTCGTAGTACTTATTACATTTTACGTACAATTATAAGCAATGCATCAAGTAAAAGAGCACCTCAAACAGTCTTTCTTACAAGTGTTCAATGTGAGATTCATTCATCACACGGCGCACATCTAGTCGATAGGCGAGAAAGACCCATAAACTTTCCGCCATACGGCACAAAACACATTCAATTTAGGGGAGTTTCGTTTCAATTGTACCATCTCCTGAGGATTTGCTGACGGCCAGATGCAAACATTATGAGTGTTCACATTAGCTCTTAGGTGAAAAGTCGATTTATCACTGTAGACGACACGATCCAGAAAATCTTCATTGTTATGCAGGAATATTTCACTTGCGAAATTGGCACGTAGTCTGTAGGTTTTAGACCTGTAGCAACTGCAAACAATAAAGACGTAGTTGCAAGCGACTCCTTAATATTCTTCACACAGACGGTTGCACTGTACAGGTTCAGTCTTTATTAAAACACAAAAAGCTTTCTGCTCTCTAGTCTCCATCATCGCTACTTGCTCTTTCTGACGGCAGACAGAAGAAAAATGCATGTACATGCGTGCGTACAAAACTGTTTGAGTTGCTCTTTCATCTGATATAATATTTATAATTGTAAGTTAATTGTAATAAATACTACAAAGTTTCAAAACCCTAATATTAATTTTGAAACACCCTGCATTACTTCAAATTGAGTCATCCTATATTCAGGTCCTAGTCAATTTGTCTCCTCGTGTAATGGCATAATTTGCCGCCTCCCCCTTTCTCCAAAAAGAACAAATCTTAGAAGTCATGATTTTAAGTATGCTACTCCAGCATGAACAACAAAGGTGAGGGTAAGTGCAGCCGTACTTAGAAAGGCTTAAATACTTACTGAAAATGCAATTCCGTTGTGTCTGTTTTTTTTCTTTAAATGTTAATCTATTATGATAGTGAAAGATAAAGCAAACACACCTGCAGAGGAAAGATGGTAACCTTTCTATAGAATTCACTATTGAGCTTCAATCTCAATGTATCAGTTTGCAATTCCAGTACAACTAGCTCTTTTATCTTTATTTCTTGATTTTTCTTCTACATCTTCTAACATTTTTTAAAAAAACTTGTTTCTATCTTCAATGATAAGGAACTTGCTTCAGACAAGAACAAGATTACTTTCATATCCAAACTGTGATA
Source organism: Thermobia domestica (assembly GCF_964235325.1). NCBI lineage: Eukaryota > Metazoa > Arthropoda > Insecta > Zygentoma > Lepismatidae > Thermobia > Thermobia domestica. The sequence continues at coordinate 81,397,062 of NC_137462.1, forward strand.
ACTTACTAAATGGAACAGATATTCATTACTATTCGAGAATTGAATTCTTGCATTTGACAACAATCAAGCAATTTGTGCTCGGATTTATTCGCCCATTTGCTTTAGCATTGTCCATGTGGCCTTAAACTAATGCAACCTAAACATAATTTATGACTGTAGTATTCAAATAGAAGGTCAGCTTAGTAAATGTAACTACCATCATCATGAAGTCTATTTCCAACAAGAAATATTTAATTTAAATAATATACTTATGACAGATTTTGCCGGACCATCCAAGCGTGCCGTTCCACGCAAATGCACGTGTTGTGTATATATACAGTGGCGTATTTAGGAGGACTTCCGGGTTTAAGCCCCCCCCCCCGAAATCTTACTATAGTAAAGTATATGTAATATCTTGCAGAATTTTCACATTTTCAGGCAAAGCCCTCCCCCCCCGAAAGTTAGCAAAGCCCCTCCCGAAACAAAATCTATATGGTAGAGCCGGCTCTGCATATCATATATATCTAGTCGACAAATTATTTATATATGACATTTAGAAAAATACTATTAGGCAAATTATTATTATTCTTTACCTTTAGACAGGTTATTGGAATTTTATACTGTTCGTGACATTATTTTCGTACTTACTAAAGGCCTGCTTTCACGAAAAAACAAAATTTCATTTCTACTTTTATTTCTTAGTTGATATTGATGAAAACTGCTGAAACTCGAATTGTTAATAGGTATGGTATTCATGTAAATTGTAAAATATTTGTAGCGTATCAGTTTCTAGCGTTTAATTTATGTTGCATTTTACGGTGATTACACCTACATAAAAATATTTCATACTTAAATATACGTAAGATGCATTACAAATGACTGTTTGAAAAAAAACGAAATTTAGAAAAAAAACGAGAGGCAATGTTTTTTTTCTAAAAAAAACGTACATTTCTGAAAAAATACGAACCGTTTTTTTTTCTATTTACAACACTAATTAGCGTCATACTAAAGGTCTGACTACTGCAGGAAACATATGTTAATTGAACTCTTTAGTATGGCACTAATCACTTGTCAGCATGGGCGGCGATTAGGGGGGGCAAGAGGGGGCAGTTGTTTTTTGAAATGACCACTTAACTCTTTTAAATTATATAATCCATTTTTCTGTGATAGCTAGAATCTTCATTATTTGATTTTAAAAGTACCAAAAAAGCTTTTTACTTATGTTTATTTCTCAAGCCTGCAGGCATTGTAGAACACGTTACATATGCTTTCACGCCTTTCTGCGTCGAGATGTAGTGTGATGACGTCATAACTTAAAAATATTTTTTGTTATGACTTTTTTGTTACTTTTTGCAGGGCTTACTTTTGCACCTAGAAGATTGAAATTTTGCATACACATTCAGTGCACCCCTTAATATTTTTCACATTCGTTTCAGATTTCTGCGATAAAACAGGGGGGTCCAGAGGGGTAAAAAGGTAAAAAAAAAAAGTTATCCCTCCCTTTTTACGCGATTTTCCCTCCTCAGATAGATACATGGTGGAGACATGTGAGTGGTACCGTTTGAAAGGCTGTTCTGTTCTAAAAAGAATGATGTACGAACCATGATCCTAGTATAAATAGGGATGTCTCAGGAAAATTTTATATTACATCTGGGCCATTGTGGGAATGTTCTTAGCTCATTGGTAAACATTTTCCCGCACTTAGTTTTCAAGATAGAAGCTTGACATTTTTTTTAAATACACATTTAGTACACCCCTTCGTATTTTTCAGTTGATTTAAAGATCTGTGCGTTAACATAGGGGATCCAGAGGGGGTCAAAATTTTAAAAAATCAGAAAAAAACATATTTCCCTCCAAATTTTCTGCCTTAGGGACATGATAGGAAAACGTAAATAAAACCGTTTGAAAGGTTGTTCTATTCTGAAGAGAATGAGGTACTAACCATGATCTTAGGATAAATAGGGATGATGCTGTAGCTGATTGACTGAAATTCAATAATTTACCTTTAAAAAGCCATAATTTAAAATGGTTAATGTATATAGTTTAATTTGGAAATGTAAAGTTTTTTTGCATATATTACTGGTTCATAGAAAAAAAAATGGTACCACATAATATTTGTCGTTGCGTAAGTGGGTATTGATTATTTGTCATCCCGTGGAGTTAAGACAGCTACAGGAATTGGGTTTTAATTGCAATTCAAAGGAATTAATATTACAATTGCGTCGTAGCATATGCTTGTAGTATTTACTGTTTTTCATTTTCTAAAAGTAATGACATACATTTAATGCAAGTGTGGAATTAAACATGTGAATTGTTTGTTTATTAATCCCCCAGTTTCAATATAACTTCTACAAAACAAGCCTCATTATTCATTAGTATGATTAATATTATCCTTTCTATTTATTTGTTTTGCAAATATGTTATTAAATAATCTGATCACACAATTTTCCAGACATAATTTTATGATGTTCATGAGCAAGGAATCAAGGGTTAGTACCTAGTGTGCGTTGCTCTTGTCAATTTACTTAAATATGAAACACGATATACGGTATTTTAACTGAAAAAGATAGTATCCTATTAGTTATACAACCTTTCGACAAACAAAGTGTTAGAAACAACCAGGAAAACTAACATTGATATACAAATATTCAGATCACATCTTGCCCCCCCACTTTTAACGTCCAATCGCCGCCACTGCTTGTCAGAACGACTGTATATAAGGCCACTGTTCAAAGAACACATTGAAGGAGGATCGGCAATGCGAAATATACTTCACAATGAATTTAAAATGAATTGATTTCAGTTTGTGAAAAGGAATTTTAAAATGTTTTAGTTAAGGAAGCAAATAAAGAAAATCATTCTGAGTAATTGCTGATGAAATTGTGAACATTTCTGGTGTAGAGTAGTTGTCAGTAGGAATTAGATATTTAGACTCAACTCTACAAAACAGAAGAATTCCTTGGTTTTGTGGGTCTACAGGAACGTAATGCAAAGTGAATTGTAACTGAAGTTTTATCCTTTTTTATCAAAATGTGACCTTGATATGTAGAAATTATGTGAACATGATGATGCCGGATGCGCCACAATGGTAGGAGCGGAAGATGGTGTGACCAGAATAATACAAAAACAATATCCTAAGCGTTATTTCTTCACTGTACTAGCCATAAATTAAATTTGGTTATTAATGACACTGATGAAGTTAAACAGATTCAGTTGCAACTATGCAGAGTATATTCATTTTTTTCGTGAAAGGTCTGTCAAAAAAAAAAAATGTTCCTAATGTGCCTCTTTTCTGTGAAACATGGTGGTCTGCAAAGAACAAAAGCATCAGAATATTTTTGGAAAAATCTCACAAATAATGAATTGCCTAAAACACATTTCCCCTGGTGGAAATAGAAGCGCGCAACAAAGTGCTCATTACGTACTTACATTCTTCAGCGTCATCTGGTACATTTATAATATCAATGCACATCATGGCCAAATACAGTGCTATTTTAGAGCCAACTACAAATACTCTGCAGGGAGAGGCAATAGATCTTTCCAAGGTACAAGAACGCATTGAAGTTATTTTGGATATGTTTGAAAATCATCGCTCAGATGTCACCAACTTTCACATCTGGTACATGGGGTCCTCGGTTCAATCCCAGCTCGCGCCAAGTGAACTTTGTTTTTGACAAACACCGTGTGTGTGGGTTTTATCGGCGTTCTCCCGTTTTCTTCCACTTTCTTTATTCCACCATTTCATTCATTTCTCATCATCACCGTCTCCTTTAGCCTAGCCGGCATAATCCTGGGACGTAAAACAAAGATTTCATTTAATTTCCTTTCACCAACTATACACAGCACCGAAGCCTCGGCTGTCGCTGTTGGGAGTGTAACAGAAATATTTATTTCGCTTCCAGCGACTACTTGCATAGTAGAACGTTCATTTAATACTTTAATGAAAGTAGAAACTTGGTTACGCTGAAGAATGGAGGAGGAAAGACTCAGTGGACTGTGTATATTGTGTCCGCCGGAGACATGTGCTTGTAAACAAGAATGTGTTCATAGAGCAAGCAATTACAAGATTCGTTAAGGAGGTTTCTCGTCGGCTGTTCAACGAAAACCAGTGAATGACATGTAGAAGACAGGGATGACTTAAGGGAGTAACCCGGGGGGAATCTCCCTTCCCCCCGGAGAAACTCAAAAAATTTCAGTCACAAAATGCAGAAATTACTTCACCCAATTGTTTGCTTTTCTTTCCGTGCACGTGCAGACGAAATCCGATCTCTCAATATACATATAAATGACGCAGACCCATTCTATATAAATATTAAACATGTAACATCTAAGATAGAATACCAAATAGTCAATAAAACTTGTATTTCTTAACGCTATGATCGAGTTTGGCAGAACATGAAATTGTTAACTGTTGAAGAAAGGTTTGTATTTTAGTAGGTACTATACTCTCTCCCTATATTATATATTAGTAGGCAGCACTAGCACTATTGAGATAGGAAAGGAAAGATAGGGAAGATCTTTCGATCATTCCATATGATATCTGATGTCAGCAGTGGCGTATTTAGGGGGGGGGGGCTTCCGGGCTTAAGCCCCCCCCCGAAATCTTACTTACTATAGTAAAGTATATGAAATATCTTGCAGAATTTTCACATTTTCAGGCAAAGCCCCCCCCCCCCGAAAGTTAGCAAAGCCCTCCCCGAAACAAAATCGTAAATACGCCACTGGATGTCAGCATACTTCGTTCTTGAAAATGTACAGTTCTTGCATTATTTGAAATAGAGCACCTAAATCCCATTTCTCGCATCGGATCGGAAGTAACAGACGTAAATGTGTTTTATGATTGTTAAAGTAAACACACTTTTCTTTAATTAAAAATAAGTCACTTAAAGGATGAGATTCAGAGGGCGTCATTTAGAGGGACCAGGGAGGAACAGTTATCCCTCCTGGGTTAGAGATTTATATAGAATTTATCAATATAATAGTAGTATATATGTGAAAGATTGCTATTGAAGGTGATGAAGATCCTGCACAGTGCCGTGCCATGGGGGAGGGGCAAGCGGGGCGACTGCCCGGGCGCCGAAGTAAGCATCGTAACATTCGGAGGGAAAAAGAAAAGAAAAGAAGGAAAGAAAAAAGGGGAATGAAACACGTGTGCACATGTGGGCATGTGCACACATATAAAATGAAAGGAAAAAATTAATAAAAAGTGCTCAAAATCAAGGAAAAACAGTAACTACTGAATATAGGAAATAATAACAAAAATAACTACTGTTAATAACAGTTAAAGTTTAGTCTAAAATATTTTTGCCAGTCATTATTTAATGTTTTAGATAAAATTAAACGATTGTTTTTTTTTTTTAATTATAATCTCACATTGAATATTTATTAGCAATTAGTTTCAATATTAGGTAAGATGTTCATGTAAATAGAATTGTTAAATATGCTGCTTTCCTGCAAAAATACAGAAAAGCAACCCCCCCCCCAAGGAGTTGACATTCCCCCCCCGGGTGAAAATGTCTGAATTCAACACTGCATGTAGGCTAAGTAGATTATTTGTGTTGTGTCTATTTCCTGTCAATGCTATCCTAATATCTAATCTGTTGATTTTTTAAATATATGTTTACTATGTAGTAAATGAAGATGAAGATAATCATGCCTGTTGTTCTGTATGGTTGCGAAACATGGTCGCTTACTCTGAGGGAAGAACATAGACTGAAAGTATTTGAGAACAGGATCCTGAGAAGAATATTCGGACCCAAGAGGAACGAGAATGGGGAATGGCGGAAGCTTCATAACGAGGAACTACATAGTTTATACGGTTTACCCAACATTGTTAGGGTCGTCAAGTCTAGGAGGCTTAGGTGGGCAGGTCATGTAGCTAGAATGGAAGAAAGTAGAAACGCTTTCAAAGTCTTGACTGGTAGACCCATAGGAAAACGACCATTGGGAAGACCTAGGCGCAGATGGGAGGATAATATTAAGATGGATCTCGCAGAGATAGGAATACAAAGTAGAAACTGGATCCAATTAGCTAAGGATAGAAGTCAGTGGAGAGCTTTTGTGAACGCGGCACTGAACCTCCGGGTTCCATAGGCCATAGAGTTAGTTAGTTAGTTAGTTAAATGAAGATATACTATGTTCTAAAATAATTGATCAGTTCAACATGAAGGATTACGTGCATACTTCTTTTGATGTGATTTTATGAGAGTGGTTGGTGTATATATACCAACCACTATATATATGTATTGTTAAGTGCTGCTATCTAGATCATCAGAAGAAATGGTAAAACTAGATGAAGTGTAAAATCAAATCTTTATGCTGCACTGATAACACTGGTCAACAGTGAAAATGCTTCGCAGATAAAAATAACCAATTCTTACTGATTTTTTGGTGCTGATAATGAATATGAAATTAGTTTTTGAAGATTGGTTCGGGTTTCAAAGAAATACGTTATCACTGGATGTGCTCTGCTGGGCAAATTAAGGGTTCGTGGCAACAGAAGCTGTCTGCTTTGCTTATTTCAATAAACTTCCATTGTTTGACGGTTAATTTCATTGCTATCCTCAGGCACCTACGCAGGGGGTAAGTCCTGCGGCTCATGACCCCCCCCCCAAAATTCAGACTTTTTTGTAAATTTAGTTTAATTTCAGGTGCAATTTTACAAATGTTAATATAATTTAGCCTTAAATTGTATTTGGACCCCCCGAAAAGCTTAGGACCACTCCCGAAATAAATTCCTGCTTACGTCTCTGGTTATCCTTATTGCTCGCACTTCATCGCTGACAAAGAAACATCAACCACATCACAGTTTAGATTGTATTGTCCGAGTTTGTCAGAGAAAACATGTATAAGGTTCTTTTGTAGTTACCATTTTTCCATCCCGGACGTAGTCGTGGTAAGGTATTGGGTGAGTGTGTGCTGTTATTTATTATTATTATTATTATTATTATTATTATTATTATTATTATTATTATTATTATTATTATTATTATTATTATTATTATTATTAATCGTTCTATGACTGTACTGAGCAGTGCAGAGCAAATTGTTCTTTTCAACGAAGTGAAGCAAAAAGTGGAATTTCACGCCTATCATAAAGAAAGCCTATCATCACTTGTACTTTTCTTGTAAAGTTGGAGATATGGACAAGAAGTGGGCATCACATATTTCTTGTAATAGTTGTTTTAAAAACTTGCGGGACTGGCTACATGGAAAAGAGGCTATGCATGCCATTTGCAGTTCTAATGGTACGGAGGGAGCCGACAGATCATACTTCAAACTGCTATTTTTGCATAGCTCCTCCCATTAGTCTATCCAAAAAAAAAAAAAAAAGTGGACTACTACGTATCCAAATATTCCTTGAGATGTTCGTCACTGTGCCATATTCTGAAGAACTAAAGGTTCCACATCTTCCCGTACCTTACTCCAATGTTTCATCCGATGAAGAGCAAAAGGCAGACAAAGTCGACCCAGGTTGCTAAATTTTGTTGCAGATTCATCGTCTTCCACCGATTCTGACTTCACAAAACCAACATATCATTATCTATTCACCATATGATACTCAACCTGAATTAAAATACCTGGGGTTGTCAAAAGTGGCGCAGAACTGCTGGCATCCAAACTCAAGAAGTGGGGAGCTTATACTGAAGATCTGCTGGCATCCAAACTCAAGAAGTGGGGAGCTTATACTGAATATCTAAAAGTGTTGGTGTTTTGAACACGTCAGAATCCCTAAACAGTATTTTCAGTGGAAAGTGACATATCACGTTGTAACAATGTAGGCCTAACTGGTCTTATGAGTAAACTTAACATAGACAATAATCTCGATGAATGGCGGCTATTCATAGACGCATCAAAACTATTCTTCAAATATATTCTGCGTAAACTTCCATAAATTGCTGAAACTAAAATTAGGTAAGAACCCTTATTGTCACTCAAATTCGCTAATTTCTCAATGTTCCTAAATTTGATGCAGTGTTAGAAAATGAGGAGAGGATTGCATGAGATTCTTTCCGTAAAGTGGTGACGAATGTTTTGGGAAACGAGCGGTCTCAGGACTATAAGGAAGTGGAGGTGCACCTAATACCTTCTACTAAGCAATAGGGTGTAATGTATCACTAAAAAAGCATATGTTGCACTCCCACATAGATTTCTTCCCAGAAAATTGCGAAGCAGTCATTGATGAACATAGGGAGCATTTCTATCAAGTTATATCTATGATGGAGAAACGATATCAGGGCCACTGAGCAAGTCTGCGCTTACCGATTATTGTTGGACAATCGCTAGAGATGTTTCAGATCCACAATACAAGAGACAGGCAAAAAGACGCCATTTGTCCTCTCTTTACGTACGAACATCACTTTGTACATTTTTATTTTATATCTCACTTTTACCTATATAAAATTTGGTGTTGTTAAGCATGGTTGAGAAATACTTTTCCCTCATAATTATTGTAGATATTCCAATGAATCTTGGTACACGCATTGCATGTGTACCACAGTAGCTTTAAAGTATATTGTATTTTGATACCTGTAACTGGGGCAGCACCAGGGCGCACTGCATTTGAAAAAAAAAAATTGGGGGGCGCGAAAATTCCCAATTTCACTCCAATATGCCCTTTTCTTGTATATCACACTCATATATACACATTCTCATGGTACCATTTGAACGCCTGTTTTATTCTGAAGAGAATAACGTATAAGTAATGATACTCAAATAAATAGCATTGTTCGGATTTATATATATATATATATATATATATATATATATATATATATATATATATATATATATATATATATATCACTTTTCCCTATATGAAATTTGGTATTGTCAAGCAGAACTGAGAAATATTTTTTCCCCTCACAATTATTGTAGATATCACAATGAAACTTAGCACATGTATTACGTATAAACTATAATAGTTTTAAAGGCATTATTTTTTTGTTTTATATCTCACTTTTCCCTATATGAAATTTGGTATTGTCAAGCAGAGCTGAGAAATATTTCCCCCCCCCCCTCACAATTATTGTAGATATTACAATGAAACTTGACACACGTATTACGTATAAACTATAATAGGTTTAAAGGTAAATTATATTTGGATCCCTTTAGTCGGGGCCGTACCAGAAGGGTGCTACATTTGAAAAAAGGTATTTTTGGACGAAATTCCCAATTTTACCTTAAATTTCCCTCCTCTTATACATAATGTACGCATGCACATAATATAATTTGCAGGCGTGGTTTATTCTGAAGCGAATGACATATGAACCACGATACTCGGATGAACTTATGCGAAAGGCCAAATAGAAAATGCAAGAATCTAAATGTGTCAACACTACATAACACATTTTTCTGTCGATTACATTTAAACTCGAACCAATTCAGCATTTTTAGTTTCATTTTCGTATTCAACATCCTCATTTGCATAAGAAAATGTACTTTTCATTTCCGAAGCATGAAAAAAGTTAAAACTTGTTGTCCAGTGGAATTTCTCTGCTTAACAAGCATAGTTTTACAAAGGAAGTGTACAAGTATGCGTCGAGTTACAATTTTTTTTTGGGGGGAGGGGTCCGGACCCAGTGGATCCCCGCGTGCGTGTGGCCCTGGGTATATGTATATATGTGTGGGTGAGTGGTACTTTACTTCTTGCTAACTGCTGGCCGAATCTAAATCGAATTTGACCCATGTGTAGCCAGGGGCGGATCCAGGCTGAATGTTTGTGGGGGGTCGTTGTTGTTGATTTTAGTTTAGCGTCCCTTTCAGCAGCGAGGCTATATGAGACGTGGACCTATTGATTAACGTGGAATCCGAACCACATGAGCTCCGGCCGGGAATCGAACCCGGGTCTCCCACGCCAAAGGCGCTTTGTGGGGGATTGTTCAAAGTCAAATCAAAGTAAGAGTGTATTACAAATAAATAAATAAATAAATAAAACAAATTTAGAATAGGGAAATCAGCTCTTCTGTGGAATTGATACTGATGGATTACAAATAATAATAGTAAAATAATAATAATAAGAAGAAGAAGAATGCGAATACCTCTTTAATCAATACCTTTTAAATTTATATTCATACGCTTGTTCTTATTACTTTCTTCTCTTCCTTGCTATTTCAAATTTTTAACCTATATTTATCGGCTTCGACATCATTGATGCAAGTTACCTGCATCCCTAATTTTTTTTAAAAAATGATAAAAACAGAAAAGAAAATGCTTTCAAATGTATATTGTCACTCGGCTACTTCAGTGGTAAGGTTTACAGTAGGCACGCTTTGATCTTACTATATACAAATTATTGTTCTCCCTTCAACCTTTAAGTAATTCGTACCATGCCGCGACTTTTCTTTCTCTCTCTCTCTCTCTCTCTTCGTCTCTTCTTTCACTTGCATTAGTTTGACTTAGTTTTTGTTTCTTTGATTGTGAGCCTGCTTATGTGCAAGGTGACCAGAATTTTCACTTGCGAAAACGGGACGCATACGAATCGGCTACGGAGGAAGGGGGATATCTGACTTCCAGATTGCATTTTGGGACTCAGCAATGTTCTCAATTTACAAAATACACACGTAAGAGTGATAACACACCGTTTCTAACTTTGCGTGTACTACACAACAAATAATGGTTCCCGATTGCAAGAATCGTATCCAACAATTCTTTTAATTAGTTGAACACTCAGAATTCCCACTCAATTCTCACTTGAACGACGAACACTCAATTCCCACTTGAAAATTCAGAAGTTCACGGGTGAACCTTGGCAACGAGTGTTGGTACGGAAGGGAGAATTTGCATTGACGATTTATATTTTGAATAATAATTACGGGACACCTAGGTCATTTTTACTTAAAAACGGGACATTTAGACGTCCCGTTAGAGAATCAGAATAAAACGGGACAACGGTTGGAAAAAAGGGACTGTCCCGGCTAAAACGGGACGTCTGGTCACCTTGCTTATGTGTGAAACACAACTGTGAATAGAATACACAATATTAGTTAACCTGCTTTCGCAACTGCAATTTTCCTTCTTGAAAGTCAAAGACAGTTTCAAAGCCCCCCCTCCTCCTCCCACACTTTTCTAATCTCGATCCTTAACACTGTGTCGACAACTTCTACTATGTGAAGAAAATAATTAGGTCTATTTGCTTTTTGCACCTACCAAACTGACATTTCTAAAACCGGAATATTGACAAACACATGCGAACAAATAGGGTTTATAGTCTATTGTTTGCAAATTGTTAACAAGAATCAGAGATTGGTCTTGAGAACGGACGGAGAATGCAAAATATCACATCTTGGAAAGGAAGAACAGAAATGGCCACCTGCTATATCGAAGGTGGACATTTTTTTTTTTAAAGCAAGAACGCCAAGGTAAGTAATTTCTTGCTATTTGTTTTATTTGACTTCTGCAACGTAACCACCCCCCAAAAAGTAAGGCATACCTATTTTAGGTTTTATTTTACGTTTATAATACAAAGGTAAAAATTCTTAGGTTTTATTTTTAAAATAAAAAAAAAAATACCCTGTTTGGGGGGGGGGGGAGATCGCTTCGATCTCCCCCTGTATCCGCTCCTGCGTGTAGCCTATCGTCTAAGGAGTAGAGATCACTATACTTGGTGGCCAGGGACAGAGGCTGTCTCTCACAGCTTTGCACGTCCCAACTGTCAATTCACCGACTACATACAGTATGTTCCCCTTGTTATAATTTATCACCAAGAAATGCATTGCATTCTCATGTTTAAAAGGAACATACTTCCCGGAAGCTCTACTGTATATTTAACCCTCCTACATAAGATTTCAATATGTGGTCGCTCAGGGGGAGATCGACAATTGGGAAATACCGGCACTTAATGAATGCTGAGAGTTTTGTTGACTTCCCGAGTGATGTTGAAAAAATGCAATTGCTGCCTTTTGTAAGTCTGCAAAAACTTTTTCGACAACCATAGCAGCGAATTATCGTTATATTGAATATAAACTTGAGTTCGTAAGAGGTGCGGTGGCTCAGTAGTAGAGCGCTTACCTCTGGTGCTTGGGGTTCCTAGTTCGATTACCGTGCAAGTAAGTTTGTGGTGGACAACATTGTGTCCGTGGGTTTTCTCTGGGTACTTCCGTTCCCTCCCACACTCTTATGCCAACGATTTTTCCATCACATTTACTTGCCTTAATCATCCGTCTCCCTTAGTCTAACGGACGTATTTGTGGGACGTTAAACTGAAGGATTTTCACGAGTTCCTACCACTGTATGTGATATATAATGTCACTTCTGAACGATTATTTGGACTTCTTCCTAGATAACCTTGCTGCCCTTGGTGACGAACATGGTGAATGGTTTCACCACGATATTTCTCACATAAAAAAGCATTATCAAAGCAAGCGAAGTGCAGTAATGTTGTCTGACTACTGTTGGACATTATGACGAGACTTTTCAGACGCAAAGTTTCGTAAGAAATCGGGAAAGAAGCATTTTAAGGCATGTTTCGTAACTTTTATTTACCTCTACGTTGCTCATTGCTCTAGGTGTTTTGTTTGTTTAATTTAATTTTTCAGTTTCTCTTGTTCAGCACCTGGCTAAAAGAGACGGGACTTTAAAACATGTATTCCAAAACACGGGCTTTAATAGTATTTAGAAAAATCGAATTTGTGATACCCAGCACCAGGACTGAACGTAGTAACCAAGAGCGTCAGATTTTCCCTTTTAATTCCTTTGTGTACCAGCCCCAATTTTTAAACACGTTACCTTAGGGACTATTGTTCGGAGACCATGTTCTAATGAAAAACAGATATAATTGTGTGTATTTACGTAAGCTGCAATACCCAATAAAAACTACTTTCACATGAAAATTGAGGCCGATGGGGGAAATTCTGCAATTAGATCTTGATTTAGGTAGGGATGCGCACGAGACGAGTCGAGACAGGATTTTTCTGACAAAATTCTAGTCGAGACACGGCTCTTCCAATAGAGAAATATACATTTTTCGAGTCGAGACATCACTTTTACAACACTTTTTCGAGACGAAACAGCCACAAATCTTATCTCTTGCGCATCCCTAGATTTAGGGACGAATTATCTTCCAGAAAATGTTTGTTTTGGCCTCGTTACAAAAAAAAAAAAAAAAAAAGAAAAAGAAAAAGAAAAGAAGAAAAAAAAAGAAAAAAGAAAGAAAAAAAGTATAAATACTGTTATAAATACACGCTGCACTTACTTCCCTCTACAGGTTTGTTAAGTCCAAGCCCGAAATTTGATGGCCAATAACTCAGGAACTAAACATCTCCATTTGACCAAATTTGAAATGTTGATAGACCTAAATGAGAAATACCGTGGTGTATAGGCATTTGGTTCTTGAGTAATTGGCTATCGAACTTGAGGTTTGGATTCAAATAAGTCCAAACTCTGATTTCGATGTCAAATAACTTGGGAATAAAAAATCTGCACAATAACGTATTTTATCTGCATAGTAAGCTCATAAATTCCTACCACTATACCAAATTTAGGCAAAATGAGTTTCATCAATCGCTTCTTAGAGAAATTTATTGATTTCAATGGAGGGAATGATAGCTCAGTGGCAGGTAGGTCACATTTGATGCATTGGGTCCCTAATTCAATCCCAGCTCCCGCCAAATGGGCTCTGTGTTAACAAACACCGTGTGCGTGTTTTCTCTGGGTTCATCCGTTTCCTCCCACTTTAATCATTCCACCACTGTCATCCATCTCAACATCACGTTTCCCTTCGCCTCGCTCTAGAATCGTGAAACTTTAAACTAAAATAAAAATAAATATTTTACTTTGTTCAAACCCAACTTTGGTGGCCAATAACTCGGAAACTAAAGATCTGTACACTGCAATATTTGATACTGTGCTCGAACGAATACAAAACTTGTCAACCTTTACCACCGCACCAAGTTTGATCAGATCAAATAGGTTTTATCGACCATGATTTAGTGAAATTTCTGCATTTCACTAAGTCCAAACCCAAGTTTTGTGGTCAATATCTCGAGAATCAATAACATGTATACCATAATATATCATGTACGTTTTAAGCTACACAAGTTCTACTATCACGTCGCTTTTGGTTAAGATCGGGTTAGTAAGGTCGATAGCATAACACATAACGACATTTCACTAACAAGGAAATGGTCCCAACCTCACACGTCCGAATTGGACGAAATTTCGTATATACACTAACTTAAGGTCGGTGAATAACGTGGGAATAGTCATTCGATTCGCTTTTGCGTACTCTACGAAATATACGGGGTGATGCAAAACAGAATGCAACATAAAACAACTACGTAATTCGAGTCCAGCAAGAAATTGTAATCAAGGATGTTGATCATCTCTTATGACTTATGACTGTCGGCGGAGATTAAGTTTACATTTATGCATCAAGTGATCTGCGTGCACATCTCCAACGGTGATTTCGAATGTACTTGCATTAGCCTGTCGTATGAATCTGCTGTTCGTGAGTAAGAGAGAGACTTGCTATATTTGAATCGTGTATGCAGAATGACAGTCTGACATGCACAGCTAGCGACATTGACAAGCAAGGCGCGGCCTGCCGCACGCGAACATGGAGTTGAGCTGTTTCTTTTGTTAAACTTTGTCTATTACTGTTTACTTTACAGTCACTGGAACCAAGTTTCCGTTCTAACGTTGGCCTTGCAAGGTGCTACTGCAATTAGTAAACGGTGCGATTTCAGGGACATGTATCCTCAAAGACTCGTACTTCTTTCCAGGATCTCAACATTGAACAATGTTTCTCTTTTCATTTTCATGTGGTACGACATTTACTCAATGGGAGATTTTCCTGAGACGCCACTGCGTTCCTTGTTATCACCATGAGATTCCACATATTTATTTTGGTATGCACGTGTGGGCTTTCATCGTTCTATACCGGTGAATTACAGAATGCTTCTATGTTATTTTACTATTGCTCACCCTGTTTATTTAGCAAAGTATTCAAAAGGGAATCGAATTAATATTCCCACGTTATTCACCGACCTCAAATTAGTATCTATACGAAATTTCGTGCAATTCGGACTCTGATTACATAGTTGTCTTATGTTGCATTCTGTTTTGCATCACCCTGTATATTTCGTAAAGTACGCAAAAGCGAATCGAATGACTATTCCCACATTATTCACCGACCTCAAATTAGCATCTATATAGGGATGCACGCGAGACGAGACGAGACGAGAAATGGAAAAGTCTCGTCTCGTCTCGTCTCGCAGCCTCAAATGTTGGTCTCGTCTCGCGTCTCGTCTCGTCTCGCAAATGTGAAGTCTCGTCTCGCGTCTCGCATAAAATTTTGAGTCTCGTCTCGCGTCTCGCGCGAGACTTTCTCGCATGGTCTTGCAGTCTCGCATATATTCTGGTCAAAATTTTGCAATGTCTTATTCTATGGCTGTTAATGAATGATGATGTGATATTCTGTCCGAAGGCAGATATTTGACCTAAAAGTCCCTTGGCAAGCTGAATCCTTGGTGGTTTGCCATTGCTTTCCCTGGGATGAATGTTCATAACATCCTAAGGAGACGGAATCTAAAGTTCAACATGGTATCCGAACTTGTGTCCCCTCCGCTCCAAATTAAAAGAAAAGTTGTGCTGGAATTTGATTCCTGGACCATTAGTTTTCGTCAAATTAACCCTTTCCGGTACCAGGCTTTTTGGGCTATTTTTTAAGACTTTCAGTCAAGCAGCTACTGCATCGTCACTATTTATCCTAGGATCATAGTTCATACCTCATTCTCTTCAGAATAGAGTGGCTTTCAAATGGTATCACTTGCATGCTCATACCATATACCAGGAGAGGGAAAAGTGATGTCAAAGGGAAAATTTTGAGAGAAAATTTTTTCACACTTTGGGCCCCTCTGGAACGGCCCTGTGTAAACGTAGAGATCTCAAAAAACTCTGATAAATAGTACTTGGTATACTAAATGTATGTGCCAAATTTCAAGTATCTATCTTGAATACTAAGGGCGGGAAAATTTTATCAAGAATCCCCACAATGTCCCAAATTACCGTAAAACACCATGATCCCAGGTAAAAAATTTCCTGAGACATCTCTATTTACCCTAGGACTATAATACGCCAATCATTCTCTTCAGAATAGAACTGCCTTTCAGACGGTACCATTCACGTGTCTCCATCATGTATCTAAGGCGGGAAAATCCCGAAACAGGGATTTTTTGGGTCTAAATGTTTTTTTCAACTTTTAGCCCCTCTGGACCCCCCTGTTTTAACGCAGAGATCTGAAAAAATCTGATAAATAGTACTAGGTGGGCTGAATGTTTATGCACAATTCCAATTTTCCAGGTGCAAAAGTAACCCCGCCAAAAAAAAAATATATACCGACAATGTCCCATATTCCCGTATAGAGGGAAATTTTTAAACATTCCCTGAGACATCCCTAATTATCCTAGGATCATGGTTTGCACATCATTCTCTTCGAAATAGAACTGCCTTTAAGGCGATACCATTCTCTTGTCTCCATCATGTATCTCAGGCGAGAAAATCCCGTGAAAGGGATTTTTTGGTAATTTCCCTTTTTCAACGTTTAGCCCCTTTATACCCCCATGTTTTAACACAAAAGTACGAAAAAACTCTCGTAAATACTCCTCGGTTGACTAAATGTTTCTGCACAATTTCAATGTTCTAGGTGCAAAAATAAGCCCGCAAAAAATAATACCGAAAATGTCCAAAATTCCCCTATACAGAAGTATATTTTCATAAAAATTCCCTGACACTTCCATAATTACCTAGGGTCATGTGTCGCACATCATTCTCTTCAGAATAGAACTGCCTATCAGGCGGTACCTTTCACTTGTCTCCATCATGTATCTAAGGCGGGAAAATCGCGAAGAAATGGATTTTTTGGTAAAATATCCCTTTTTTCAACTTTTGCCCCTCTGGATCCCCCCTGTTTTAACGCAGAAATCTGAAAAAATCTAGTAAATACTACTCGGTGGACTGAGTGTTTGTGCAAAATTTCAATCTTCTACGTGTAAAAATAAACCCGCCAAAAAATAATGAACATAGACCGGCCCTGCAATATTAAAAGAAAATATATATTGTGGAATTATGACGTCATCACCTCCTATGTCTCGACGCAGGAAGGTGTGAAACCATACGTAAGGTGTTCTACAATGCCTCTGGACTTGAAAAACAAAAAAACAAAAACAAAAAAAAAAAAAAAAACGGACGAAAAAGCTTAAATAAGAGAGTTAAACGCAATGTACCATGAAACATCCCGTATGGTACAGATTGTACCATGGGATCCCCAAACGGTTAATAGCATAATTTACAGCAAAACCAGCATAAATTGTTGCTGGATCCAACATTGTTTTCCAGCTTAGAGGTCTCCAGCAATATTTGGCTCTTCTAAATTATCGTCGCCACTATCAACATTTACACGTTTTGGTCGTTTCCTTGAAGGGTGATTTTCCATTATAAAGATGTTTTTATACCACCAAAAGCGCTTGCAGACAACAAAAGAACTCCTTACAACATGACCCAATTCTTTTGGTTCGTTCGCGCTTGTAGCAATGTTGCATTATCGCATTTTATCAACTTTCGCTTTCAACTTATATAGTGTTGCCAGATCTACAAAATAAAATTACTGACAGATATAGGGCCATTCCTACCATCTCGCATCAAACCTATAGGGCCATCCTACCAAACCAGTGTTTGAATTAAACTTCCGAACTAGAGGGGGATGTTTTTTATAAATATATAGAAAGAAAATACTTATTCCATGTAAAAATATCATGTTATTTCTGCGAGCCGGACCCGGGAAAAACTTTGACGAGAGGGGATTTCCCCGCTATCCCCGAACATAAATCGCTAGTAGTAATGTGAAAAAGACAGAAACAACAGAAATATCATATTTTGCAGCAAATGGGAGTCTTATTCGCTTTTCAGACCAAAAAATAGAAGTTCATGTATTCGTGCGCGCCCGCGTGTATGTGTTTGTGTCGCAAAATAAAGTCCTAAATCGATGTTGTAATAAATTTTCAATTTACAAAGATTTTCTTTTTTAATGATGTTTAGAAACTAAAGAAGGCTTTAATTCTGAAAATCAACCTTGAATAATAATAAATCTCATAAAATGTCTATTGCCCCAATCACTTTTTTGTTCCTGGAGGCATTAACGCTCAACTTAGAAAATTCAATAAATGTAAAATCACTAGATATATAATTACATGTAATTCATAAATGTTGCGAGACTGCGAGAAGTCTCGCGAGACTTCTCGTGCGAGACTTGACTGAGTCTCGTCTCGCGTCTCGTCTCGCATGGTTTAGTCTCGTCTCGCGTCTCGCATAAAATTTTCAGTCTCGTCTCGTGTCTCGTCTCGCAAATGCGAGACGAGACGCGAGACGAGATGAGACTTCTCGCGTCTCGCGTGCATCCCTACATCTATACGAAATTTCGTCCAATTTGGACGTGTGAGGTTGGGACCATTTCCTTGTAAGTAGAGCTCCAAATTTGATGGCAATAACTCAGTTTATACTAAGCTCGTGAAGTGCTATCACCATCCCAATTTTGCTCTCAAGAACAGATGAGTTTCATTTCATCGAGCACGTACGATGTCTATATACCGTTCGTGATTTTTTTTTAAAGAAAAAATTAAATGGGGAATGAAGAGAGGAAACCGGTCGGACATTATTTGAGAACAGGGACGACTTTAGGATTTTAATTTTGGGTAGGCCCGCTCCCTCGCTCATGGATACATACACATATGATTGATTAATGACAGTAGGAAATTACTTTTACAGTAGTGGTTGATACTATTTGTTAAATAATTATCTACCATTAATATAAATAGTGGGAAATATATTTACTCTTGTTGTATCTTTTAGCGTATTTTTCAAAATTTTGGGGTAGGCCCGTGCCTACCCGCTAAAGTCGCCACTGTTTGAGATAAAAGTATTTCGAGGAATGTAATAAAAATTAAAATGCAGATGGAAGGGGGATTCGACTTGGATTACTGGGTGATATTAAAGAAGCTTTTTACGTCAAAACGAAAAGATTATTGAGAATTGAAGAGCATACAAAGTTTACAATGATAACACGAAACATACATCGTAATTAACTTTTCAATGTTATGATCAATCCCAAAATTTAGATGCGGATATAATGAGATTCCAGAAGGAGAGAAAGAAAACGTGTGCCTGAATTTATTATAACTGGGTCTAGGTTTATATATAAAATCATGTTTAATACGTTGATAAGTAGGGTATATGCAATTAAGCAATCTATTACATCAACAGCGCATGTCTCTGTTCTATTTTGACATTTGCAAACTTTTCTGTTGTTGATCATGTCTTCTAATGTTTACAGGAAATATATATAATAGCAAAACATTTGGCAGGATGAGCTAACTTCCAAATGTTGATACCCACCCACTTGCAATTATCACATCACTATTTCGGGCTTTTCCTGTTCAGATGAACGGAAACAATATTCACATGATCACATGATACTGTAGAAGGTTAAGGCCATTTTATTCCAAAAGAAGTCAGCTTTGTTCCCTTTTTAAAAAATTTTTGACGTTTTTAACTAACTCCAAGCATATTTCCAAGTCCAGATTAGATTAGATTAGATTTATTAATCATTCTCTGGACCATGATACATGTACACTCATATCCAAAATTATTGTCACATATCTATAACTGTCTTCTTGTAAGAATATAATTTGACAATGATTTTGCAGGGTACTTTTAATAGTGTTACTATGTGTATAATCGAGAAATGTATATTTGTGGCAAATTTCATAGGAAAAAAATATAAATACGAAAATTAGAATGAGTAAAACAAAATGTTGCTAAATGGACGAGAAAGTTTTATTTTCTTTTTATTGTTCTTATTTACTGCTCTTTTGACATGAAATTTTCCACGAACACATCTTTGCCGATTATAAACATACTAACATTATAAGAAATACGGGGCGAATTTGTTATCAAATTATATTCCTACAACAACATATTTATAGACATGCGACAATAATTTTGGACATGAGTGTACATTTGTACTAAATGGTATAGAACTCGTCAGTACATAATTTCGATACAATATTTAAAACAAATACAATGCTCTTGTGTTCAACAACTTGTGAAAATAGATATAGACTAAACCAATTCTACAATCTATATATATACATAGTATATACAATTGGAATTTAATTACTTTTGGAAGTTTCAAGGAATTTAATTACTTTTGGAAGTTTCAATATTTGCTGCTAAGATACTCATTTACAGTATAAAATGTGTTTTCTAATAGCAGTTTGCGCACTGAGTTCACAAAGAAACTCTTTCCATGACTATTTTTTATGTACCCAGGTAGTTTATTGTACAACTTTACACCCATATAGATTTTCCGTATGCTGATGTTCTATGATACACAGTGGATAAGTTATCTTTCCCACGCGTAAGGTAGTTGTGAGTATCACCATCTCTTTTAATATTATCTAAATGATCCCAGGTAATTTTCAGAAGTTCAAATATGTATAAAGAAGGGACTGTCATCATATTCAATGATTGAAATATTTTCTTGCAGCTGGTGCGTTTCGATGATTTAGTAATGATTCCTAAGACACATTTTTGTTGTTTAAATATATTCTGAAGCTTCGGCGAAGACCCTCAGAACGCAATTCCGTATTTAATATGAGAATAGAATATGGCATAGTACAGGGACAGAATTGATTGCAGATTAAGTATTGGGACTAGAGTTCGTATTATGTACATAGCCTGTGCTAATTTTTTGCTTAGTTTCTCTACGTGTTCTTGCCATAAGAAATTATCATCCAGATACATACCTAAAAATTTTACAGTATTAGTAAATGTACATACTTCATTATTCAATGATATCTGTGGCAGTTGGTGTGATGTTCTGTGAGATAATTATTCAATGATATCTGTGGCAGTTGGTGTGATGTTCTGTGAGATAATTATTCAATGATATCTGTGGCAGTTGGTGTGATGTTCTGTGAGATAATTATTCAATGATATCTGTGGCAGTTGGTGTGATGTTCTGTGAGATAATTATTCAATGATATCTGTGGCAGTTGGTGTGATGTTCTGTGAGATAATTATTCAATGATATCTGTGGCAGTTGGTGTGATGTTCTGAGAGATAATTATTCAATGATATCTGTGGCAGTTGGTGTGATGTTCTGTGAGATAAATGGTAGAAAAAACACTTTGTTTTATCTGCATTTAGTTTTAATTTATTTGCAGAAAACCAATGTATAAGATGGGATGTTGTTAGATCAATGGTTTCTTGCAAACCATCTCTGTCTTTCTCAGTTGCAATTACTGTTCTGTCATCGGCAAAAAGAAGTATATTACTCTTCTCCATATTTAAGGATAAATCATTAAGATATAGATTATTTGTCTTTTAAAAAAAATCATTTTATATATTTAAAATTGTCACTAGATAATAAATGAAATTTGAAATTGACGGTAGATAATAGTAGGTCTATACTCGTAACCAACAATAATTGCTCATGATCCTAGGTTTGATTCCTAGTGGTGGATCATATTTTTTCGTGCTACGCAGTAGCCCAGACAGTTGGCAAGCTGTCTGGATTAAGGGATAGAAAACCAAACTAATAGTGGCTATGTGTCCCACTTGGACATATGACATCGTAATGTGGCCAGACATGTCCTCGGTGGGCTATGCTGTTGCTGCTAATGAGGTTTGTTTATCAAATATCGTTTGAATCATCTTAAAATCAATTCATTACCCACACAATGAGCTGAGTTGAAAGGTTCAGCGTCCCCTTCAGCAGCAAGGCTATATAAGATATCGACCTAATCTTGATGTGGAATTGGAACCACATTTGCTCCCACCGGAAATCGAAACCGGGTCTCCCCTACACCAACTACACATACAATAAATATCAGTGGCGGCTAATGTTAATGTTGCAGCGTTGCGCAACGACCAAAGTATTTCAAGAAAAAAATATTATTAGCAATAATAGTAAAGAACAGAAAAAATACTTTCTAATACTCCCACATATAGTTGAAATAACATATTTTTTTACTTCTGTAACTGTCCGTTTCGTTAATCCGTTTTAAAAAGCGAAAAATAATCCGTCACAGAGTCTCAAATTTATATTGTGTTACAGCGAGCATGCAACGACCAGATTCCTTCAGCGCGGGAATTTGAGCGAATTTTAAGTCGTCTTTCCCCTATCTCAGAAGTTAAAGAGACTGGTCGTTGCAGTGCTTCTGCAACACAGCACGATTTCCAGTGAACGAGAAGGTTTTTCGCGCTAAATAAGCTTTCTGAATTTCATTTCACTAGCAATTAACAAATGGAATTTGTTTCTATGCATTCATATTTTTAAATTACGGTACTTATACTGAAGCAAATCAATATAATGACAATTAAAAAAAGTGATAGCAGAATTACAAAATAAGGAAGAAAATATGTAGTAGAGCAGAAATCAAATGAAAGTAGATCCGCATTTACAAGTTAATTCTTAGCTTATATAGATAATGAAGGTTTCTTCTACAGTAATTTGTGAACCAAATATTAATAAGTCAATATGCAGAATCTGACCCCCCTCTGTGGATAGTATTTTAGTATATACATATTTCTTTTATAAAATAAGTATATTTTATACTCTTGATAAAACTGTATGGTGGGGAACGCCACATTGAATTTGGGACTAGTTAGCAATGCTCAGGGGCGTAGCCACGAGGGGGGTCCACCGGGTCCGGACCTCCCAAAAATTTCGAAACTTGACTAACATTTGTAGACTTTCCTAACGAACTATACTTGATTAACAGAGAAATGATTGATGTACGCTAAATATTTTATTTTACGCCTCATCATGTACTCTTTCTTTTCTTATAGAAATAATCGTTCTATCATTTTTTCTAAAAATATAGGTGACAGTAATCAGGGGCGGATCCAGGACGGACTTCTGGGGGGGGGGCGGTCGGCGGTAATACTGCTACTTTTAAGAGCTCCAAACTTGTTATGGATGGGTTTATTTATATATAAAATAAGAAAGTTTCCTCTTGTGGGGGGGGGCGATCGCCCCGATCGCCCCCCTCTGGATCCGCCCCTGACAGTAATTAAGAATTTCTTATCTTTTCGGGTACAGTATAAGACAGGTTCGTTATTACGTAGACGTATTGGACCTTCCTCAAATACTTTGGACCCCTCCCAACTAACATGCTGTTCCTATATCTGGCGGGTTTCAAGGTTGCTTTCCAGAGCGTTGATAAACATTGTTTCGCCTCATGTGCAAGTATATTGTGTTCATCGTGCATTCCGTAACAACCAAGACGGATGATTTGGAATATAGTTCTTTTTTCTTTTACGCACAAGTGTGTGTGTGTGTGTGTGTTGATATATGAATAGGGTTGCCAACTCTGTAAAATAAAAAAACACCGACACTTCCTCAAAATTTCCTGTGATATAGGTCTCAGCGTGAAGTATCTCTGTTCGGACCTATCCATGGAAAGGAAATGTACTATCGTGAACAAAAGTGCATTAACACATATATTCTGTATGTCCTTAGAAGATTCACTAATAAGCTTAATAGATACATTGTGCTATAAATGAGAAACTGAAATTGATCAATCGGCATTGATGAATTTATTGTATTTACCAGTAACTACCATTTCTTTAAAATTATCGAAACAGATAAACAAAAGTATAATAATCTTTACGTGACAATTTTGGATTTGGAAAATGAAATTCACTCTTTAAACATATAGTCTCTACTTCAACTATAGGAAATTTCTTTAAGAAGTCCTTTTCTATTGTTAATAAATGTATAAAATTCCTTAAAAGTAAATTTCAAATTTTCCCTGATAGTCCCTGTCATCTCTCCAAAATTTTCTAAACATTTGAACAAAATATAGTAACCGTTGATAGATGGTGAAAGGTAACAGTTTTGAGTTTACAGAATGACAGCTACTTTTTAATATCTATGCTTCGAACTACATACAAATTTGAAAATAAATAAATAAATAAATAAACGGTTATAAAGGAGCTGGTGAGAAGTTTGTACCCGTCACCGGCTTTAATCAAAATAACAGCAATTTTTCTGGCCAGGCCAATGAAAAGCCGGCCAGTTGACAGCCCTATGTATGAATATGTAACATTCGCAATTCATATACCAGTATCTCTTTGGTATCAGCTGTTTTCTTTATTAGTTATTAGATTTAATTTTATTGTGTGTGCTTTAATTCTGTACATAACCTACAAATTCTGAATGAATTGCATGACTTCTGTAAATAACTTACAAAAAAAAAAAAAAAAATGCCCAGCTTTCAACCGAGGCAAAACTTACAATTAAGGCTTAGACAAAACAAGCAAAGTGCAATTCAGAAGAGTATTCGAAAAAAAAAAGTTTAAATTTACAGGATATCTTATGGCAGTAATGTTGTATGCACTAGATACATTTCCACAATTCATTTTCAATTTTTCAAGATAAATTGTGAATAAAGCGTGTTCAAATGTACATTTTTTTTTATAACATTAATCTCTGCTACGAACTCTCTTCAGTCTACACTGAAGAGGAATTCGGATCACTGTCAGGGACTGAGATTGCTAGAATGAATTGTTCACAATAATCCAGAAAAAATATTTAGTAAATCTACAAAGCTTCTGCAATTAATATTAACTGTACCTATGGCGTCAGTAAAAGAAGAAAAGGTTTTTTTTTTTTTTTTTTCACATCAAAAAGAATTGACACTTTCAAGAAATTGAATGTCCCAAGAAAGGTTATCACCATTGGTTATGCTTTCTATCGAAAAAAAAAAAAAAAAAACATAATAAGAGTACTAGAGTTCAACCAGCATGTATTAGGTAGATTTGTTCCAATCAAAGGGAGAAGAATGAACTTACTAATTAATTCAGGTGATTAATCGGATTAAATGTTCTGCAATTTTTATTTTTTAAAAACAGAATTTTATTTAATTTAATATGTCACATAGCATTTACATCTAAAGTTATGCTGATTAGTCAATGAGTCCACTTTATATCTTCTGTCTCCGATCGT
Source organism: Thermobia domestica (assembly GCF_964235325.1). NCBI lineage: Eukaryota > Metazoa > Arthropoda > Insecta > Zygentoma > Lepismatidae > Thermobia > Thermobia domestica. The sequence continues at coordinate 81,422,047 of NC_137462.1, forward strand.
TCGTACTGCAACACCCGAAACCACAATCCACCGGCCGCCACTGATAAATATTGTATATTATACTGTTAGTAAGTTTTGCCAACGCTCTTTATATAGCTTAACGACACTTTAACTACCATTTTTTTCAAAAAGTTTATAGTAGTTAAAGTTACATTCGTGATTTCACTATGATCAACGACTGTACCTGGTATTTGCTGTGCAAGATTCAGTACGAAAAATCTAGGAGGTTGTTTTCGAAAACGAATGTTCTTTTATGGGAAAGAAATAGAAGCAGAACAAACTCCATGAATATGAAGATATCGGTTCACCAGCTGGTGCGATCATAGTTATGACTGCTGCCGTCATCTTATCCTCAAAATGTATTTTCTCCAGAGTCGGCCCACCTCAAAATTACTTTAACTCCCGTCCTAATCACTCCAATGGGGTAATGCTGGATGATGGGCACCTGTACTTGTTTTCTTTCTTTAAAATTAACTCGTGCTTACTTTAAAGTGGTTCTCCATTCTTACATTAGCATTCCTTATGGATAATGTCCAGGCCAGCTCGGGAATAAATGGTAATGATTTTTTTTTTTTTGGTAAAAATATGGTTACATGAGAACATCGCTTATAATCGGCTTCTCAAATTATGGTTAAATGTTGTTTGTGAATACTAGTGAAATAGTATAGAAGTATAAAAAAGATTAGTTTAATACGACAAAATGGACCAATACTACGTGCAGCTCTACAACGATGCGAAAAACAAGATGAAGTTTGCATTCGCATGGTGTAGTGCGTAATGGATGTCGTCGCTTACCTATATTGGCCAAATAAGCATTGTCGACAAGATTTTCTGCCCTAGTTTTCTCTCGCCCAACGTACCCATTTTTATGGAATAGCTCAAATGAGTGTTCTAAGACATCATAAATGATTTTTGTAACATGAAACCATATTATTATTATTATTATTAAAATAAAAATTTCAGTCTGCGCATCACGATAATTCCCAATGACGCTACTAGATGTCGCTACCTGGCGCCACTAGATATCGCTAACGTGCAGACGATTTGCCGATTTAAAACTATTGTGACGACCAAGGATCTTATAAAATAGAGGATCTGCCCTTACAACAAAATCTTGAAGCCATACGTCACAGTTTCGCCACCCCTACTCTGCCCACTCCGCCCAATAGGATTGCAATGTTTTGAGCCAACAATCATGGCGGAAACGAAAGTAGCCAATCAGACGATGGTGGAAACGAGAGTAGCCAATCAGACGTACCGATGCTCGGTTGTTTTTTGGCTTCATCGATTTAATAGGATGACGATACATATGGGCAGATTCTCTATTTATAACATCCTTGGTGACAACTTAGTTGCAACTTAGAAACTGTATTGATTTGAATCTAATTAATTCAAAATGGATATTGGTGATACTGAACATGAATGTGTTTTTCTGTTTGTTATTAGGAAAAGAGCCACAACAATATTTACATTTGGTGCATTTATATGTGTGTAACCGCATGTTGGTTGGTGGACATTAAAAAGAAGTTAAATGTAAGCACTTACAGCATTTATTTTAACCAACATAGTACACAAGGGACCAAAGACTTAGGCGCAACAGCTAGTTTACTTTCAATAACATTAGGTTACTACAGGGTGTCTCAAAAGTTCCCTGACAAGACAACTCTGTTATTATCAGAATTACAACAAAATGTAAGAGGGGAAACCGTCTCCAAATATGATGTTTTCAATCTAAAGTGAAGGATTTTTTTTTTTTTTTTAATCGGACGAGCCGTTTGGGTTGTACGCTCTTTATTCGCCCAATGCTAAATGAAAATGCAACGTTGCCTTTTACCTGGGCCCACAACATAAGTGAATGAAGTTACTGTCTTTTACGCTAACATGTCAACTTCCAACCCCCATTTCAAATAGTAAATTTATTCACTTATGTTGTTGGTCCAGGTAAACGGCAACGTTGCATTTTCAACATTGGGCGAATAAAGAGTGTACAGCCCAAACGGCTCGTCCAATTAAAAAAAAAATCCTTCACTTTAGATTAAAAACATCATAATTTGGAGACGGTTTCCCCTCGTTGTAACTCTGATAATAACAGAGTCGTCCTATGTCAGGGGACTTTTGAGACACTCTGTATATAGATATTAAATGTAACTAATGTATACTGTTAAAACTGAGCTGAAGATGATTAAATATTGTATTATTATCAACGTATGTATCGTATGCACCGGGTTTGAATCCCTCCAATATAAATTTGTAACTCGACATAAATTTGTACACTTCTGAAATAAAACTATATGTTTAGAGGGAAAATTATGCATGTAGCATAAAGAATTTGATCCTATCTTTAACCTTAAAAAAAAAAAAAAATAGTTTTATATTCTTTCTGAGGATCTTGCGGACTGTACTTAGCAATTAAAATTGTCTTTTCAGGTCTAGAATAACTTCGGTTCCATAGACGTAGTTTCCTGTAGTATTGGACCGCCCCGAAATTTGGACCCCTCTCAACAAAATATACTGGATGTGCACCTGATCGTAAATAGAATCGAGAGAGAATCAAGGTAGTAGAAGTAGGTAAAAAAAAAGAAAAATTTTACCCAGACAGATGAACAAACAAAATAAAGACAAGTTGAAAAAAAAAAAACGTAACTAAAACGAAAAAGTTGTGAAAATTTCCTCACTTTGGTCCTTAAAAGAAATTTTCCAAGTACTGGAAGTTTTGCACGAAAAACTTGGAGTCACATGTTACCACATGCCAAAATTGAGGAACACTTCATCTAAAAATTTACCAAAAGGAACTTTATTTTGACCTTTTTATATGCCAATTTAGTGTTCAATTGAATGCACCTTTTTATTTATTTATGCCAATTTACTATCATGCTCTATTTTTCTAAATATATTTCTTTGAGCAAAATCTACTCACTTCGATATCCTCCATAGTTCCTTTTCTGCAGTACCTGTATCTTCCACTAAAACATAGTTCATGTCAGAGAAACAACGGAAATCGTGTCCCATCTGTTGGGAAAAGACGCAGAAAAACACGAGCTGCTTTCGAAATAAATCTAAACAGATTCAAGAAGAATTCACTCAAGAAGAATTAGAAGTAAACCATGCAATAGCTTTGTCCTAATTTTTTTCAATCTCGAAAGAACATCCAGCCAGCCAAACATTCTCGAAAGCTAAACATACAAGCCTCTGTGCACACAATCAAAGTACAAAGAAAAGCAAATACAACTTGTTTGGATAAATGACGAAAAATATATTGACTTGTGTGTGATGGAAAACAAAAGTAAACCCAAGTGTAACACCAAAATTCAAACGAATGTCAACATATTCTACGACCACTTCCGTAACTTTCCACCTCGTGTGTTGCAATGATGAAACAACTGCATCATTTGGATTGATAAACGACTGCTGTTAGCTTAGAGAAAATCATACAAGTAAACGTGAATTTGGGTTTAATCTCCAATGAATGGTATTATTAATTTAAATAAAAAAAATATTCTACATGTATTTAAAAAAATAAAATTAAATCTTAAAGCATATTATTTCTTAATAATTGAGTAAAGTCAAGAGGAAAAAGTTCAATGGTTACTATGATATATAATTCGAGTCATAGCCACCGACTTCTAAGTTTCTCAATGGGTGTTCAGGCATCGGCACTAACATCAAATGTTCTTTTATTATATTATTTAGTAGATCCAATAAAGCAGTGGTTCCAAATTCTTCCTGAGAGGCGAGAAAGACTATCAAGAGCTCCTGAAATAAAATGAACCATGAAATTATTTTTAACTTGCAAAGATTAAAAGAAAAGAATATATTAACACGATTTCCTAAACTTTATATTGAACGAAATTCCTAAACATTATTAAGATTTTGGCTTGTGTATAGCCCGCTCCCCCCAGTTCTTTGTCACCGGAACTGGAAGAGTCACTACTACTACTACTACTGCTACTACTACTGCTGCTGCTAATACTACTACTACTACTATTACTACTACTACTACTACTGCTACTACTACTACTACTACTACTGCTACTACTACTACTACTTATATCGAGAACAGAACCCAACCAACCCCTGCGGGGCTTCTAACCCGTTCCTACTACTACTACTATTGCTACTAACTACCACTACTACTACTACTATTGTTACTAACTACCACTACTACTACTACTACTACTACTACTACTACTACTTATACTACTACTACTAAGAGCTTCCTTACCACAATATTTACATCTTAAATCTTTATAACATGCGATTCCGATTCATTATGAACTAGTATGAATCGTTAGAATCACTATGATTCGTTAAAAATCACTGGGGGGAGCGGGCTATACCCAATCCAAGATTTTGTTTGTGAATTTCAAAGGTACTTAGCAATATTGGCCAAAATAAGGAGATAGAAAATTATTAAAATAATAATGATTACAGGCAAACCTTTAGAACATTTTAGGATAACTTGAGTGAAAAAAGAAAATGATTCAACTGGCTTGTAACTTACGTAAAGCATTTTACATTTTTAAAAACATAAATTAACATCAAACACCAAGATCTTTAAAGAAATAATTACATAAAATTACACACACGCATTATTATTATTACCGTTGTAAAGTTATATCGCTCGATCCTCAATATGCCGTAAACTTGAAGAGACAAAAATAGGTGTTGATAAATGATTATTCAACACATGCATCTCTATCTAAAATTAACCTGGGATCACATGCACTATAGTTTCTTTTTATTATTCACAGCATGAAAAGTGTAATTCCGAAGTTAATACTTCCTGTGGTTGCTTAAGCCCCAGAGCACCCATGTACTCGGCACCTATGATCCGAATGTTATTACTCCCATTTTAACTTGTTTAAAATATGTAAAACAATGTGTGAAAATTAAATCTTTCTCGCAATTACAGGGCTCATAGTGGTCTGGTTTCTTGAAAATAGCTGAAAAGTGACCAAAAGCACACGAAAAAATGACCAAAAGCACACGGAAAAGTGACTAAAAAGTTACCAAAATCTCATCATGCCCCTTTTATCCTTTGTCAATTTATCCATCACCTCTTTCTTTGTTGCTTTGTTTCATCTTTTCTTCTTTACTTCTCTTTGAGCTTCTCCCTTTCTTAGATTTTCTAAGTATGCTTTGTAGTTACGGTAAGCAGATTTAGCAGATGTAAGGAGCTTCTGAGTAAGTGGAACCAGTTCTAGCCTATTTCCGAATTTCTTCATCCCAGACATTATATTTTAACTTAGCATTGAGAGTTCTCAAAGCCATAAAATATTCAAATTCATCACCTACTCCTAAGAAGAACAACACAAGACGAACATGATGACCACACAAACATACACTTACAACGTTGAGCGGAGCGTTAACTATTACGAGAGAAAACTAAAAGACTATTATGATAGAAGAAAGAATAGACACAGAAGGGTTTCTCAACTCCACCTTGAGAGCTTAAGTATCCACCAATCATCCACTGTGCTTTAGAAAGAATAAAAGCTGAAGTGAGAATAAAGCTGACTGTTTCACATGTGGTAGCAAGTACTGAAGCTTACAGAAGAGTAATGAGTAACAAGTTTCTGTCTTTTTCCATCTGTTTTTATATTTTTCTTTAAAAACTGCCAATGGAAAACATAAATCACACGAAAAAGTCACTTTACCTCCCAAAGAAGTAACTTTGACAGCAAGAAGTAGTGACAATTTTTTTTGAAAAAGTAACTTTTAGTGACCAACTTGAAAAAAAAGTAACTTTCAGTTAAAAAAGTGACTCGCTATGAGCCCTGCAATTACATCATATTGACTAAGAGAGATGGATGATTGAAGTGTAAGAGAATGATTATGGAAATAAGAAATGAGAGAAACAATGGATAGTATATTGTCCACCACTAGCTAATATCGTTTAGGATCGATTTACATGCCCTTAAGCACCCCAACGATGAACTACCATCCCCCCCCCCCACCCAAAGAAAAGAATGAATTTGAATACAACTACACTGATGCACGAATATTAAGGAAGAAATTTATAGTTAACAAAATATTGCGTAGTCGATGAAAATCAATGAAAGCCCGGCAGCATGTCAGATGTTTATGAAGAAAGACGTTGTATAGCGCAGTGCTATTCAACCTTTTTTTTCCGCGTACCACTAGACACAGTTCGCCATCCAATTGTGTATCCCTTAAGCTGTTTAAAAGAAATTAAATCGAAATTAACTTATTAAACTTAATAGACATGTTCTGTTGATTAAAAACGGGAGGAGGGGCAAATAGAGACTCAACAAAAGGGCAATTAGTGTGCCAATCAAAAGACTATTTACAAGGGGATAAAGTGCAAATCCGAAAAATTAACACGGGAAATTTCAAAATATATGGGAGACATCTAATTCTACTGAGGAGGATTTTCCCCTCATCCTCCCTGATAATTCGTACACTGAGGACAATGTTAAAAATTTAAAAACTAAAAGTAACTTTAGCGCTAACCTGTTAATGATATGACTGAGCTTGTTTCCGAGACACCAACTCTTCGATTCTTCGTCGAATCTTCGAGAGTGCGAGAATCAGAGCATATTCTGAATTCGAGCCATTTTTTGTGTTTCGTTTTTATTGATGTTAATGCAGAGAAAGCCTGTTCACACAAATATCTTGATGGAAATGGAATTTTGAAATAGCACTGTCACTGGTTTCATTTGTATTTATATTCTTTCCGAACATAAATACAAAAGTCACAAATTGACAAGTTATTGAATTTAATTTGCAGTAAATTGTAAACAGACATTTCCAGCAGATCCCCAGAGGCAGCATTACGTACCTCCAAAAATATCTTCGCGTATCCTTAGGGGTACGCGTACCCCGGTTGAATAGGACTGGTATAGCGGACCGTAGCGTCGAATAATCTACTTCCCCAGCGTGAAACAATTGAATGAGAGGGAGGAGACTGTCTCAGAAAGACATTTGTTAAAGTGCATTCTAGTGGTGTTTTCTCACAACATGGCCCGGAGACAATATTTTGGTGATTTCACACAGGAAAGAATCGTTAGGAAATTGGCAGAAGGACAAAGTGTGAAGAATGTGGCCCAGGGTTTGATATTGTATTGCTCACATCACTGTTTGATGTGCATGTGGAGCATTCCAGACCATGGGCAATGTTGTGCAAAGAAGAGGCAGTGGTCGACCACGGTCAATTGCAGCAGAGGACAACTGCTAAATTGTGAAACAGGTAAGAAGGGGCTGCAGTAAAATAACGGGCGCAATTGCAAACACATCTAAGAGGGCCCCAAGTTGCCCAAGGTCACGCTCAACAGTGGTACGTCCACTACATGGCGGTTGTCTCTTTGCTCAACGGCGATTATGATATATTCCGTTGACACTTGTATATCGGCGACACCGTTTCCGGTGATGCCAAGTATATCAGGACTGGGCCGAAGAGGAGTGAGGTCACGTTTTCTTCGGTGAAAGTAGATTCAGTCGCATACACATCATCATCATCTGGCGAGCAGTGGGAACATGCAATGAACCCAAAACCATTGTCGAACATGATCAGTTTGAGGTTTGGTGTTCTTGTGTGGGGAGGCATAATGTTGCATGGGCATACCAACCTCCCAATTTTTCAAGGTCGTTATACTCACCAATCAATGTTATTGCTGCCTCACCAATGACACTGCACTCCTTTTCCACGTGTGTTTTGTTAAGAGTTGTAGACGGCCACAGCTTCTTGTTCATCGAACAACGCAGATGAGCGTATATTTGGCGAATGAATTTGCCTGTTTTCACGACTTGAATCCCATTAAGCACGTTTGAAATGCTGTGAGGAGACGTTATACAGCATGTTCGATACACCAAGGACCATTCAGTAGTTGTCAGCAGTGCTCGTGGAGTAATGGAACTCCGTTTCACCAAAATGTATTACCAACTTTGTGAGCAACATGAGAGCACGTTACAGAGAATGTATCATTGTCCGTGGTGATGCACCCTTTTAAGAACTATATCACTCCTCCTGTAATGTCAAGGAAGACATCCATTGTTTTCAGTGTAAGTTATTGCCTCTATATAAAAGTATTATTTTTGTTCGCCTAATCACGTGATTATTATAGCACTACTTTCTATGCATGGTTCAAGTTTTACTAATTTATGCTACTTGGGAGTGACACAGCATATGAAACTTACTTGCATTCTTAAGTTTTAAAACCAGTGTAATTGTAAGGAAAACATTAGAATTGTACCCTAAATATATTGTGGTAATATTAAAAAAAGTTTTTTATATATATAAAAAGAAGACCTACAAAATAATTACTGCTTTCTCTTATATTCTTACGTCAAAGAAATGCTAATATGAAATAGTTTAGAGAAATAAAATAAATAAACCACCGCCTGAGCTTTTACAATGAAATAAGAATTTTAAGACTATTGAAATTATATTCCATTTGCTTTCTACCTAGGCATATAAGAGTTAAGATGCGATGGCAGCAATTTTAAAAATATGTCAAAAGTACTTCATAGTAGAGGTTGAGACCTTAGATCTTTGAACGATTTGGAAAACCTTTCATGTGTAGTAGGGGTGACCACATTTTTCGAAAAATTAAAATTATTTCGAAAAAACGAAAATAGAAATTTCCGAAAATCGAAAAACAAATTCTTCGAAAACGGCCGTCTCTAATATGAAGCAGTATTGCATACAGTGGGCTTAGAGTTGTCTGTGAATACTTTTGTGTGTGTGTGTGTTTTTTGTTTCATTCATAATACAATTAAGATCGCAAAAGTTGAGAGAAAAACCTTAAAAGATTCTTCACAAGCCCACCTTCAGTTTTTTCTTTTCTTTTCTTTTTTTGAATTTTAGTGAATAACTGAAAGACAGTGGAGAATATAAAAATATAAATAATAATAATAATAAGCAAGGTAGTATCTACACAACACTATCATAGGTTATAGGGTTACCATTCGTCCCGGAAAAACCCGAGACCGTCACGGAATCGAGATCTGCGTCCGGGCGTTCCGAAAATATTTCTCGAGACGTTTAAATGTCCCGTTCTTCTTCGAAGAAGAAAGGAAAATAATATTATAATTTGATTTTTCATAAGATTAGGTATATAATTATTCTCTTTAACATCTGAGTATGACAATTCAAAAGTTGAAGAAGAAAAAAATGAATACATTCAACATGGATTTAATTAAGTTCACAATTTAGCTACTTTGACTGACACTGAACGAAGTATTCGTTTCATTGCGCCAGGAACAAAAGGTTTTACTGCTCAATCTTATTGTTATCTTTAGTACACTGTTTCAATCTGTATCTTGCTTCTGAAATACTCTAATCAATAATCCCTAACTGATATTTTTGATAATTTTCCGCTGACCATCCAAGAAGATTGTTTTAATTAATAAAACTGAACAGACAACAATGAGAAAATGTCGGAATATATATATATATATATATATATATATATATATATATATTAATAGAAGTTTATGAGGTGGGGAAAACGTAATTTTTGAATTATTCGCGGAAGATTTCTGTTTCCTTCCTTCTTTTGAACAACTCTATCTAATGGAAGAAAGCAAATTAGTATATAAAACTTTTCATTTTAAGTATTTCAAAGATTCTCGTATTTTAGTAGCGTCCCGGATTTTCATTTTTGAAATATTTGCAACCCTATATTATACATCCATTAGTAATTGTTTTCGATAGCTTTTGTATACTGTATAAACTTGGATGCCCAACAATTGTCATAAAATGTGCACCCAAATTTTAAATGAAACCACAACAAAAGGTTAATCAAAGGAATTAAGAGGCAAAGAAGAAAAAATCATTTAGAAGCAATAAAATCTTTATAAGTGCTTTGAAACATCAAAGGCTAAATATTATAAAAATCTCATTTTCTAAAGTTTTTTTTAAAGGATTGGCCAATAATGTACTACAAAGTAGTTTATCCATTTAATAATACATGTACAAACAAATAAAAGTTACGAACATCTACTATATTGTCTCCAATAAATTTTTCCCCTCAAACATATTTAACAATGTACTTAGTCTTACGAATATGTTTACGCTGTTCAACAAGAATACTCTTTAATTTTCATTATATTTGTTTAGCAATTAATATATACATTTTCGACATATTCTATTATATATAAATTTGGATTTTCTATACTTCCATTTGCAATTTTCGGGAAAACTTTCCACATATGTATATACTTAATATGAATTTCATTATAGTACCTGTGAAACCAAAATGCTTGACTATGCCTTTATACATGGTGAAAACTCGACACAAAAATCTGGTATACTCAATTGCCTTTCTACTTGAAGTGTATTCCTTCTGGCGCTGCTGTCGATGTGTGTTTTCCAGCATCTCCCTCGAAAGAGGAGGGATAAGTTGCTGTGGCCGAGATCTTTCAATTGTTCGATGCGGAAGCGTTGTCACAATGAATTATTTCACGGACTTCGCTGTCCTCTGTCTTGTTAGCCATTTCTGAGTAGCCTACGATCTTCACTTGTCAACACCAAGCGAGTGAATGACAAATTGACAACATAGCTGAGGTCAATTACTTCTTTTCCCTAAGCAAAGGGAGGGTTTTTCCACCAGAGGGCGGCAGGGATGGTGCCGAAGTATGTTTAGCATATTTACCGAGGGAACACCTGAAATAGACAGGCTCTACACATATTCTTTTCTACTCACACTTATCCATTAGCTGGAGGATGGAATAACATTTGGATTTCTTTGACAAGAATTTTGGCGGTTTCACCATGCTTAATCAAATAATTATAAAATAGAATAATTAACTTTGCTGGAGTAGTTATTTAAGTATCAATGTGTTCTGCAAAACATGTACAATACATACAGTGAAACCTGTCTATGTTGGCCACCATCTGCTCCATCGAAAAGTGGCCAACATAACCAGGTGGCCAACTTACAGAAAATAAGTGTGATTTGTGTATTTTTAGAATAGGATTTCTAGTATTACTTGATTGTAAAATATTAATAAGCAGTGGCACGACAGCTACTTATAAATAATGTATATAGAGTAATCATAAAAATACACAGTACTAGAAAATATTACTAAAGTATGTTTAATATATGTGCATACCTTTCTCTTCCTGAAAACTAGTCTGGTACATTGGATTATTCGGATTGAAAACACAATAACACAAACCACCATGAAATAGAAGCGTATGTACGCAGTTTATTGAAATTGATATTATAGCACACTGAGTTATTCAGATTGAAAACAAGAAAAGCTAAGTTATAAATTGAAAAAATCATATGCAATTTATATGACTTCTTTTCAGTTGTTACTGAATGGTGGTTCATTCTAGACGTGTTTGTTTTATTCTTTTTGGCAAATATGCACATACCAATATTGTAGTTACCTCTTATTAATGAGCTAGAAGTGTTTCCCTCGGAGCAAAAGATGTTTTGAGAAAATCTTGAGGGAATTGATATCTCAAAAACTCTGCTATCTTTTGAAAAGCCGACAGGTGCCAATAGTTGACAACTGAGATGGTTAGTTTTAACCTTGAGAATTTTCCGGAATTACTAAAGCTCTCCACTGATGAGAGGAGTTGATATAGCTAATGGTTTTACCAAAACAGACAGGGTAAACAAATACGTACAACCATTTCCTGAATTCCTGTACGTGCTTTTTCTTATTCACACCTTCCTTCATCACCCCTTTATGAGGGTAGCGTTCTGGCCATTGACCTCCAAGAACAAATCTATGCTTCTTTGTGTCCAGTCACAAATACAGAACATCTGCCTCTCATATGGGAATACGAGAGTTAAGAAAAATAACAAAACGGTATTTTGCGTGGCCAAGATACGCAGGTAAAGTTATCATTATCATCATAGGGTAAACACTGCTTCAGTGTGGCCAACTTCCAAGATAGACAGGTGGCCAACTTATAGAATAGTAAGTAACGAATGTCTTATGGGAAAATGCAGGTTCAAGACGAACTAGGCCAAGACAAGCAGGTGGCCAACTTGACACGTTTCACTGTATTTCTGTTAATAAACAGAATGAAAATAGTACCCTTTTTCTCCTGAATGTGTTAACAAGTTAAGAGTCAAATATCCTGTTGTAAACATTATAGTTAACTATAATGAAATAGGCCTATTCATTCACAGGATGTCTACTAAAATTCCGTGACTTTACCGTGACATTTTCTTTACCAAAGCATTAAATTTCGTAACATTCTCAAGAACAAATTTGGATGCGAACTAGGCTGAATTTTCATGCATGCGATAGAAGCGCGCTTTCCTTGCTATTTCGTAGCGTCTAAAGCTGACCATAGACATTTTTGGTGGCGAATTTTGACGTTTTATAGAACAAATTTTCCCAGTCTGTACTTCTATTTGAACAAACAAACAAACAAACAAAAAAAAAAAAATCGTGACCCAAAAGCTAAATTTCTTGAATTTCATGACCATTTTCTGACTTCGTAACCGATAGACACCCTGATTCAGAACTTATTTGTATTACAGAAATAACTTTATATATATATATATATATATATATATATATATATATATATATATATATATATATATATATATATATATATATATATATATATATATAACTTGACAATACAGTTTTTAGCAACAAGCTACCCATAGTATAGGTTTAGAAACAAAACGCAAAACTTGTTATATATAGTAGATAAAAAATATACTAAATTACTGTTTATATAGAAGTTTTTCAGGTAATACAGAAAAGTATAATCAATGTTCTTTAACAACGTTCTTCAATCCACTGGAACTCTATAATACAAAATTTGCACAACACAACAGTATGCAAGACCGGTAATATTTAACACCAATATTTCACTTCAAAATAAGAAAAAATACCCTTTTATATACATATTAAGAATATACATATGACAGTAATAAAGAACTGGACGACACACCTTATAACCTACATTAAAAAGAGATATTTTTCGGCGGCAAGCCATTGTACATTTAATTCGGCCGGCAATAAAACATTCCATCCTAATATGAGGTAAAAGCTCAACATGTAACTTTGAATATAAACCTATTTTCTTGACAAGATATGTTACCTATTCATCTGCACATCAGTCAAATATATTTTTATTATCTTCAACAAGTCTTCTATTAAAGCACACTAATCTTATGTATAGAAAAAATCTACAAAAATAAACACATTTTTTTTTAAAAAAAGAAAATTAAACACAAAATTGATAGAGTAACTTTACAAGTACTATGCCCAAGAACCTACAAAGCGATTATGGGGTAGATATTAAGTTAAGAAAATGGCAAGACATTTATATTATGGCGTACATATAAACTTACATTTTTTTTTCTCGGCTAACAGTTAAGCTATTAGGACGTCATTATCATTCCGCTATTGCGCCATTTTTTCCCCTACTGAAGTAATTTTTAATGGTCCCTCGTACTATCATATTCAATAAAATATTAACATCAGAACCATTACCTACTGCCGTTCTTTAAATATTCAAAAAGCAATTGTTCAAACAGTCGTTCGAATAATTAATTTGTTTCAACAAATAATTACTCAAGTAGCAAAATAATTATTCGTCTAAATTTGATAGCTTTATTTCAAATAATATTTACTCAACATTTTGATTACGTCAATTAGAGGTATATTGGGAAAATAACACGTAATCTTGACGTGTTTCTGAGATGTACGCTCTTCGAGAACAATACAGTGTCTACACGTATCCTGCCATAAAATTTTCTGAGATCAGATGATCAAATATTTTGCACTTATTAGGTACTTAAAAACTTCTATGTAGTGGCACTGCATATGCTCCCATCTTTCGTTTCGAGTCGAAAGAGGAGGAAGGTAAAGTGTTATTGGGTGTTTCCTCTTGTAAGCTGCTGGTTGTGATCACATGGGAACTTAAAATAGCGTTATATGGACCTGTATAGTTTAACAGTTTAAAATGAGAACAAACGCTAGTGAAACAGGAAGAAAAATATACTTGGCATTTGGCAGGAATGTGGCACATGAGCAGACAGTATAACAATGGTTTAATAACTTTAGGAACTGTAAATGAATTTCTCCACGTACATTGTATCAGTAAGTCATAGAAGATGGAACTCGCTAGGTGGCAATTGAGACTAGAAATGGCCAAATATGTGAGGCATTTGAAGAAATTTTAGCTGCAGTGCAAAAACCATTCATCAATACTTACCCAGCGTAGAAAGCATCACAAAATGTAATATGAGTTGACTGAAAGCGACGCAAGCAAATGTGATTCTTTGTTGTCTCATCAAAGACGACAAAAGTGCTGACGTATCATAAGAAATGAGTTTTCCAAGACGCCATCATCCTTGGACTGGCACCACGAACCTTCTTTCCAACAAAAACCATCACTGCAGCGACGAAGGTTATAATCTGTGTTCGGTAAACTGCTCAAGATATCATGCATCACGAACTGTTGCCACCTGACAATGCAACTGTGAACTTGCAGCTTGTCAGTCGAATTATTATTAGTTTTACTCATTAGTCAAATTTAGATGAGATAAACCACGCAATAAACGACTTCATTATTCAGTTTCACTGGGTTTTACAACCGCTGGGATCTATAGTTGTCCCGAGCATTGGAGATAGGTTATTGCTTCCAGGAACACATGTCTTACTTCGTCTTTGTCTTTGTAGGGTCAAGATAAGATAAGATTTTTGGGGAGTACATAGCGTGGTTTCTTCTTTGCGTTGTTACACGAATTAAAAACAATAAATAATTTACATATATATAAAGAATATTTTAGTTTTTACTGGGTTGATTGAATCTTACACAACTGATCGGGGTCTTCGCTAGTTTAAGGTGACAAATTCTCTGTACAAAACGAGACTTTGCGTATTTCACTCCACTTACGCTACCACACATTCTAGCCAGTATCATATGTGGAAAGGCTACATAACTCAGTTGTTGGCAATCGTGCATATTTCTTTAAATTCAATCCTCATTAACGTTAATATTGTCGAAATTCAATGAAATTACCCAATGCCAATATTAAAATTCAAATAAACGTTTGGGTGAAACTAAGTTTTGTACGTACACGGTGTAGTACTACGTTTCCTTTTATTTACTACTAGCTAAAGTACCTGGCGTTGGTTGGGAATAAAAAAGTAAGGAAAACGATCTCTTTCCTACAGTTACCTTCTCTTCCCTTCCCTTCCCTTGGTCTACCTAGAAGTAGGCCAAGCCAATGATGTCTATGATTTGCTTCATATGCTACCTTCATTGAATACCATTTTGTAAAACATATCAATTGGTCAGGGTAATTTTATCTACAAGAAAAATCAAGTGACACCGAACACAGTAGAAATTTCATTTTAGAAAATACATCCCAAAGACAAACGAAAAAAAACTTACATTTGAAATATTCAGAGATCGAATATTGATTTTATACTCTAAAGCTATAATGAAAAGTCTGCAATGTTCGAATTTAACTTTTATTTTGTGGTATAGGCACAGCTGTGCAAATTCAGCCGACGTTTAAGATTTCCTATTGTGGAATTTAGTATTTTAACGTGAACAGTGCACTAATTAAAATTATAAACTTACGAGTCATATGCCCTCGATACCGGATATATATATATATATATATATATATATATATATATATATATATATATATATATATATATATATATGTATATATATATATATTACACTTTAACCAAATCCAACAGAGAAGAATTTTATCCTATATTTCAATGAATCGATGACATCAATACAATTATTATTATTGGTATCTTCTGCAACATTTATAAAGTTTTCTGTCCTCGATTCATCCAAATACGGAATAACATTCTCCTCTATTGGATTTGATTAGTGTAAAATATGTATATATATCCGCATCGAGGTCATGTGAGTCGAAAAATTACAATGTAATGTTGGATTTAAATCATACATACTTTCATGATCTCACTCACCGCAGTCGAACACTCTAACCGTTAAGTTAGCGAAAACTTTTTCAAATAAACAATAATACTTCGAAGTGCTATGTACGATGTAATATATGAATTTTAATTAGTTAATAACGTGTTAGTGTGTGTTTAAAATCAACCTAGAACTAATACAATTCAGAATAAAATCAATTCGCTACAAGAAAGCTTTGGTAAATCAGCAACATTTACTTCAATGGCCTGCTGATCTTTACTTAAATATTCAAATGAAATGAAATGAAATGAAATCTTTGAGTTTTACGTCCCACGGTTATGGCGGTTGGGCTAAAGGAGACTGTGATGAATGAAAATGGTGGAATGAAGAAAGTGGGAGGAAACGGGAGAACCCCGAGGAAACCCACGCATACGATGTTTGTCCACCACAAAGTTCACTTGGCGGGGCCTGGGATCAAACCCGGGACCCCAAGCACCAGAGGTGAACGCTCTACCACTGAGCCACCGCGGCCCCTTAAATATTCAAGCAAATAATTTTTTGTAGAACATATTCATTACACATCACTGAAGTGCGGTACGTCAAGTGCTGGTTTATTGTATCATATTTATGAGTAACTCAAAAAAGAGCAAGTGATAGCTCTTATTGAGCCAAACAAAATTATATACGTGAGTGTAAAAACTCACGAGTGGTTTTAGAGAAAATGGAGAAAAGAACAATTAATCTGTAAGTACAAAAATTTATGCTAGACGAGAACCATGCCACTTACTGAAATGAAACTGATACTGATATACACACTAGTTAAAGCTTTCATTATGATGCTAGCAAGACGATAGTATATTGTACAGATAATGATATATAGCTTAAAATTGTCATTAATTTAAATTCTAATTTCTGTTTAGCTCTCAGCTATAAGGATAAATACTTAGCTGCATTTTAACACTGATTGTAGTGTACAATACATTTTTCTGTCGCAATCTCTGATGATTGAAAATGAAAATAAAATCTTTAAAGTTTTACATCCCGTCCCATAGTTCTGCTGGCTAGGCTAAAGGAGACGGTGATGATGAGAAATGAAGAAAGCGGGAAGAAACGGGAGAACCCCGAGAAAACCCACGTACACAGTGTTTGTCAATCACAAGGTTCACTTGGCGCGAACTGGAATTGAACCAAGGACTCCATGCAAGAGAGGTGAACGCTCTACCACTTTTCTGCCGATTAATTAGGTAAGGAAATCAACAACATAAATGATCTTTAAGCAAAAACTGCCAAGAAAAATAAGGTCAGAGCGTAGCAACAATCTTTTCTTTTGTCAACTTTCCTACTCTTAACACCTACAATTTCCTAACCCATTCATCCTCTGTAATTGGTTTGGTGAAGGTAAAAGATCAAAAACAGCACTAAAAGTATGAGCAACATTGAAATTATACAGAATATTGTGTGAGTGATATAGAATAGAAAGTGAGTTCATAGTGCATAAGTATTTCTTTCTTGTGTAACATAACGTATTTTGATTAGGACTTAAATTTCATTTCCACCACTGAAAATATATGTATGTAGCCTTACAGTTTAAGAGGAATGTAAACCACATTTACACTCCCATAAGATATCTGACACTACAACCATGATTGCTAACAATTTAGCCAGAAACAAAATTCTTGTTACCTTGGAATTAGCTTTTCCTTTCTCGTGGCTCAAGCGTTCCCACGCAGAGTTATATCCTTTATAGGACTCAAGAGCTAGCTGACACTGTTAGTAAATAATTTTGAGAACAAAACCAGCCCACAAGTCAAAAATGTATATTATCCATTTTAACGATGTTCTCCCTTTGTTTATGTAATATCGCTACTTATTTGGGGTTTAACGTTAATGGTCACCACTTAGTCAATAATGAAACAGATCAACAGTTCGACTTATATCAATTGTGGAAACAAATATCAAAATGATACTTATTTATTTATTTTTTCACAACGCAAAATGAAAAATATTTTTCATTGAACTTTTAAATTTCCTCATTGCGGAAAAAACCGAATCTTTATTATAAGTACTCACTATATTTATAACATACCTATTCACTCTCTCATTACTTATTTTGTTAAACTTCAAGTTAATGTTTAACAGGTTTATTGTACATATTTTAGTTCTAAGCAATCATAGATTTATTCTTTCGAGAATTTGACTAAGTCCATATTCCAATTTTAATGGCCCATAAGTCGGAAATCAGAGGCATGCACAGTATAATGATTTGTATGTCTATTAAGTTTGTCAAAATTTACCACCATGCCAAGTTTAGTTAAGATCGGATCAGTTTCATTGATCGCATAGCGAATTTTACTAAATCCAAAGTTCTATTTTGATGGTCCAAAATTCCGAAACTAAAAGCCTGTATATCATAAAATTTTACACGCTTGTATAGCAGGTCAAAGTCTACTAGCGTATCAGGTTTGAACCAGATCGGATTAGTTCGGTTGAACTCGTACAACATAGTAGGAGACACCATAGTCTAGTGATTTGTGAGTTGGATTCACATCAGCGTGGTCCCGGGTTCGATTCCCGGTTGGTGCTTCCTCAATATTCGACTGATCACGCGTTCGTTGCTAGGCAGGACGTAGTTCCACCAGTCACTAACAGATGGCGTGGAGCAGCTCGAGCCCACAAATCGGACCGTTACGCTAAGTGGTTTGAGTTTGGTCGTACGACATTGTGTTTGTGTGAAAATCAAAGATGCTTGAAAATATTTAATCAGCACGTGATCGCTGGAATTCTGGACAAAGCATGTAGTAAACAGCAGAATTTTGAAATGTTAAAAAGAAATTCTTTTAAGCTTTACACAAAAAATGGGAAAGGTTTCAATGTTTCAGCCTAATCTTTGGATATAATTTAATCTACTCATCATAGAGATTTCAAAGAGAAATCTGTAATTTTGACAGTATGGTCAGTTTAGATCTTAACGCATCTTACGGTAAAAGCTGAATGATAATGACTATGTCACAATTTACTATACAACATATAACAAAATGTTCGTGCTTCAAACGTTTCTACCATGTATTTTTTTTTAAATAGTTGCCATAATATTTTACTTAAGCGAGGTGTTTTCTTTCTTTTTGAGACAGTACAAGGATTTTCTTACAAAATATCCTGAGCAACAGTCCGGGGGAGACATGTGGAAGAAGAAAGAACAAACCACACAATTTGGTAACTTAAAAAAAAATGTTGTTGATTGCCATCGGCTTCTTGTGATTATCAATGCAATTCTTTCACAAGAATAGCTCTGTGATTTTTAAAATTTTATATTGATATAAAAAAGAAACGTAACACATACAGGAACAACATTTAATTATACAAAACGTAAACATTATCCAGAGATATATTTTCACATGAGGAACTGTTTTCTTGAATGTAACACGATAATCTTCATACAATGTGTTTGCCTAGAAGCTACGTTGTGTTCTAGGCTTGTACGTAATAAGAAAGAAAGAAAAAAAAAAAAAACGTTACAAATACAACTACAGGTTTGTAAACTTTCGATTCAGTGGACACAGAATTTGCAGAATCATGATCAAAAGCTTCAACTTTGTATTTCAAGATTTTATAATGCTCATAATTTAACGTAAGTGTCTGAGAAATAATAAGTATTTTTCAAAGTATTTGCTTGTACTTTCTCCAATTAATAATACTACCTAAATAGTATATTATCACGATTTTAATTTTATAACTAGAAAATATACGATATGCAAATCTTGAAATTATATTGTAATTTTAACTGTTATGAAGAGTTTGTTGTGAAGAATAAGTCAGTTGCATCTAAGATTAGTCTTTCTTAAAAAAATAAATAAACAATAAAATAATATGTTCTATATGTTATAAGACACATTATTTAATGTCATGGTATGTCAAAGACTTGAAGCAACTTATAATCGAATTTTTCGTACATTGACTAAAATACGCAGGATATTCTAAAAGCGTATAGGTTTTAGGTAATTACAAAAATAAAATAATAAAAAAAAATAAATAAAAATGCCAATTCGCACTTTCCTTTCTTCCAGAAAAGAAAACTTGAAGTCAATTAATCAGTGAATGAATTGTATTACATTCAAGAAAATGAACCTCTTTTACCACCAACATACCTTGGTCACAAATATATATGATATACCCATGAACAGACTACACAAAAGTGCAGAAAAAATGGAATAAATAGCTACGTGGTACAGTACAATACTACCAAATATTAAAAAGAAATTTTTCCCCCTGATTTCTGATTCTAAACTGGTAATCCAGAATTTGAACCCTGAAATGAAAATGACTTCTTGATAGCTGATTTTTTTTCTTTTTTACCTTCTCTGTTTTTCCTAATTTTATTAACAGGAACTGAAATTTTGGGATTTTCAAAGTATGAAGAATTTATTATAGACATTAAGGATGAGGTCTACCTTCGGAATTAGAACCGGAACTAGTGAATACGAATTTAGTTGGACAGAGAATCCATTTTTACACGCTACGTCACTTAATTAAGTGTCGTCATAGTATCTGCACCACATAGTAAACTTCCATCTTTTCTTCTATAGTTATATACATTCACAGAGAAACACAGAGTTGAAATTAAGAGTTTCGTTTAAAATATAGGCGTTAGTAAAGAAAAAGATTGTTTCTTTCAGTTAAATGTCCATTGCATATACTTGTGAAAAACAGTAGTTTCCAACTGACCGATGTATGACGTCAGAGCATGCATTTAGCCTCGAAGCAGTAACACGCAGAAACAGTAAGAGCCAAAGAAAGAAGAGGTGAGGCAGGGAAACGTGTAGTCATGGATCCATGAGGAGAATTGTCCTAATTCACGAGCCTGTTGTTAAGCTCGAGCTCAATAATGGAGCGTGAGCCCGAGTCTTAGTAAGTTGATAGCAAGCCAAAGCCACGGTCAGAGCCAAACACAAGCCTTAATGAAGTATATGAGTGTCAGATTGAGAGTGCAAACTTGACTGAGAAATGAAATGAAATCTTTCTCTTTAAGGTTGGTTTAAAGGGACAAGTTTTGTCGATAGATGGCAGTACAATATTCGTATCTCTTTCATGTATTTTTTACCTTTCACGATTTCTGTTACAAATTTCAACCTACAGACTTCAAATTTTTAGAAAAGTAACTTCATAATGTATCGAAGGCAACAATCCGTGTCGATTTTTTATTTAGAATTTTCTTCATTGTTGAAATGGCTTGAATGTTGAAATGGATATCCAAACCTTTAACAATGGAACTGTTTCAACAATGAAGAAAATTCTAAATAAAAAATCGGCACGGATTGTTTCCTTTAATAGGTTATGAAGTTACTTCTCTAAAAATTTGAAGTCTCTACGTTGAAATTTGTAAAAGAAATTGTAAATTTTCGTGAAAGGTAAAAAATACATGGGAGAGATACCAAGACTGTAGTGACATCTCATCTATCGGCAAAACCTGTCCCTTTATATTAACCTTAATGTCCCACGATTATGTCCATTAGGCTAAGAGAGAGCGATGATTAAGGCAAGTGATCGATTATGGTGGAATGAGAATGTGGGACGAAACAGAGTACTCCGAGAAAACCCACGAACACGATGTTGTCCACCACAAACTTATTTGACAGGAAATCGAACAAGGGACTCCACGCAGAAGAGGCAAGCGCTCTACCACTGGGCCTTATTGACCCATGACCCCTGGGCCTTATTGAGAATAGCGGACCTGAGCTAACGTAAGTCTCATTGAGATTAGGGAGCATGAGTGAGGATAACAAGCCTGAACCCGAACGAGCTCCGACTGCATTACGAGTCCACGAGTAATGTACTTGCAAAACCACTGAATTCGCCATCGCTGTTCTCTGCCGTCATCACTGCCTTCTAGAAACATCAAGGTGCTCAATTTGCTCATTATTTTTACTAAAAACAGGAAAGAAACCATGACGTCATAGACCGCCAACTTGGAAATTACTACTCTATGGCAAACGGAGAATGTATCTCCGACAGGAAGAGAAGTCGGGACCATGCACACCAGAAAAGAAATAAATCATCTTTGAAAACACGATAGTTTCTCTTCAAACTTCCGGGAACAAACGAACGTGGCATACATCTTCTTTGTTAAAATAATCCCATAAGATATACAATCATTAAATAAAAATGAATTGTAGTAAGGCCTATACATCTATCACATAGGCTAGAAAAATAGATCAATTTCTTTATCTCCGAACACGCGAACTTAAAAACTTACAATTATATACGAAGACAAGTTATGCGATATATACATTTAACGTAGTAAAATATTAGTACAAGGAACATTAATTAGTCGAATTCCAATTGGTTATCTCTGTAACAACAAATAGGCCGACATTCAATAATCAGAGTATAGATAATGCAATCAATTCAAATAATAAAAGTCAAGTACTTTGGAATGTCAAAATTATGACAGCAAATTAGACGGGTGGAAGAGAACACGTTATATAAAAACATTATGTGGTACAAATATTAAATAATAATAATAATAAAAATTGAATCTGATGAATAAAAGAACTGGAAAAAGCGTGTTTGCGACTTACGCACATGGTCCCTTGATTTAAGACAAGAATTACGTTATAATTTTATGCACAGAAATGAATGACATATATAGAACAATGGTCAAAGTGATAATGTTTTATTTAAAAAAAAGTTTTCAACACAACCTGCAGAATACCAGAATACAGTGATAATTATATGCTGTAAGACTTATCAACATTAATATATACATACATACATGTATCACAAAGCCTGCTTACAACAACAACACATATTATTGTACACATTTAGGAAGTTTATCACCGTGTTCTGAAATACAATAACGCTTTAACAAGTCCCTATGTCTCAGTAACATAAAAGAGTATATAATTTGGAAAGAAAGAAAAGAAAACTTAAAATTATGCATACATATTCCGTTATATATTAAAAAAAAAAAAAAAAAAAAAAAAAAAAGTAGGTAATTTTACCTATGGAATATGAAACATATCTTTCAATTCAAAAGGAATAAACCTTGCTCATTTAGTTTAACGTCCCATGATTATGCCCTTTAGGCTAAGGGGGATGATGATTAAAGTGAATGATGATGTAAGAATTCGTGGAATGAAAAGTGGGAGGGAACGGGAATATCCCGAGAAAATCCACATACAAGATGTTGTCCACCACAAACTTCCTTGCCCGGGTTCGAACCAGGTACCCTACGCACCAGAGGTAAGCGTTAAACCTTGCTCTCTACTATCATATTTTAAGTTTTTACTGTCAGTTGTCAGCACTATCAAGACATAGGTACGAAGAAAGGTTTTAATGGAAATAGAATATATAGGAATTAATTACATAAGAAATAATAATAATAATCTTATGTAATTAATGTCCATAATCCTGTTCCCACTAAAACGTTTCTTCTTAACTGTCTTGACAATGCTGATAATGCTGACAGCTCTCAGCAAAAATTCGTAACAGACAGAGAGCAAGTATTGGGTTTATTTAGAAGATTGCTTAAATTAAAATAAAATATGACCAAAGCGAACATGTATTATTGCTAATCTATGTTATACTTTCGGAAGTACCATTACCTTGATCAAACACATTATCTAATGAAGACAACAATATATTGCCAAAGCTGCAGGCCAGTTCAATAATAATGAGTGATTGTATTTTCATTTAAGTTAAATGAGTTCCAAAACTACAATGAGGGGCACTCAGATAACACTGCTATTCAAGCGGCTATATTATAATGCAGTAATTCCCGACAGATGCGTCGCGAAATTTCACACTTTAAAAATATATTTCATGCCGTACAGATGACCTGTAAGTCTAGACTGTATACGGCACATTTAAATTATACCATGAAGCCTTGAATAAGAAGTTACAATCGATTTTGAGACCACCTAAGTGTGCTGAGATCTTGCGGGCGGTGTGTTGCCAGTCAAAAGAAGTTGGGATTCATTATCATGATTGATATCTTACGGAATTCAAACAGCACGAGAGGAACACTTCTTTCTTTTCTATTTTTTTTTTAAGTACTACATACTTGCAGACTAATGGATCAACCCTTTTATACCTGCTTCTTATATTTAAGGAACTCTCAAAGAAACAACAAGCAAACCAAATGGAAAACAAAACATATATCGTAATTTTTGATTACGCCAGCACGATTTGTCTCAAAAATAGCTGCCTGTTAATAGTAAGAGACTGTATGGCAATCACCTACATTAGCTGCCTATAAAAATTACATTTAAATTTCAAACGACGACGAGAACAGCTAACAATACATTTACATCTGCTCCTTCACAGGCAAAGTTTGGATATAACAAAAAAATAATCTTTTTTTTTTCTCTTGTTATTGGTCGGAAATACACGAGTTAAGCCACAATTATCTCTCGTTTATTTAAGTTCGGTATTTCGACCTTTTTACCTTTCCCTTGTTAGAATCCATGATCTGTTGTATCTAATGACTGATACGTATGACTGATAATCTCTTCGCTTTTTAGCGTTATACTGGCCAAAAACATTAAACGGGACACCACGTTCTTAGGTGTTAGCAATACAATCGAGCTGACCAGAACTGAGCTCTAAGAAACAGCATATGAAAGAGAACCGAATCATATTATTCGGCTAACAATGAGCAAATTATTTGAAAGTATATTGTCATTAACAATCTTTGCTATTACGCCTGCGCATCCAAGCTATGAGAATATCGTACAATCAAAACTTCTGCAAACTATCAGTCTATAAATTTGGCAACTTCGTGTATTTTTCCTCCACATGTTACAACTTAGAGCTTATCTCTTGGCGCCCAATTCTAGACTACACTTTACTTATACTGTAAATACGTACTTATGGTACGTATTTCTTTCATATCTAGCATTTTTATTATTTATCATGAAACTAAGAAATAGTACATTCCTAAATACAGCACTACCGACACTTATAAACAAAAAAAAGTACAAAAGTCCCATATACGAAGTAACATTACACCAAATGTTCTTTTAATAATTATATTTATTATTTCTAAAAAGAACTTTCTTGATAAATTAAATAATAAAATATAGTAAACAACGCATATTTCAAAGTACTTTACTAGTTGTAAAAGGGCAAGTATCTCACTAACGGAATGTGTATGCTCTTAGCATTTAAGAAAACATTTCGACAGGACAAATTAGTAGCACAGACCTTCATAATCATGGTTAAAAAAAAGCCCAAATTATATTACTTCCAAAATAAATATTATACAAAGAAAAATATATAATTATATACAAAACATTATTATTATTATTATTATTATTATTATAAGGAACAAATTAAACAAAACACTCTACACTCTTCCCCAAAGCAAAATTTATATTACTGGCTCTTAATTAATTTCCTTCAACTTCCCGAGGCAATTGATTACATAATTTAAGGCGTAATCCAACATGATTTATATTCTGTGTTTTTGAAGAACCATTATTCTTTAATATTAAAGTAATTATTTCTATAAAAGATCGGATAATTGTTGTACACCTATTCGTTGATTATCTTGATTGCAGTAAGTTTAAAATTGGGTCATTACAAAATGTCGCATGTGCTTTTAAAATGTGAATATCTTAAGTGTTTCAAACGACATACCCCTCAAAATTTTTAATCTTACCACACGTCTTTGTATTCTTCTTTACAAACGCCTACTGAAGCATTTATTACCTAGCTACTATCTCTTCAAAGATTTATTCACAATGGCTGTCAATATATATATTGTAACACACAAATCTTGAGGGTTTCCAGAAATAATACGTAAACGGATTCAAACACAGCAACTACAGTTGCGAGGACACGTTCAACTTGTTCCGAGGACAGAATAACGGGCAGTATACATCGGTTTTCGAGTAACTGAATGCTGCTATAATTACACAGTAAAACAAACAAAATTCTACTCCATGATACTGTTTGACATTATTCATGTAAGGGGCAATTCAGTGTGTCTACTAAAATTCCAAAATGAAATTTCGTGACTTTTTCGTGATCTTTTCTTTACCAAACCATAAAATTTTGTAACATTCTGAAGAGCGAACTTGGGTACGAATTAGGCCGAATTTTCATGCATGCGATAGAAGCGTGCTTTGCTTGCGATTTGGTAGCGTCTAAAGCCGACCACAGATATTTTTGGTGGTGAATTTTGAAGTTTTAGAGAATACAATTTTTCAGTCTGTACTTATATGTGTACAGATTAAAAAAAAAATCGTGACCCAAAAGCTACATTTCGTGACTTATTCTTGACTTTCATGACCGTATGCTGATTTCGTGACTTTTTCGTGACTAATAAGACATCCTGAATATGCTTTTATATTGCGTCATTTTGTAATGACCTATTTTAAATTTATTTATTTAAAAAATAATTAAAAAAGACATTTTGTCAAACATAAACTCCAAAAGGTGAAAGAATTATTACTACATAATATGTTACAAACAGGTCCAGTTCTACACGAATTTCCGAAACAGGTCCATTCAACATGATTTTTTTTACATATTGGAAAGATATGTACATTAACGATACTAACTCTAAATTGTTTTTCCATCTTGAATAACGAAGCAAATACATTAAGTCATTTAACACTACCTATTAACACGTGTATTGTTTGATCCTCAAGAATCCTTCAACATTCACGAATATTATGAACAAATGACCACTTATATCCACCCCATAATCATAAGTATCACTATGTTATTAAAATTACTACCTTCTAAATAACGTTGATCTACAGACACATCATGTATTTGAAGAATTCTACATTTTGTTTTCGTTAAAGTTGGAATGATTACGCTGTACTAAAAATAGGCATTTTTCATTTAATATATATATATATATATATATATTTACATATAAGAGGTACGAAAATGGATCGAAAAAACAACTCCTAAAGTATATAAACACTATTGCACATTTGCTAGTACCGTTTACACGCATTTTTATACGATCTCTTTTTTATCTACATATCTATACAATTTACACTTATAATATACACCTAAGTATTGTATAGTAAGTCTGTCTGACTGCAATTTTTGAAATGCCGCTATTTCTGTTTATATATCACTATAGAAAGGAAAAATACAAAAGGAATATTCAATTTCATCTCAAACTTGTTACTCCCGTTATTAAAAAAGTACTATTCTACTTTGAAACCAGCTTTTGGCTGATAGTTTTCAATAATTTGAAATTTCAGAGACACATGGTCTCTAAGCCCAAATAATGCATTTTTATGTGTAAAAATTACTTGGATAAATTAATTTCACTTTATGAGCAAAATATAGTGTACAATACAGAAATAATCAGCAGGAAACTGGATCTCATGATTTTTTTCAACAACTACGTAATATTTTTAAAAAAAGCACTGCACGTTATACAAAAACAAACAATACCCGGAACCAGAAGAAAAGCGAGAACTAGTTTAGTCATAAATTTCTCTAGACTTCAGTGTACATGTCTTGGTTCTTATTTCCTGAGTAGGTTCTACGAAGAAAGAACACTAATTATAGAATTAATAATGCAATCACAGCTTTCTTTCTTTTTTTTAAAAAAACAAAGCAATTAATTTTACACTTCCTATGAAAGTAATTCTTCTTAAAATCTCATCTGAAAGTTCCCTTCCCTGTTTAAGATGTGAAAGGGATCACTCATCCCTAAGACACTTCCGGAGTTCTGGCTGAAGTACAATAGTCGATACGTACCCGGTGTTCGGATTGCTGTTTCCGGAAAGACGACTCGAACAGATCGCGATGACTGCAGCTCCTGACGCGGAACATACACGTAGGAAATGTAGTCATCCAAACTGCTGAAGTCAGCCTGAAAGACAAAATTACGAACGTTATACACAATTCACAGTAACTGAACGACAGTTTAGCACAACTTATAATACAAAATTTGACAAAATTCATTTTCTTCATTAGATACTGTTTCGGATACAATTTTACGTCTATTTCCAGTAACAAGGCTACATAAGAAGTGGACCTACAGTTCAACGTAGTACCCGAACGACAATAAAATGTGTTAAATAGGCTACTTTCCTCTAAATTCGCCTCATTTTTGTAAACTTGCATTTTTCTATAAGACATGTGTTATATATAAGTCATCAGATGATATTAGGCCAATAACCTCAATTGCGAATTTTGGTAATTTTTTAATCCATGGAAGGACACAAGTTGGATCATCCAAATTATCAAAATCTTAGAGAGTAATTATGAATTTTTATTTATTTTTGACAATTCCAAAATTTAAAGATAGGTCAAATGTACTTTTCCCAATCTCAAGGTACTCACGTTTAATGAAAGAAAATTGGACCTTGTATTTATTTATATGGTTATATGTTACAATCTATCTTAGTGAACGTTAAGCACAACATTTAAAATTCGCGTCTCATCCTAATTGATTTTTTCCAGCCAAATAACAAGTGTTACTTTTGACAATTTTATAACCATGATTGGTAATAAGCAAAATCATTCAAATTTAAAGAGCATTCACTAATATTCTATATATATATATATATATACAGTATAAATATTTTGGCAAATTTTAACCGGCCGGTTAGGCTGAAGGAGACGGTGATGATGAGAAATGAATGAAATGGTGGAATGAATAAAGGAAACGAGAGAATCCAGAGATGTTTGTCCCCGCACACGATGTTTGTCCACCACAAAGTTCACTTGGCGCGAGCAGGAATCAAATCAAGGATCCCACGCACCAGAAGCGAACGCTCTACCACTGAGACACCGTGTCATCTACATTTATACACTGGTAAATTACATAAACTCTCTCCGCAAGGGCGTCCACCTGTCAAAATTCAGAGGTGAGGTTAAATTTACATTGAAGTTGCCCCACCCGATCGTGACGTAATGTCACGTGGTATTTAGCCCACTTTGCATATGCAATTTTATTGATAAAAAAGTGATTTCCTTACGTTACGAAACATAGCTGAGCGAGCGTCAGTGAGCAAGGGGGGTTAGAAGCCCCGCAGGGCTCATTTTATTCCACCTTTACCTCCATGATAATACCACGTGACATTACGTCATGATCGGGTAGTGCAACTTCAATCGAAATCTAACCTCACCCAAAATCCAGAGGGGGTCCCAACCGTTGCACCCATCTGCTAAGACAAGAACCTCACCTCACTCCCTTGTGTGGGCACCCATGTCTCTTCCACTTTCATAATCAAATAAATTCCGAAAGTACACCGAAATTAAACCGGAATGATCTAGTATTAGAAGGGATGTTCGAAACAACAAAGATTTCCGTAACTATTTCGTACATTGGCTACAACAAAAAACTCATTAGTAGAAAGCGGCAAGAAATACAGCGCGCCGAAAACAGGTAAGTACTGAATTTTCCCAATGTTATGAACTACTATACAATTCAACACAACACACTGAGCAAGTCTATGTGATAAAAATATACATAAACATAAACATAACAGTCTCAACACACTAACTGTCTTCATCAGATTTCCACACATGTAAAATAGCAATCTTATACTTATACGAAGACACAGTTAGTGTGTTGAAATCATTACGCGTTTGTGCTTTTATATATCTTATTCTATTGTGTCTATTCTATCAGACACATAGCCTTGCTCACTGTGTTGCTGTGTTTAGTTTGATAATATGAAAACAAGGCCTGATAGAATAGACATAACTATACATTTACCAATTTGATTTTACACAAATCTATCACTTTTAATATCCTTATGAAAACCCAGACAACTTTAAACGTTGTCAAGCTAAAATAACTTTCTGTGTAGATAATCTGCTTTCTCGCATAATAAAACTGAAGTACTGTTAGAAATGAAATCTTTGAGTTTTACGTCCCACGGTTACCGGTTAGGCTAAAGGAGACGGTGATGATGAGAAATGAATGAAATGGTGGAATGAAGAAAGTGGGAGGAAACGGGAGAACCCCGAGAAAACCCACGCACATGGTGTTTGTCCACCATAAAGTTCAGTTGGCGGGAGCAGGGTTTGAACCCGGGGCCCCGTGCACCAGAGGTGAACGCTCTACCACTGAGCCACCGCGGCCCCGAAGTACTGTTAGAGTGTAACAAAGGCATCGTCATTGTTTACCTTAAAGATCCCAATCCAGTCCCACGCAGTAGGCTGGACATCCGTAGGAACGGTGTATGTAGCAACATTTTCTTCCTCTAGGTACCACGTAGGCAACTGTTGGAATTCAATCACACGTTCGTAGTAATCACTAAACACCTAGAAAAACACAAACCAAAGTATTAGTAAACGTTAAAGATAGCGTCTATATGCAGAAAATCTGAAACATTAATGTTTTGTGGTGGGAAAATGTATATTAATATTTACATGCACAAGCATAATCAAATAGAGTAATACTAAACACTAGTTGCGTGTCCGGAAACTGTTTACTGAAGGAAGACTAAATCTCAGAGTTACTTAGTATTAAGAAAATTGTCACATTTTACGTTGAGTACTGTACGGTTTAATAAATAATAATCAACGAGTATTGGGTATTCTACAACTATCACCTCAAGATTTTTTCCCCAGGTAATATTAAGACCTGATTACAAAGTATGTTATGAGGATGGAATGTCAAAAAAAGATATCACTGGAACACATGAGAATTAACATAATTTTACTTTCATTAATTCTTATTTGTTGGCATTGATATACAACTTTACATCTCAGCTTCGTATTATACGCGTAGTGTCAATGTTATAGAAGCATTAAACAATAAATTCCTAATTAATTTTAGTGTTTTTTTTTTTTTTTTTTTTTTTTTGACGGAGAGGAATTAAATAATCTCGGAAATAAAAATGATAAGTATTCAATTATCATTTTTATTAGCTTTGTATTAGTTTCATATTCTATGCTGGAGGTTTCGTTTTCACACATCGATACTATGTTGTAAGAATAATGGATTGTACTTATCTGAATACTATTCTTTTTCTATTTTATTGAATCTAAGAGGAAAAAAAATTTAAATATATTATCATTTTATGAATCTAAGAAATATGTTTAGGAATGGCGCATCGTGAAGATTTAAAGGATTTACTATTAAAAAAACTACTTGACAATATGAATTAAAGAAAGTAATTGAAAAGGAAGAAAGAATTATCCATTAAAATCAAAATTATTTAAGCATGCATTTATATATATATAATCTTAATGAAATAATAAACTACAATCAAACAGAATAACGCAAACAAATAGTGGCGTCTCCAAAATATCAATTCAGAGATGGGAGGATAAAACCAGTTGAGAATGCTCCAAGAGCATTGCCAGAACGAACTTAAAAAGAATGGAGATATGTAACGGGAAGGATAACTGTGATTGTTCCTACATGTAAAAGTAAATCTTTTTATCGGCACCTTCTTCTGTTTCTCGCAAAAAATCGCAAAATATCATCTCTCTATAATTTACGGTTCCCAACATTGGTTCCTTAAATCTCCTGGAACTCGAATTCATTTGGCCAATATCTGGAGAACGGTGGCCAGTGGCCACCGGTTAGTATTTAGTACCAAAATATTCACCATCCACCTAGGTATTAATCAAAACCAACATGATGTCTTTATGACTTACGGTTCCCGAGATACGGCTCCTTAAATTTCCAGAAATTGGCCATTTTTTGGCTAATATCTCAGGAACGGTAAGTGTGTCATGAAAAATTTCATCACTTTCTCAGATAGTTTTTGATGCTCTATCGAATGGAGGACTCAAAATTGAAAAGATCGCAAATAACAAACAAAAACACACACAGACATAGAGAATTCAGTAATGAACTTTTTAAGTTCGTTAATCACAAGATTATCTGGCATTAAGAAAAATGCAATATTTTAAGTGGGTATCGCACTGTTTAACTAATTAACGATAAATAATAATAATAATCTCAGCAGTCATAATAGAGGTTCATGAAAAACCGAACGGATAATACATTCGTATGTAAGAAGCATTATTTCTGATTTTAATCTGGATAGGTCATTATTCAGAGCAGGGAATATTCACAGAATGGATACTTGTATACAAATAATACTATAAAATTATAATTACTGAGCTTTATTTATATCCAAATAAATATGAGGATAGAACGATAACGCCTTTATATATTATGCTTAGTTGAGGATTTATAAATTTATCTTACCTTCAGAGTTCAACTGATTTTCTAAATGAGGCCAAGATTTCAATTATTATTTTTACTTATTTGCAACAAAATGAATACAGAGGGTGCCCAGTAAGTCCCTAAGAATTTCTCAGGAGAAGCACTTGAATTCAAATGGTGTTTATAATATCAAAGACACCACAAGTCAACGAAATCACAACAGTTCGACATGACTATCCTCTATATCCAAACAGAGTTGCCATCTCTCCGCTATGCACTTGAACACACGCTGAAACATTGATGAGGTACGTACAGATGACGAAATGCGTACACGCAGGTGCGTACAATTAACCCAGCAATGTTGCAGCGTGCGTTCAGGTGCACAGCGGAGAGATGGCAATTCTGTTTGGATATACTGTAGAGGACGGTCATATCGAACTGTTGATTTCGTTGACTTACGGTATCTTCTTTCATATTATAAACACTTCACTTGAATTCAACTGCTTCTTCCCAGAAATGGATTAGGGACTTCTCGAGTACCCTGTATTCACCATTAACTTCTAATTTAGAAGTAAGGAAATTAAAAAGAATTTTAGAAGTAGATTGCTTTGTTTAATGAATATATCTGGTATTCTACATGTATTTTCCTTTCTGACAGATTGGAAGCGCTTAAACCTTTTAATTTTTGAAAATAATAATAATAATAAAACTGGCGAAGTCACTGGAAACTACACACTTTCAACTACAGGGCGAACATACAGCTGCGCACAAATAAACTTAACTACAAACTAAATTGATTAACTAATTACAATGTAAGCTACTTTAACTACTACAGGAATACTCACTACTTATGGCAATCGGATCATCTCAAATTAGAGGAGGCATATGAATTAGTGGCTGATAAAAAACACATATTTAAACATCATGGTTTCAATTACTATCATGCCGCAAATCGAATCTATTAACTATGGAATTTATACAAAAATAAAAACTTAAAAAAAACTCTTCCTAATGTATTAAGATTGTTGTAACTCCCGGCGTACATTTTTCACAAAGAAGGTGTTAACTCAGCTAAAGCGAAACTAATTCTTCTCACAGATAATAATTAATGAAATTTGTAAACAACAATCATAGCAAGAGTGTTCCGAAAGTTCATGGACTGGCAATACTGCGCCGATTGTATGCAAGCTAGTCTGTACTTGTCGCACATGAAGATAGCCTGTGGCCTGCTTAGTTAATGTAGACTGCCCATGCAGATTTCGTTTATTTGCTCCCTGTAAAAGTCAAACTACAGTACGTATTACACTGGCCGTACCGTTAATTACCAGACAAAGGCTCGCTATTGAATTCAGTGTGAAGTCACGCAAAAGTGGAAAGGAAACCCTTAAGATGATCAAACAAGTGCACGGGAGCTAAATGGGCAGATCGCCGTAATCAAGTGGTGGAAGCACGTTAAGAAAGGCAAACCAATGTGCAAGATAAAGTGAGAAGTGAGCATCCATCAACATCAGTGAACGATGAACACACCGTACAAGCAGGCACATTGTAGAAGGAAGATAGATGTGTATCGATTTGTGAATTGGCAGCTTAATTGGTGTAGCGATATGTTACGAAATCAAGAACACATGAAAATGTTTCGTGTTTGTGAAAGATGGGTGCCACGATCGCTTAGTAAAGAACAAACTTCGTCACGCTCAGTGTTACCAATCTTTAATTCTTAACAGAATAATCACTACTGACGAGACCTGGACCAGACATTACAATCTGGAATCAAAGCAGCAGTCCAGCGTATGGAAACATAGTGACTCACCGTCTTCCCAAAAATTTCGAGTTTCTAGTAGCTCAAA
This sequence comes from Thermobia domestica, assembly GCF_964235325.1. Lineage (NCBI taxonomy): Eukaryota > Metazoa > Arthropoda > Insecta > Zygentoma > Lepismatidae > Thermobia > Thermobia domestica. The sequence goes on from NC_137462.1 coordinate 81,455,864, forward strand.
GAAGTTAATGTTGATTTTGTTTTTTGATATCCGTGGAACAGTACTGCAGCATTAGGTTTCAGATAATCACATTGTAAATAGAGATTATTATGCTAATGTTTTGCAACTGAATTTGAAGGGAGCAATTAAATAAAAAAGTTTCTTGAAGAATGGTTTCTGCTGCAGGATTAAGCTAGACCACACGTGGCACGATAGCCTATGGAGAAAATTAGTAGGCAGTCTCTAGACCATCATCCATACAACCTACCTCGCAGCCTGCAATTTTTGGTCTTTTGCAACACTTAAGGATTTACGCGGAAGGAAGTTTATCAGTACTAGGAAGTGAAAGATGCCACACCCACTACTTTACACAAACTCTCAGAAAAGGTCTTCAACAAGTGTTTGAGAAGCTACTGCATTGCTGCTTACAGTGTGTAGGACTATTTCGAAAAGGAAACATAAATCAACCCCCTACTAACTCAGACTCCGAATAGTCATCACAAACAATGAACTTTCGGAACAGACCTTGTACATAATAATAAACGCGAATCCATTGAAACGCTCACTTATTAAATATTTTGTAGTTTTAATTTTCTTATTAAACTGAAATCGTGTTCTGCCACTTTGCACATACTATAAAACATTGGGCTTTGTATGGATTTAGTACTAAGAAAGAACTATGAATTGATGTTTTACTTTGTTTTTCCGTTATTTATATCGTTATTATGCAGGGTGCGGCAGAAATATTCCGCAGAGCTGAATCAATATCTATCATATGCTTAGCAACATTGCCCGTAGCTGGATTGTTATACTGTTTATTACCTTGTCTAGATATCTGGCAGTTCTTCATAGGTCTGCATAGGTCTTTCGTTGTCAGGATGCGGAAAACTAATCTCGGCCAATACTTTGGAAAGTAAACCCAGTCTGCGGTTTGTTATTCCGTTTATGGAGGTCAGAAGAAGTAAACTATGCACGTATGCTCATTACTAGAAACCTCCAACATTATGGCTGAAGAAGTATTAATTTACAGAACCAATAAAAACTGGGATCTAGATAGAATTTCTCGAACTATGAGAACTACCACAACATAAAGACTGTAGCAATTCACTTGTATATATACGGGTTCCAAGCAGTTTAAAAAGTTATCGATATTTTAGAAATAGTTTTTATGTACATATACGTGTTTAAATAGAATTACATTGTACTTACACAATTGATTTTAGAAAAAAGATCAGTAACTACTGTTACCTGTCACATCTTCTACAATCCGTTGTCTAGGTACAGTACAGTCCGCGAATACAGATATTTAGATTGAACTTATATTATTTTCTCTATAATTTTTGGAACTGAGTGAGAAAGGTTCCATAGCTTCTAACCTAAGGAGGTGTCGAATTTTCAACAGTTTGAACATCTGAAAGGAAAAGCTTTTCAACCCACGCTTGAATTTTTCTCATTAATCACAAAGAATTATCTCTCGAGTTTGCCAAAGCTTATACATATAATCAGCCATTTTTAAGCGCGACGAAATCACTGGCGCACCGATAGAAAGTTACGATATTGAAACTAATTAATGATGCATGTCCCTAATAACGGAATATAATGCAACTACACAAAAATTTTATTTATATCTTTCACAAGGGTAACAATAACTAATTTTATGTCTTGATAGTTAGGCAGTTGCAGTTCCGTAGGCAATGTTCTTTTTGGTCAAAATTACAAAGCAACTTGGAATTAACTAAGATTTTATATATAAAGGCGCGGATCCAACGGGAAGGCTATAGCCCCCCCCCCCCTGACGCTCAAGTATACACTGGATAAAATGGGCTTCAATCCTACTTTCTTTACACTGGATAAAGCGGCAAAGTATGGTTTAGCCCCTCCCTTGATCATATCCTGGATCCGCGGCTACATATATATATATATATATATATATATATATATATATATATATATATATATATATATATATATATATATATATATACAGGGTGTTTCAGATAGAAGGTCCAGTGCTTATAAATCCGAAATGGCTGAGAATAAAAAGATGAAACAAAAACTGAGATAGGAAAATGTCATAGGGCACATCACATGGTGTTGTTGTGGAGACCCCCAGGGCCTTCCTTCAAGGGGGCCCAGGGGCCAACTTCAAATTTTCAAATGGGAACACGTATTGAATCATACCTCATTCAATAGTACTTGAAAATCGAAACAACTTTTGTAGGAAACAATTTTCAATTTGGGCCACCGTTTTCAAAATGGCCGCAAAAAGTGGGTCCTGTATCAGATAAAACGTCCAGTGCTTATAGTCCTAAATCAGAAACGGCTGAGAATAGAGAGATGAAACAAAAACTGAGATAGAAACGATGATAAAGCATATAAAGTGGTGGTGTTGTGGTGACCCTCAGGCAACTCCGTGAAGGGGGCCCAGGTGCCAACTTCAAACTGATACAGGACTTTTTGCGGTCATTTTGAAAACGGTGCCCCAAATCGAAAATTGTTTCCTACAAAAGTTGTTTTGTATTTCAAGAACTATTGAATGAGGTATGATTCAATACATGTTCCCATTTGAAAATTTGAAGTTGGCCCCTGGGCCCCCTTGAAGGAGTGCCCTGTGGGTCACCACAACACCATGTGATGCGCCCTATGACATTTTCCTATCTCAGTTTTTGTTTCATCTTTTTATTCTCAGCCATTTCGGATTTATAAGCACTGGATGTTTTATCTGATATAGGACCCACTTTTTGCGGCCATTTAAAAACGGTGGCCCAAATCGAAAATTGTTTCCTACAAAAGTTGTTTCGTTTTTCAAGTACTATTGAATGAGGTATGATTCAATACATGTTCCTATTTGAAAATTTGAAGTTGGCCCCTGGGCCCCCTTGAAGTACCATGTGATGCGCCCTATGACATTTTCCTATCTCAGTTTTTGTTTCATCTTTTTATTCTCAGCCGTATATATATATATATATACAGATATGCTGCAAGACTTTAAATGACATACTTAGTGTAAAGAAAAAAAAAACTTCATATAACTACACTAACAATTTATTTGTTTTTTAGTTTCCTTTCATTTATTGACATGTTCGTGTCTTAATCTGTAACGTTTCAATTTGCAGACATGTTTCTCTTCACTGATGAGAATTCTAACAGCAATACAGCTACTACTATATTGATAAACCGACACAATTACAAAATCATGCTACACAAAAATTAAGATGATTTTTTGCAAAATAATACATATGCAAGATAACTCCAAAAACATTTAACAAATACACAAACCTTTACAATGAATTCCCCGGAGACTGGTTTATGGTCACTCTGTATATACTGTTCATGGCTACGGTAAGAAATCTGTTCTGCACTTAATGTTAAGTTCTCATATGCATGCGCATTAACGCGATACAATATTCTATCTGTCCACGATGGCCTCCTCCTGAAACCAATAAACATCTTATAAATATACAATGAGTAATTCTATATCTGAAACTCAGAAACGTTCTCTATTTTAGGACATAACTATAGAATCACAACAATACTATATATATATATACTGTATATTCCAGGACTGAAGTGCAACAAATGATCAAATTAAAACAAGACCTCAATCACTTTTCAACATAACATTATAAATCGATTTAATTAGGCAAAAATACATCCTCATCAGCACGGGAGCGATTAAAACGTATCTAACAGTAGAACATGGTAGAAACTTAATGCGTGTTGTCTCGCATAACACGAATATTCACGATGACTGAGAGTATTTTACTTCTTTTTCTTTCAGAGAAAATGACCAGGTCTAAGTGAAACACTGATGGTTACCTACCCATAATTAATAGGTAATATTTTCATATAAATTATTCTCAAATTTAGTTTGTTTTCCTCTTAAAAAGGACTGAATGGTTTATTATTTTCACATTGTGAATTACATAACTGCAGTTTTATAAATGATTTGAGAGGCCTGAAAAATGAAAAACTCTTGGTTACACATATATTCTCCTATTCCGATATATTATGCTGGTATGTTTTCTGAATATTTACTTTCTAAAAATGATCAGCCTATATTCTATATTTTCCCCTTTATCGAACATAGTATTACTTTTAATAGGAACGACGATGAAAGATTTTGCTTTCAGTTACTTTTTTTTTTTTTTTTTTGTCTATTTTGTTTTGTTTAACGTCTCATGATTATGCTCCGAGACTAAGGAAGACAGTGATAATGACATGTGTGAAGAAAATGGGAGAACTCCGAGAAAAACACACGATGTTTGTTCATCACAAAGTCCCCTTGGAAGGGGTTGGGATCGAACTAGGGATCCCAAACACCAGAGATGAGTGTTCTACCACTGATCCACTGCGGTTCCCACATATTTTTAGTTTCTTAATATTTATATGACTGGTAATTTTTCTTCCTGTTTTTATTCATCGTGAACAAGGCTCCTGGGGAAAGCCAAAAGGAAGGAAATACAGGGGATTTTCAGGTGAATTACAACAGCATGTATGTATTAAAAAACTAGTTTAAAGTTCACGCTGGAGATTCGTGTTATTGGTTCTCTGTTAACTTTGTTAATATCACAAAGAGGTTGCGTATTTTGGTGTAATGTACACTCGTGTCCAAAATTATTGTCGCCTGTCTATAAATGTGTTGTAGGAATATAATTTGATAACGAATTTGCCCGGTATTTCTTATAATGTTAGTATGTGTATAATCGGCAAAGACATGTATGTGGCAAATTTCATACCAAAAGAGCAGTAAATAAGAATAATAAAACGAAAAAAAAAAAAACTTTCTTGTCCATTTAGCAACATTTTGTTTTACTCATTCTAATTTTCGTAATTATAATTCTCTTCCTATGAAATTTACCACACATATACATTTTCCGATTATACACATAGTATCAGTATTAAAAGTACCCTGCAAAACCACGATCAAATTATATTCTTACAAGACAGTTATAGATATGGGACTATCATTTTGGACATGAGTGTACATTTTTGTAAAGGTTCATATACATAATACTTCATAAGCTGGTCCCTCTTAGTCTATAAGAGGCAGTTCATTTTTTTACATTCATTTCTTTCTCTTGATTGATATACGATATAAAGACAAAATAGAACTTACATATAAAATTTACGTAATATAATTTAAATTCTCCTATTACCAATTTTGAAGTCCAACCCTTTGTAGTGCATTGTTTTAGTATTTGATTCGTTTGTAAGTTTTTAGGAATTATACTTTAGCATATTTAGCCTTGGAATACAAACAACAGCATCTTCTTTTTAAACCTACAAAAGTCGCGCTGAACAACGTTCTGATGCTTTTTGCGGGGATAGAGGTGACAAAGATATTCTTAGTTGAAGTTATAATCTTTTATTATGCTGATTTTGTCGAGTTGAACTTTTAATTGATTTTCCATGGTGTATATTTACTTTGGAGTTCGCTAGTACCCCATATATGTATTGCTGAGTTTTTATTTATCTATTTATTTATTTATTTTAATTTAAAATTTTGTAATAATTGCTTTAGAAATAGCCCGTTGTGAATCGCTTGCATCTAACTGACAGTGACTTTGGAGACGCTATACGTAATATTATTGATGGGAGGAATGAGTGAGTGTGACAATTTTGAAGAGCTAAGTGAAGTTGAAGAACGCTGAAATTGAGTTCACAATACAATGTTCCGTAATTATACTGTATATTTGATTAATCTCTAAATATGCTAAAATTGAAATTTAAAAACTGCTAAATTTAGTCATAAAATATGAAGTTTGTAGTTGGGGTTCAGCACCACCCCACCTGCATATTAAAAGGAGCAGAAAGTGTCTATGTATTCCAGGATTAACTTTCATCTTTATTTAAATTTTTTCATGTTTCTTGTAAGTACTTCTAATTTATTTTCTAGTTTTTTTCTTCTTAATACTATGATTTCTACCAGATTTTGTATCGTATTATTCTTATATAAAGGAGTAGGGCAATAACTTGTTAGTAAGAATTTCGTGAGCTAACTGGAAACCGACTTAAGTTCACAAAGAAATGATGGAAGTGTAAGGCTGATGAATGCACGGATTGCAGCAGTTTTTGAAGACTACGTAAGCTTTACTGATTCCCTTCGTTCCAGTTAACCTAAAACCACTTCAACATTAGCTACTGTCAGGGCCATTGAGGAGCTAATTCGCAATGATTCACTTCACAGTCCGGACTTAGCTCCTCTTGAATTTCAACGTTGGTTCCTTGAAATGATATATGGGCCGTCTACGATTCGACTTGAATGAAAAAGTTCACGAAGTTGTCTTCAGGTGGTTACCCGCTTAGAAAGAACAAAGTATACTAATATTAGTGTTACAACGAAACAAATATCTCGAGCCTTTCGGTTTTTATGTTGAAAATTAGACAAAACATGTAGTTTCATTCTATATATTCTGGTAGGAAAAAATAGTGCGTATTACTTTTCGATCTTCTCTTGTGTATGAATCCCGCTGATGCAATTCATGAATTCTTGACTTGTCATCTTGTAATAAAGTTGAAAGAATGAAAATGTGCAACCAACTTGCTCTGACTGATCATGCAGCCAAAAAGGTCACGTTGGTTGGCTTGAAGTCGTTTTCCAGCACCGAGGTTATATTTTATAAGATATGGATTTACAATTTAAGGTGGAATTCGAATCACCGCAATGTATTCAAATCTCAAGGCTCTCCCACCGAGATCCGATACACCAAAGGAGTGTACAGCCCTAAACCAGCGGAGAAGACTAATTATTCAGAGCACGTGAACATTACAACGTTGTATGTTGAGCTTGGAAAATGGCTAAATCGAACGACTATGACACTTCAATGTTATATATGTTGAGAAATACGAGAACAAACAATCACTTTTATGCCATGTCCTCTGTACTCTAAATAGTGAAAACTGTGCGCCTGAAGAGATCTCCGGCTTACCGGACGAAAAGAGTGTACAGAAGAAGACAACGTTTTGAACGCCTCAGGTTTCTTTCTAATGAAAAAAATGAATTTCATCGCCGGTATACGGGCAACCGAAACCATTACTACATTACCATTTGTCTCGTTTTCACTACAAAACCGAACTTTTTGGACATCCTGTACAGTTACCTACACCTGAAGCGATATAGAAAATCTTTTTATTTCTCAAATACAAATAAGAATGTTAAAAACAATAGCTCTTTGGGTTAAAATAAGAATCAGTAATGTTACATGGTTCAATTACTTTCGTTGAAATATCAAACTAAGAAAGTTGCACTGTGCATCATAAGATCGCTTGACTCACTTGAGATCATAATTGGAAGAATGAAAATCGAACTTGTAACTTGGTGGAAAATTTGGAAATTTTTCCTGTAATTCACTGAAGGCCTCTCCGGTTGCCATTACTCTCCGTAATTGGTCCTTTTCCATTAGCTGCGTCAACTCTCCTTCATGAATCAATTTCAGGACTTCTTCAGACGTATAACCTTCATCGAGTCGGAAGTTTAAGTCGCCGAGCCAGAACACATAGCTGAAACGAATTCAAAATTTTACTTCAGACACATAAATCAAATATGTCAACAAGACTGAAATACTCAAAGGACAAAACGACGCATACATAAATTATAATCGAAGATTTTCCTTGTAATTGTAGATTTTTTCTAATTAACTGTACTATATTAAATACTCTTTAAAGGAACTACTGTCGGATTAGTTTTAAAGGAACTAAGACAAGAGAAAGTATATACTTTAGATACCTCCTCGTATACACCTAATATTTTCATTTTCTTTATTTGTACAACGTGTATACACATTTTACTCATAATGTGTCCTAGAGGGCCTAAAAGGACTTCTACATCCTAGTAAAATTTCTACACCTACTATAATCCTGTTCCTGTCACCACGGCATGGCGCGTCCTCAGGTTGCGGATCGAGGAGAAGGCCTCTAGATATAGAGGTTAGCTGCGAATATACTGAATAAGCAGTCGCGGACAGATGACTAGGAGTGGTCCTCCAGCTTGGGGGTTTGGGTAAGGCTAACACCCTCATCCTGTAAAAAAAGTTACTTGTTCAGAAACCTTCACAAAAGCCTCGGACAAGGACTGATAACTTGGCACGACATCAGCAAAAGAAAATGGAAATGAGATTTGGAACATGGAATATTAGAAGTCTTTATAGGGCAGGCGCGTTAAAATCTGTAACGAGTGAGTTAGAGAAATACAGGATGGACTTAGTAGGAGTTCAGGAAGTTAGGTGGGAAGGAAATGGATCTGAGAATTCCGGAAATTTTACGTTCTTTTACGGGGAAGGAAATAAAAGTCACCAGTTAGGAACAGGGTTTTTCGTTCACAAACGAATATTACCAGCAATTAAACGGGTTGAATTTGTTACTGACAGACTTTCTTTTATTACTCTTAAGGGACGGTGGTGTGATATTATTGTTTTAAATGTACATGCTCCAACTGAAGATAAGGGTGACGATATAAAAGATAGTTTTTACGAAGAAGTGGAACGGATATTTGAACAACTCCCGCGATACCATATGAAGATTCTATTAGGGGATTTCAATGCGAAGGTAGGACGAGAGGATATTTTCAAACCGATTATAGGGAACGAAAGTTTGCATAAGGAAAGTAATGACAACGGTGTTAGACTCGTGAACTTTGCAACATCCAAAAACCTAATCGTGAAGAGTACAAAATTCCCACATCGCGACGTTCATAAATACACTTGGACATCACCAGACGGAAAAACACATAATCAAATTGATCACGTTTTAGTAGATAGAAGAAGACAATCTAGCATAATTGACGTCCGGTCGTTTAGAGGGGCTGATTGTGACACTGATCACTACCTGGTAGCAGCGATAATACGGGAGAGATTATCGTTGAATAAAGGTAATACTCAATGTCCGAAAACGGAGAGATTTAATTTAAAGAAATTAGAAGAGAGCCAGGTAAGAGAGGAATACCAGATTGAAGTTTCGAATAGATTCTCGGTTTTAGAAGACTCGGAGTGCACTAGTGTTGAGGATACTTGGATTGAAATTAGAGATAGCATTAAAAGTTCAGCAATAGAAAAACTGGGACACGCGGAAATACGTAGGAACAAACCATGGTTCGACCAAGAATGCATTAAACTAGTAGAGAAGAGAAAACAGGCAAAATTACGGTGGCTACAAAATCCGAATGAAATAACTACACAAAATTTCGCAGATATCAGGCGGGAAACTTCCAAAACTTTTACAACAAAGAAACGCGATTTTTTGAAAGCTAAAATTAAGGAACTTGAAGATAATAGTAAAAATAAAAATATTCGGGACATGTATAAGGGGATCAGCGAATTTAAGAAAGGCTATCAACCTCGTGCTTATATATTAAAGAAATCTGACAGAACAGTTCTCACTGATACGGATAGCCTCTTAAATAGATGGAAAGATTTCTTTGACGATTTGCTGAACACGCAGCCAAAAACTAATGTGCGTGGAGAAAAGGAGATACACACCGCAGAACCGTATATTCCAGAACCCAATCGAATAGAAGTGGAAGCCGCTATAAAGAAATTAAAGAAACACAAATCTCCGGGTGTAGATGAAATTCCGGCTGAGTTAATTTTAGCTGGAGGCGAAAAATTATGGAACAAGATACACAAACTCATTCTCCTTATCTGGAACAAGGAAGAATTGCTACAAGAGTGGAAAGAGTCAATCATTGTTCCAATTCACAAGAAAGGCGACAAAACTGACTGTAATAATTATCGAGGCATTTCTCTTCTGTCAACATCCTATAAAATCCTTTCAAATATTCTGTTAGCAAGATTGACCCCATACGCAGATGAAATTATTGGAGATTATCAGTGCGGATTTAGACGAAATCGATCAACTATCGACCAAATATTTACCATTCGCCAAATACTCGAAAAGAAGTGGGAATACAATACCCCGGTACATCAACTATTTATTGATTTTAGAAAGGCTTACGACTCGGTTAGGAGAGAAACATTATACAACGTTCTTACAGAGCTTGGAATACCGAGAAAGCTAATTAGATTAATTAAGATATGTTTAAGTGAATCCCAAAGTAAAGTCCGGGTAGGAAAATTTTTGTCCACGAGCTTCCACGTCGAAAATGGCCTGAAACAAGGAGATGCGTTGTCGCCATTATTATTTAACTTTGTGCTGGAATACGCCATAAGGAAAATCAAAGATAGCAACCAGGGCCTACAGTTGAACGGCATTCACCAGGTTATGGCATATGCTGATGATGTAAATTTAATAGGGGATGATAGGAGAACAGTAGAAATAAATGCAGAGATCTTATTAAACGCTTGCAGGGACATGGGTTTAGAAGTAAATGCAGAGAAAACTAAATACATGGAAGTGCGTCGGGACCGTAATACGGCAAATTGTGGAGGCGTTAAAATATTAAATAATACTTTTGATAAAGTGGATACTTTCAAATATTTAGGATCAATATTAACAGACGAAAATCATATTCACGAAGAAATTAAATGTCGACTAAAAGCAGGGAATTCGTGTTACTATTCGGTTCAAAATCTCTTGTCGTCGCGAATTCTGTCGAGGAATTTGAAGCTTAAAATATATAAAACGATAATCATGCCTGTTGTTCTGTATGGTTGCGAAACATGGTCGCTTACTTTGAGGGAAGAACATAGACTGAAAGTATTTGAGAACAGGATCCTGAGAAGAATATTCGGACCCAAGAGGAACGAGAATGGGGAATGGCGGAAGCTTCATAACGAGGAACTACATAGTTTATACGGTTTATCCAACATTGTTAGGGTCGTCAAGTCTAGGAGGCTTAGGTGGGCAGGTCATGTAGCTAGAATGGAAGAAAGTAGAAACGCTTTCAAAGTCTTGACTGGTAGACCCATAGGAAAACGACCATTAGGAAGACCTAGGCGCAGATGGAAGGATAATATTAAGATGGATCTCGCAGAGATAGGAATACAAAGTAGAAACTGGATCCAGTTGGCTAAGGATAGAAGTCAGTGGAGAGCTTTTGTGAACGCGGCACTGAACCTCCGGGTTCCATAGGCCATAGAGTTAGTTAGTTAGTTAGTTACTATAATCCTGTTGCCCTCGACGGCTAGTCAGTAATGAAGAACTTCAGCTTCACAAATACGTTTTACACTTTATTCAACTTAATCTTTTTTCCACACAAAGCACTAAAATCAGCAATAAGTTAACTGACAAAATTATACTAGAAATATAAGAATCCCTTTCGGACTTCTAAAGCACATTGTAGGTGGATGTTAGTCAATCTTAACAAAATGTGCCAGACAATATCCGTATTAACGGAAGTTACCTGTTGAAACCGAACGGTTATTCATAAAATATCGATGCTTACAAAGTGATTCTTCGATTGCAATAAAACTTAAACGTAACTTCGATATAACAACATTTGCAATTCAAAGTAATCGAGGAACAAACTTCCTCTTCCTAATCATGGACTTGAATTATATAAGCTTATATAAATTTTAATGCCAAAAGAGGTCGTCCCAAAGTCACTAGATTTTGTTCTAAAGCAGTAACTTGCAACTAGCCACTTTATGACGTCAAGTACACTTTTACGCTTGGAGCAGCAACTGAGAAACAGGTACGGAAAGGAGGAAAGAGGCCAGACAGGAGAATGGAAAAGAGAAGTGTCGGGAGCAATACAAGTAGTCATGGATCCACAAATGGTGAATCCATCGAGTGCGTCACCGATGTTCTCGTTTGATTGTCACCAATGACTTTATTCAAGCCAGGCTTCTTATCTATTTCTTGTGTCTGCCTAGAGTTTACTGAACACACAGTGCAAAATCACAGAGTATCGAATTCGAAATTACTATTTTAAAATTAGAGAAAACAACTCTATTCTGAATTCTTCGGAGCTAACTTGCACTGTAACAATGTCACTTTACACTATTAAGGGATTATATATACACTGGTTCTTGCATAGATTCCATCGAAAACTACGGAAGATGAAGGCTTGTTTAGTAACGAACAGTGATTAATCCAACTCTCTATAATACTATTCGATGTTGATGTAGATTTTAAACGCTCCTTTCAGCAGCGAGGCTATATGAGATGGTACCTACTGATTAACGTGGAAACCGAACCATATGAGCTTCCGCCGGGACCGCTTAGCCACGAAGGAGGTCGTTATAATACTATTTGAATCAGGGACGGTAAACTTACGTTGATATTTTCCTGGTATATTTTTCAGTCATTGTGAAAATGAAAAATCAACAGTAGGCTTACAAACACTGAGTCAAAAGTGTGAAGGGAGTTGGATTACTCGCTGTTCGTTACTAAATAAGCCTTCATCTTTGAATTCCGTAGTTTTTGATGGAATCTATGCAAGAACCAGTATATATATGTAATCCGTTAATAGTTTAGTGTGACATTGTTACAGTGCAAGTTAGCTCACTAGAATAACCCAAAATGTAGGTGACAACTAGGATTTTCAACTCCAAGATAAAGTGACTTGTAAAAGGCACTAGAAATTCTCACAGGTGTTGAAATCTATTTTGTTTTATTTATTTAACAATCACCACATACAACTCAGAGGCCATTTATACTGGATATCTAACAATAATAATAATAACAATGGAAAGGAATTGGGAAGGTATCGGCCAGGATCTGCTTAGTAGATACCAGTGGCGGATCCAGGAGATGATCAAGGGAGGGGCTAAACCACAGTTTGCCGCTTTATTCAGTGTAAAACAGGATTGAAGTCTGTTTTATCCACTGTATACCTGAGCTTCAGGGAGGGGCTATAGCCCCCCTTAGACCCGCCCCTTGTAGGTGCCATCCCGGCATTCGCCTGGTAAGACTGAGGAAAACACTTGAAAACTCCAGTCAGGATGGTCGGCAGCGGGAATCGAACCCACGACCTTCCGAATCCGAAGCCAACGCTCTACCACTTGAGCTATAGTCTTACAAGAAATGTATATACGCAAGGCATGGTACGTGCATAATTTTGCTATTATTTATACACATACGCAATTTACAAATTCGTTTACGTAAAAGTTTACAGAAGTATTACAGTTACTGTATTATATGAGAAAATGGAAGGAAGCAATCTATTTCCTGAAGATCTGGGACTGATTTCCAGCTCACAAGGGAATGAAGGGAGAATTGATATCGAGTTGGAACGTTGTGCATACATCAATCGAAAGCACTAATGATGCTGATTAAGAATCTGTAATAAAAAGTTTCCACATAAATGTATTGAAGGAGTTATGTCGATTTGTCACTTTTCACATTTTGCGAGATTTTGTTGTTTTGAAATTAGTTAAGTAGGTGAAAACAAAACGATGAACTCAACTCACAGAGCTTGCTACCTTCCAAAGCTAATCATCTATGTGAAATGCATAGTGAGAAAGCATCATAAGCCATATTGCACGCATAATAAAGTCCCTGTGTGGTACTGCCATCTATGCGGTGAAGTGCGCAATAACTTCGATTCTCCCATGCCTAGCTTCGGACTGTAAACACACGCGAACAGTTGTCAGTGTGCTCTCGCCGAGGTAACAAGGTGGTTGTTTTGATGTGTACTCAAATGTTGTTCATTTGTTACGTCAAGGTGCAAAATGCCGCAAATGAATATTGCCAACGTCTTGGCAATTGTAACTGAACAAGTCAGCGACTGTATCCAGCGGAATCGGATCAAGTCTGCTGAACAAATGTCAACTGAAATTGACTTCGCATTCGCCATTAGCGACATGATTATTAAAGGATATGAAAAAGGCAATGCCATTTCAGAAACTTTGGTTTTGACAGACTTTCGCATGATTGACGGTGATACACCAGTGGCACATTTACATACATCACGAAGGAGCTGTTCGATTTTGGATGAAGACCCTGATTATGAACCATCGACATCAGCAGGTTGTCCGAAAAATTCAGACACTCGGAAATATGCAGACGACGAGATGAGGATGGTTCTTGACTGTGCATGGACCCCGCGAGGCAAATTCAGAAAAATCACTGCCATCCGTAAGAAACACTCTTGGGCACCACCAGACTGGCTTGTCATTCGTGCGTGGAAAAGGCAATTCGCATCTGGTGGCAATAGAGAATTGAAGCTGAAGCAAATAAGTGGCGACACGTTTGCCTATTTCAACGCAACTGCTGCGGCTGGGCATCCAATTCACGACGACGACATACGAATCTGGGCGATGAAAAATGCAGCCAAACTTGATTTCGCTCATTCGTTCGAGGCTTCGTCTTGGTGGGTACAGCAGTTTAAAAATGCCCGTGGAATTACCTGCCGCCGAATCACGAGTCGCGTGACGAAGTCCTGCTTCGAAGATCAGGAGCTTTTGAAAACGGAATCAGACAAATTTGCGACCCGCATCAGCAACACAATCAATGAAAAACGCATCGCTGCCGCAAACGTTTTGAACGCCGATCAGAGTGGTGTTCAATATGAAATGACAGGAAATCGCACTCTGGCGTTCAAAGGACAAGATAGAGTTGAAAAAGTTGTGCAGTCAACAAGTGCTACAACCCACTCTTTCACTATGTTGCCAATAATTGCGATGAGCGGAGTTGTTCATGACAAAATGATGGTAACACTCCGAGATTCTAGAGGAAAATTTGGACCAAGGATGTAAAAAACAATGAAATCCGAAAATCTAGTGCCTGATGCATCGAAAAGTGGCATCATGACATGTGACGGCCGCGACAAGTATGTTAAAGACTTGCTGTCTGCAGCGATTTCACCGAACGAAGAAAATATCGTTCTACTTGACCATTGGGGTCTGTTTACAGCGTGTTTGCCCAATGGCGCAATGGTGAAGGTTGAGAATATCCCAAAAAACTGCACGCTATTCTGTCAGCCGTTAGACTTTTATGGGTTTGTTGTTTGGAAACATTATTTGAAAAAAACTTTAACACTATGTGAAACTCGAACTTGACGGGTATAAAATATTTGAACGAGATCAGCGCATTATATTTGCTTCGATTCTACCCAATCAGATGAGTTCACCAAGATACATTGTGTTGTATCAATATGTATTTATTAAAGCTGGTTATAAGACTGGTGAATATCCTGCTTTTGATTCGCCAAGCAAATTTGGTTTCAGGTTTGGTGTAGCCAACTGTAAGCATTGTGAGAAACTTGCGAGAATCCGTTGCTCTTGGTGCAAAGACATTTTTTTCTTGAACCATTATCTTGTTGATAACCCTGAGTATGTGCTGAAATATCATTACTGCACATCTTATGTCAACTAATACATTGATTGTGTTATGCTCCAAACGTTATGTTACCTCAAATATGAGTAACGAAAACACTTCCAAACGATTTCTAGTGCGTGAATTAGTCGTTTGTATTAGTTTGGTAGCGATTGGAATTGAAATAACGTGAAAAAGTGCGAAAACTGTGAAAAGTGACAAATCGACATAACTCCTTCAATACATTTATGTGGAAACTTTTTATTACAGATTCTTAATCAGCATCATTAGTGCTTTCGATTGATGTATACACAACGTTACAACTCGATATCAATTCTCCCTTCATTCCCTTGTCAGCCTCACACTTTTTAACTCCCTGAATTATTATGGAATTTGCACCTATAGTGTACAGAAATATGACGATTCATTCCATTTTTTCAAATAATCGATTATAATTTATTTGAAAATTTAAGAGTCATTGCACTTATTAGTAATGGAAGTGAAAACTTACTCATGGAAAAAGATATTGCTTGTTTCCTTCACTTGGAAAACCTGACTATTGAGTATTGCATTATAGTCATTAATACGTTCTTGTACAAAATTATCATGAGGAGTTAAATGGCAGTTGACTAGGCACATAGAACATCCATAGATTCCCAGACGTATACTCACAGCTCCTTTGTTACCCTATAATATTGAAGAACAAGGAGTATTAGGTCAAATTCTTAACAAACCATCTATACAAAGGAAGATCTCACAAAATATGTTTTACATAATGGAGTAAAATTACTAAAAATCACTTAGTGTTGTATTTACTGCTAGAAAATATTCTGTGGAAAATTTTCTTAATCTTTAGTCAAAAATTAAAAACCAAAAATGATCGCTATGAGCAGGAGTCTTATTCCGAGTGAACACCACTTCACGTTTAACAAATAAATAAATGAAAACTCGTAAGTCGACTACTACTCTACAGTAAAACTTGGTAATCTTTAAATCTGATCATATTTTGCTATTGATATTAATTAATGCACATGATAAACAGTTTTCTTGAAAAAAAAGTATGTAATATAATATCTATCCCTTACTTTGTTACACACGCCTGCATAGATTCAACATTCAAATATCCCAACAACAGGTAATCCGTTTCGCTGAGAAAGATAAAATTAGGTATACATTTTGCAATCAATATGTTAGCCACTTGTTGATGTTTCCATGCAAATGCGTTCTACAAGAGAAAATGATTAATGCAAGAGAAAAACTAAGAGTACACACACACAGTCCCATAAATTCACATGGTCGTCTGGTCTCGACCATCATTTAGCGAGGTGTAACAGCGAATGAGTGTAAAAACTTCTTTATGAATAGCAGCACATTGCTTACACACTTGCCGATAACAGATCTATCTGACAATAAACATCACTGTCTTTATATAGATAGAAAATTTCCCTGTAATTGACAAGTCATTTACTCTTCTATCTGGCTTCAGTAGAATTCACAAAATATTGATCTTGGATTCTCTAGCCTTTTGAAACATAACGACGCACATAGGGCTAAAGTATCGAGTTACGACGCCAAAAATAAAAAAGTTGATTTTATTGGATATCCTGCTCAGAAATCCCCATGAGACGACTACGCCTATATGCCTATATGCGGAATATGATTAAATTTTATTGTCTTATTGCCGAGACGATTATTAGCTGCAATTGCAATATTTGTGTTTGTACTTCGTCATACTCTGATTTCACATTGTGAACCGTTTCCTTTTTCTATCTTAGAGGCAAATTGCAATTCCAAATTACTGTTGTGTTCTTACAATTAGATTGACACACATACAATGGCACAATGGTACATAAAAGTATGTTGGAATCCACGTAATAGGAATTATTCGAGAAAGTTTGTTTATATATGGTGTGGCCACCGCTACCATCTAGGCCCCATTTATAATAAATATCGATAATATCACAGTCCTCCGAAATGTTCTGCAGTATCACATCACTCTGTACTTGTACTAAACGCAGTGTAGTATGATTGAGCTCATCTTGAAGTGGGACCACAGCCTCGTTTTCAGTTACCGTAATATTTGCATGATAACACTTCTTTGTCTCTGCTAGCACATGATATGAGGGATAAATATCTGCTCCTCTTTCTTTTGCTCCAAGTCTCATCCTTTTATAATCTTCCTTTGTCAAGCTAAGATCCATTAGAAGGCCTAAAGCTTCGTCAGGGCTGCACGGTCATGTAGTAGCAGATGATATATCATGGATCGCTTTCATATTTTTCAATCTCTTAGGCGGAGACTAGATCGCTAATTTCACAACTTCGGCTGCAGTACTCTTGCCAGATTTCACCAAACTTGATTCTACATACAAGCACAGCTTTTCAGAACTGGTATTCTTTACAATTTCCTTCACATATCTTTTCTTACTTCGTTGCGAACTCTCTTCGAACACTTTTCTTGATCTTCCTCATCTCATTTGCTCCGAAAGCCGTGATGTTGTTGAGGGACGCTGTAATGGTTGTAGCACCGGAAGTGTTACATCTTGATCACTCCGTATGCTTATTTGCCACTCGTACATGTAATTACATGCTCGCCATTTTGCCAAAACCTTTGACACAAATACTTTCACTACAGTTTTCAGTTTATTTCCACGTTGTTCAGCAAGTTCACTGATACCACACTTGTTTAATGTATACTGTAATAATTATTCATTACATTTTAATGAAGACCTATTGTAAAAATGCTCTTTAAATAACACTATAAAGAGTTCTCTTCTCTTAGTTTTCATGTTCTTCACAGATCGTTGCCACAACTGTGTGTAAACAATACGCTCCAATCAGGAAAGGGGGAAAAGGGGGGACGTGTATATTCCTGTTCTATGTTCGATATAAGATATATTGTCGAATTGTCCAAGAATAGTCGCGGTACTCTTTGGAATTTTTTTTTATAACTCTATGTATAGTAAATATTTCTTCCTTGTTTCGACACCGCACTAGTCCATCATACTACCTGTACTGTATTTACACTAGGCTCACTTGTTAGGTTCACAGTCATTTCAGATGTACACTATATATATATATATATATATATATATATATATATATATATATATATATATATATATATATATATATATATCTAACTCTTCATTATTCGTATTGAAATCTTGTTACAGTCACTTTGGGAAAATTTAGCACGAGCTGTTTCTCCGTCAGCAACTCAGGCACAACTAACTGCAGCTGGCCGTTCGAAATAAACTCCAACTTTGCGCACATACACTGGCTATTGTGTTGCGTTCACAAAACAAATTCTTACGGTACATCATGGACTGGTATATAGGGACTATTTTGAAGGAATTTCTGATTAGTTTCATCACAATATTTTTTTCTGTTTTTGGCGCCGTAATTTCATTTTTCGGCCTTATGTGCGACGGTTCGTTTCCAAGAAACAAAAACATGAGAAATATCACGTACACAATGCTCGGAGAAATGATTTTAACACTGAAACTATAGGTATAAAGTTGCTACAATGTGGCCCCATTCCAAGACACATCGCAAGAAAAGGAAATGGTAGGCCCCATCCACATTAAGGCTAAATTAACACGTTTAACTGAATTAAACCAATACACGTAATTAGTAAACCTGGGTATGTTGTTATTCTTTCATCATCTCATAATTATATTTTAGATTCTATACGTGATGAAGTCTACTCAATATACAAATTCAGACTCAATTTTAAAACATTAATCTAGTTTTCAGTTACAAATAAGTCAAAAATTTGGGAGAGATATTTTATAAAAATTTAAAATTTTGGCCTTTATTTATAAAATCAGGATTCATGACAAAATGAATCATAAATATTATACATCACAACTCAGCATTGATTAATTAAAATACTTAGTTAGCTTTCAACATTCAAATCCATCACAACTTATATCCCACATAATTATAAACTTTTCTACAGATAATAAGAGTATATAAATAAATACACGAGAAATAAAAATATTAATCGTATCAAATACATCTTGATAGAATGCAAACGTCTATGCGGTTATGATGACTTGTCGCTTACTAAAAGGTGCAGGGAACGAAGGAAAATTCGTTCAGTTAAATTCAGATATTAAAAATTTTACTGATGCCTTGGTTGGTTGGATTGGCAACTCTTTTAGCACAGAGGCTACATGCAGGGAGTAATCTACACCCCCAACACCCCCCCCCCCAATTTCTTTACACCCCCCCTGGATGGAAAAGGAATACTCCCCCAAATCCAATTGTATCAATCAGTATTATATAGGTTATTTATTACATCAAGTTAAAAAAGATCTAGCGTTCAGGAAAGAAGGCAATATTCTTATTTATTTATTTCACTTCAAAATACGAAGCGACCCCGTTCTCATGTACAGCTTCGAGAACCATATGACTTCATTGTTTCGGGCGGTGTTTCGATCAAAACAATTGACAAAACAGACCCGCTCATACCTACCCTCCTGAGCTCCGCGGCCATTTCCGGGAAAAGAGATTGATGGACAGATGCAGATGACTCAAATTGGGGATGGGGAATATCATAACTCAAAATCAGGTGAGTCATTTTTTTTTTCGCGGGTTTGTTATTTAGCAGGAGAAAATAACGGATTTGAACTTAGTTTTCTCTTTGTATTAATATGAAATCTTTGAACTTAGTTTCCCATTCGTATATATGAAATTTTATTTTAATGATCCAATGTACAGAAATTAATCTATTACAAAGTGTAGTTTTTTTTCCCCCTAGCAGATTGAGCTCCATAAATGAAAGCTGCGAGGGAGGAAGAACATGGATCCAGTTACTTTTGCTAATAGTTGCGTAACAAAATATATGTTTTCTTTGAGTTTGTTTAAAAATGTATATCACTATTCTGAGAGCACCCCCCTTTTATTTTGACCCCCCCCCCCACAAGTAAAATTTCTGGAGTACTTACTGGCTACATGAGACATAGACTTTAGTACAGTTTAACGTGGAATCCGAACTACCGTTACGCGTTCAAATTTTAAGGCTCTCCCACCGGGAATCGGATTAGGTGCTTAAGGAACACACGCCATTATACAGCAGAAAGGGTTTTCTAATGTTTCGTTTGATAATTAATAATCGTAACCTATTAAGAAAAGTAACTAAACAGTACCACAGTACAGTGTTTAGTACTACTTATGAGTAGTATAAATTAGTAGTACCTCTTTTGTAGTGGTAGTGTTTAATTGCCTCCGTCGGTATTGATATAAATACCAAGCACTCCATCCTCTTGCCGACGGTTGTATGCATATGCATACACGAAACTTCAGTATGTGTTAGATGACCTTGAAACTGAGAACTGGATGGCATTTATCCATGTGTTGGGCATATAATCATGAGTTATAACCTACGTATCAACCCTCATATGGTTATCAGAAAGAAAGAAAAAAAAAAAAAAGTATTGTTTAGTCTACCTCCTAACACGCCTTTGTGTGTGCGTTCTTCAGAAAAGAGCCAGTAGAGAAAACTTGGCCATTTGTTCTCATTTTTCCGCTTTGATTCAACGAAGGTGCTTCTTGAACGTGGGTTTGTACGTATTATTCGTGTTTCTTTATGTTTCGTTTCCTTTTTGTGTGACAAATGAATATTGCGAGTACGAGTGGCACATCTGCAAGTCGCGCCGTTCTTTCCATGGAGGAAATTTCGGAGATTGTGAACGGTAGCGATTTAGATCTTTATGAATCAGATTTCGATGAGGAAATGTCGCGGGTTTCTGAAAATGAAGAAGACATTAGTGGGAAGAGAGGATAAGTTGGAGACGGCATTCAAAAAGAGACGAAGAAATAAAAGTAATAATTCTTAAAGTGGATGGCGAATTCCTGTTCAAGTATCCCAAAAACCTGTTTTCCGTGGTTCTCCCGGTATCAACAAAAATTATAACCTCTCCCGAAATAGTACACCTATCCAGTTCTTCCAGTGCTTCATGTCCAATAAATAGTGACTGAGACAAATAAATATGCGGAACAAATACGGAAAAGATTTGAAAAGGGGGCTCTTAGTGCAAAATCGGTTTTCAGTAAGTGGAAACAAGTTTCGGAGAATGAGCTCAAACTTTTTTTTTTTTTTTTTTTTTTTGCGATAATAATACACATGTGTCTTGTGCGAAAACCTGATACAATACGTATAAAATAGGCGTGAATAAATCCGATCAGCTACTTGCCTATAATGCTTTCGGGCGAAAGTCATTCAAATGGTGGAAGAAGATATTTTTTCCACTTTGTAGATTTATGTCTTATGAATACGTTCAGTTTAGAAGAAAAGAACAGATAAAAAATACAAGCTTCAGCAATTTCTGTGTCTTCTGGCCGAGGAATTGGCTGTAAAAATCTCGGGATCAACACAACTCTCCTGCGCGCCTCTCCTGCGGGAAGGTTGATTAGTAAGGGCCATTACGCGTACAAACTGCCCCCAAAGGCACCAGGTAGCAAACAAAAGAAGCAAAGACTGTGCCCGTACTGGAGAACCTGCGAGAAAACTGACGACAGTGTGGTGTCCAAAGTGTGGTGTAGCTCTGTGTATTGGGGAGTGTTTCGAGATATTCCACTCGAAAGAGAAATACTGGGAGTAGATTTTACGCCAAAAGTGTTTCGGGGAAAGTGGCAATGACGTTTGTTTTTTAGATATTCGAATTATCAATAAAGTATATTTTTGTGTTTGTCTTGTGATAATTTATCTATATGCCTACGAACAGCGACTGGAATATAGTAAAAAACATGCTTGAAAAAGATCAAGTTTGCAACACTGCTGACTTTTCATGCATGAACGTAAGACACTAATTTTTTTTTACTAAGAATAGATTTTTTACTAAGTCCCTTCACTAAAAATCTGTGAAATTTCATTAAATTATCTCTTAAAACGCACGATCCATGGCCTTTTATAGAAAGCTTTAAAAACCGCCGTCATCAGGGTTTACAGAATTTAAATACCCTCCGGAGACAAAGTGTTAAATCGCATCGTAAACTTACTTTCTCAACATTTACTCGAACTGGATGACAATTACAAACTTGAAATCATTTTTTTTTTTTAACAATTAAGTATGAAAGAAGGTGGTAAAAAAAATTATCTATTATCTCTCTGTGACTGATTTGTCTTCTCTTCTACAAAAAATCAGTGTGTCCTCTATCGGAGACACATTAATTAACTTATTATGGCATCCCTAGTCTTAATTGAAAATTTATCCCTTGAGATTACCACTTCCTAATTTTAAATTATATATTAAATACGAAAGTGACTAGCTACCCTATCCCTCATTTATTGACCCCACTTAGTTACAGTACGTTGGGAAAATAAGTTCGAGCCTGCATTTAAGGAAAACAGAGAAAAAGACATGCTTTCAAATGAATATAATTAGAAACAATAAAAAATAAATAAAGAAAGAAAGAAAGAAGCTTTTACTGTCAAAAACACCCAGACCATAACAACGGTAGTGTTAAATATAGACTTTTCAGCAATGACTTATCAGTTCCTCCACCACGAATTCTTTCAGAAATCAACGTTGCTTGAAGAATTTTAAGTTATTATTGGCAACATTCCTGTACTGTAGTTACAAATCAAACTAAGCTTTTAATGTAGGAATGGACTTTTTTTTTTTTTAAATGTAGAAATAACACTTAAAGGTAAGTAAAAACATTGTTCTAGGTTTCCTTCAGTTTACATTATTGCTGCCAAATAATCTATCAATTAATTGTTCAGGCAATGATAAATACAGCCAGGAGAAGGGAGTGGTAATGTAAAACAAAGGAAACTAGAATAATGTTTCAATAGTTCTCAAATGTTTCTACAGTAAAGAAATAGATTTATAGAAAGTTCAGTTTGATTTGTTTTTACAGTGCAGAAATATTAACGACACTGTAATTCTACAAGCAAACTGGATTCTTAAAGGATCATACCGAAGAGTGAGATAAGTTGTTGCTGAAACGTATACGGTCAAGATTACCATTTTTACCGTTCGGATACTTTGGAAAGCAAAACCTTTTTTCATTATTCGATATGCATCCTATTAATCAATTAAGTAATAAATAAATAAGGTTAATATGAAATGAAAAGCTATGCTTGCTCCTTTAAAAAAAGTTGTACAATAAATTAACTTGTGTAAAATCGTCGAGGGCTAATGTGCAACGAGATAATACAAATCTATATTTCTATATTATTAAATAATATTATCGGCAAGACTTTTATAAGATATTAGAAGCTTATACTTCTTTTATTCTGAAAGATGACTACAAGTATCCACTACATCACAAAATATTTGTCGAATATACGGTGTATATATCTTCGTGTCAACAACTATCTATCTTCATAACAATCATACCTTCTTGACAACCTACTATATATCCATGACAACCTAATCAACAAACTTTTTCTTTTTCAATATACATTCCTGCTCACTTATTGCGCCTCTGATCATATTCATAAAACAAGTACAGATTGATAATATTATTACATCATTATGATATTGCGCCTCTGATCATTGATAACATCATTATGATCGTATCGTTATAAATGTGATTTCGGAAGAAAACTTTTGATATAGCTAGGAAATCTTATGTTAAAGAGAGAGGCGAAGGAAAAAAATATAAAGCGGAAATAACTATATTTCCGAACCCATAACGTTTTTTTTTTTTTTTTTTTTTTTTTTTTATACTACAAGTATCTGAAAAACGTTGGATCGTCTTGCTTTGCGCCACATGTGAATTTTTTTCTTTGTTGAACAGAATCACGAGCTTTCATTAAATTCTAACTTTACCTTCTTCCTTGCTCACCACTTTAGCATTGAATGTTTGCAGAACAGACCCTTTCACTAAGGAAGACTAAGGGAAATCTGTACCTGATTTGATTTTTAGTGTACTTTTATAGTTAGTTCTGAAAATACATCCAGTATTTTCTGTAGATGTATTTTTTGTAATCTTTTGTATAAAAAACGATGGGGGAAGTATCTGGAATTCAGAAATATACGGTAAATTAGAGTAACGTCTCACGATAGTGTTAACAATGATCAATCATAGTATAATGAGGGTAACTGTATCTGGTATGAAATACGTAGTTCTCTTTCTAGGCAGAGGTGCGAAAAATCTCAAATCTAAAACTTATCGATCGTTATCTAGAAGATAATTTCCACCGCGCAAAGAAGCGGTTCAGTCTAAGAAAGCTTTATTAAAAAAAAACACGTTCAAAACAGTCTTAAATCCTATTTTCGGGTATCAAGAATTGTATATAATCTCCTTCATATTTTTCTTTCCGAACGTGCAAATATGGCAAGATGATGCTGACAACGAAAGGAATTTATAGTGAAGAGCTTTTGAATACGAGTAGGTCATTGGGTCATTACAGCATTTACAGTCTGTACGCATTAAAAAGCCTCTATACAGCATTTACAGTCTGTACGCATTAAAAAGCCTCTAACATCTGACAGGTATCGGTAATGAGATAAACTTCGTCACCACGGGCATAATCAAAACTGTGAGATACGTAGTTTAAACCTTGTCATTGTTTATCGCCTCCCCAATACCATACACAGTAGTAGGAATTGATAACTTCATTTTGCTATTTCAGAGCGAAAATTCAAATCATTAAAATCCATTCAAAAAGTTTTACGATGTTCTTTATTTCTTGGATTTCAACTTTTCCTATAGAAATTTGGTGTGCTATTCTTACGATGAATATGGTAACTATCAACACCTACATATAAGTTTTTATTATTATTATTATTATTATTATTATTATTATTATTATTATTATTATTATTATTATTATTATTATTATTATATTATTATTATATTATTATTATTATTATTATTATTATTATTATTATTATTATTATTATTATTATTATTATTATTATCCTTGCATATGACGACAGAACTATGTGGTCTCAAACACAGTTATCTTTACTATAATATCAGTATAGTTAGCAGTATTGTCAGATGTTCCCTCAATTTAACTACAGTAAAGGCCCAATTATCCGCGAAATTGGATGGGAAGGGCACTGCGGATAACCCGAAAAAACACTAAAAATCAGGTGCAAACACGAAAGAAATACAGTATTTTAGCATAAAAACTACGTTTCATAGTTTGTATTGCTCGGGTCGTCAAGGTGAGTGATCAGAGAATGTGAAAGCTATGACTAAAACAAAAGAATAAGAGCCTGCCACTCATCCACTAATTCCGAGAGGGTCTATAGGATTACGATGCACAATTTTCAGTAATTTTCGACCTTCGCACTTCCACATTAGCATTTTCCTGGTTGTTGTCTTTTTTATTTTTTATTTTTTTTTTTATTTTTTACATTTTTTAAAAAGTTTGTAATTAATACTCCAGTGATTGCTCACTCCACAGTAAACAATGAACGTAATTTACTAACACTCAAATCACTCTTCCCAATTCCGTTTTTCATACTTTACAACAATCGGCTTCTGCTTATCAGAGTAGAGTTGCTCTTCGAAACGTGCATTATTGTTGGAAATATTAATTTTTACAATGCAATTTATTTTTATGTTTTAGAACATACAGTACTTATTTACATGCGAAGTGTCAGTCTGCATCGATTACTTGTAATATATTTGAGCGCGACAGCAGCAAGGTTAAAAAGTTTTTTCGTGGCACTTGCCGATAACCCGCACCGCGGAACATTCGCTTGCAGATAATCGTGGCTTTACTGTATTTCCATCTTAATATTCTTCCTTTATTTTCTAACACTGATTTCCTAGCTGCATTTAAGTTTTCTTTTAACACCACATCAGCTCTCCACGATTTTACAGTTACCTTACGTGTTCTTTTAAGAGCAAGCATAACATACACACATAAAACAGAAAAGAAAAGAGATAAGAAACGTAGAGCACAAATAAAATACTCACCCACATTCCACCAAACCCTGTTCTAGTATATTGTGTTTCAATATCTCTTAAATGTAGTAGATGTTTTCGTAAACAAAATAAACTCAGTACTATGCCCTGTAGTCTTATTGTTTTCACTTTAACATAATCTTTGGCTGCCAAAATTTCTCTGAAAAAAAAAAAAAAATCCATAATTAAAACTATCAAACTTTTATCGACCTACACGCACCAACACAACAAAATCATTCGATCCACAAAAGTGAGCCACACTTGACAAATGCTAAATACGGTCCCTCATTTACTTACGCCATTTAATAATGAAAGAAAATTCTGCTCTGGCAAAGACTAGGATAATTTCTTTATGTTCTTGAAACAAGTCCATAAGTATTAGTTTCATCAAATTTTCAGACAGTCACTGTGTACTTCTATCGAGAGAGAGAGAGAGAGAGAGAGAAAGAAAGAAAGAAAGAATATTAACCAGTTGAGAATGCTCCAAGAGCATTGCCAGAACGAACTTAAAAGGAATGGAGAGATGGTGGGAAGGATAGCTGTGATTGTTCCTACATGTAAAAGTAAATCTGTTTATTCGCACCTTGTTGTTTCTCGCAAAAATTCGCAAAGATTATCTCTCTATGATTTACAGTTCCCGAGATATGGCTTCTTAAATCTCCCGAAATTCGAATTTTTTTGGCCAATATCTGGGGAACGGTGGCCAGTTTGGCCAGTAGCCAGTTGACCAGTGGCCACCGATTATTATTTGGTACCAAAATGTTCACGATTCTCTTAGGTATTGCTCAACATCAATAGGATCTCTCTATGACTTATGGTTTCCGAGATATGGCTCCGTAAATGCCTGAAAATTGGCCACTTTTTGGCCAATATCTCGGGAACGGTAAGAGTGACGCGAAAAATTCCATCACTTTCTCATGTAGATTTTGACACTCTATTGAATGGAGGGCTCAAAATTGAAAAAGTCCCAAATAACAGAGACAGACAGACATAGAGAATTCAGTAAGGAACTTTTTAAGTTTGTTGAAAATAGAGAGTAGGATAAAATAGAATAGGTTTGACAACGTAAGTACGAGATGGGGCAGAATGCAGCAGATTAAAAATGACACTGTGTTTCCTCTTCTCCACCTTATTTCAGATCTTTATTATTTATAGGGATGCAGACCTAAGTTCTATTCACAAATGAAATAAAAAAAAAAAAATGAAATCTTTTAAGTTTTACGTCCCACAATTATGCCGGCTAGGCTAAAGGACACTGTGATGATGAGAAATGGATGAAATGGTGGATTGACGTAAGTGGGAGGAAACGGGAACCCCGAGAAAACCCACGCACACGGTGTTTGTCCACCCAAAGCTCACTTGGCGCGAGCTGGAGTCGAACAAAGACCCCACACCCCTTGCACCAGAGATGAACGCTCTACCACTGAGCCACCGGGATCCCTCTAAGTCCTACTCACCTAAATCCTAAAACTGTGTAAGCTGTGTTATTTAGCTATAGGTACATTAATTTGTATGTTTGTTTCTCATTTTTTCGAGGAAAACTGAGTTCAAGTGTTAACTTGTATATTTTTTCCCATATTTTTCATCGAAAGATATTTTCTAAAACTGTCCATCTTTATCTATCATGTATGATTTATATATATATATATATATCTTGATAATAAGTTGTCAAACATTTTATAGTATCAAGGTCATTGAGTGCCATATGATGTTTTACAGAATACTGTCCATATCTTTGCTGCCTAATTATTACATTAATTAGTTTTTCATTGTTTAGTAATTGAGAACATTGGAAAGTTAGGTGCTCCATTCCACCTTCTTCATTGCACCAAGATAGTGGTGTATCTTTGCATTTTATTTGAAATAATTTACAAAGTATAAGTGCTGTGTTGAAGTGAAGTCTATAAAATAGTTCAACTTTTGGCCTCGACAAAACTTATATCATCTTCCAAAGTTTCCTTTGATTTCTATTTAACTTATTTATTTCGCAGTAATATTTTTCATCTCTGGTTTTGTTTTTGTTCTCTCATTCCAAATCAAAATTGACAATCTTTTGAATAATATTCATAAAATTTGTACGGTGGAAGTGCGATGTTTGCTAGCTTTTCACTGTCACATGCATTTTTTGCCAATTCAACCACTTGTTCGTTCGGTTTTATGCCAATGTGTCCAACTATATGCATAATGTCGACGTTTTAGCCCAACAGAGTTAGATTCCTACTGAGAGAGATAATATTCGGTATGTTCCAAATAGTTTCAATTGTCCAATTCATAGTTGAAAGTGCATGAAAACACTTAGTGAGTTTGTACACATACTGTACACTGTAAATTGTAACAATTAAAATTATATGATAATTGTGCAACAATTCCCCAAATCAGTAAGCTTAAAATGTAAGTTAAAGAAATATATACGGATGAAACACTGAAAGTTTAATTCATTTAATTAAGAATAAACTCTAAGGACATGAATCGGTGCAGGGGCGGATCCAGGACGGACTTGTGGGGGGGGGGCGGTGGGTTGTAATACTGCTACTTAGAGCTACTTTTAAGAGCTCCAAACTCTAGGATAGGTTTATATTTATATATATAAAATAAGGAAGTTTCTCCTTCTGGGGGCGGGGGCAATCGCCCCGATCGCTTCCCCCCCCTGGATCCGCCCCTGAATCGGTGCATGCTTATGTTGGTTTATAGAAATGCTATTTTATTTACTGCGTCTAATGTTTAATTATCATTAACTGTACTATTCCGTGTTCCCTGACACCTTCCTCAACAGATCAGGCAACTTGCTAGCAATACATCTCACTTCTCAGAATGTACTCTTGCACTATTTTGTTAATATAATAAAATAAATTCTCTGCACTTATAAACTAAGGACAACTTTGTTTACGCTAATAATAATTATGCTACCACAACATTTTGAAAATTTTGTGCAAAATTCTTTGTCTCTGGAGTCATAAGTTTGCACGGTGTAAGCATTAGTAGCAATATAAATATACTCGAATTGGACATTATCATCAACTTAGCTTGAGCAACAGTATCGTTTTCCAATAGGATTAATTGCTCACGAAGTATTTCTCTTGGTAACTGCAAATCTAAAAATCGAATTTCCTTATTCATACTAAGTAATGAGATTCTCATACCTAATAAACCTCTAAATTCCTTTTTCTTCCTAAATGATTATGTAACAGTAAAAAGTGCCGACGCTTGGATACATTTCTAATTAAGTTTTTTATACTAATCTGACAATGCTGAATCCAATGAAATAATTTTTTTTTTTTTAAATATATCTGTCCATGGAGTTACGAGAAAAATTACCTCAAAAATGGAATCACTGAGCTACCGATTATGTCAACAGTAAAAGTGCCCACGCTTCGATACATTTCTAATTGCGCTTTTTATGCTAATCTGAGAATTTTGAATCCAATGAAATTATTTTCCAGCATATTCGTCCATGGAGTCACAAATCAATTGGAAAAATTACCTTCCCAATGAATTCATATGTTTAAAAAATGTTATATTGGATTGAGAATCCTCATATTGAATTGAGCATAAAAATCGCAATTAGAAATATATCAAAGCGTGGGCACTTTCACCATTGTCATAAGCGGTACTTCAAAGATCCGAACATTTTAAAATATTTTTTTAATGTTTTTATTTTATGAACGGATATGTTTGAAAGTAGTTTCATTGGATTTAGGATTTTCAAATTAATATGAAAAGCGCAATTAGAAATTTATCCATGCGTAAACACTTCATACTCGAGGCGTGAGCCATGGCATTTCCTTACATTACTGACACGAGCTTGGAATCTATTTCGTTTATTAAGAACTAGCATCAATTACCCACTTCGCTGGGTTAAATTAAGGAAAAATAGTAATATATTCCGTTAGTCAGTCACGTTTTACTATTACTAAAGCGCTCTTTGATATCGGACATTTTCGATGAATTTTATATATTCCCCTCCCCTAGTCAAGTTGCGGGGCACGGCATCGGAAGTGTCATTGTTCATCTCAGCGACCCCGAAAACTATGAATTTGACACTGATATTGGTCATTTCGATAATTTTTACATATCTTCCCCTCCCCCATGTTGCGGCGCTGAATTTGAATTTAAACGACATCAGAAGTGTCACTGTTCATCTTAGCGACCCCGAAAACTATGAATTCGACACTAATATCAGTCATTTTCGATCATTTTTAAATGTCTCTCCCCTTCTTCACCTTTAATGAGTTGAGTTGAGATGATTTTGAGTTTAACATCCTTTTCAGCAGCGAGGCTATGATTAACGTGGAATCCGAACCACATGAGCTCCAACCGGGAAGCGAACCTGGGTCTCCCATGCCAAAGGCGTGTACGCTAACCGCTTAGCTATGGAGGAACTCTCCTCCCACCTTTAAGTTACACCGTCAAAGTGATATGATAAAATTATCTGAGGTTTAAACTTCATCTAGGTTGTAAATTTGATTGAAATCGGTACGGTGGTGGTTCAAGAGTTTTTAAGTTTTATTTATTTTTACATATCTCCCCCTCCCTTAAGTTCTACCTTCAAAGTGAAATGATAAAAGACATCTCATTCCCGAACCTCATCTCTGTTAAAAATATGATCGAGATTGATCGTTGGGTTCAAGAGTTATTAAGTTTTATTTACTTTTTAACTCCTCCCTTTCCCTCCCATAAGTCCTATCGTCAAAGTGAATAGATGAATACGGTACCATCCCAGGCCCGAATTCATCTATGTTGAAAATTTGATCAAGAATGGTCGGGTGGTTCAAGAGTGATGAAGTCACGAAGACAGTCACTTTCATTTTTATTTTTTACATATATCTCCCCCTCCCCTTCCTCTACGTTACACCGTTCAAGTTAAATGACAAAAATTATCTCAGACCCAAATGTCATCTATATTGAAAATTTGATAAAGATGGTTGAGTGGTTCAAGAGTTAAGTTTTATTTATTTTTATATATAAATGTTCCCCTCCCCTAGATTCTACCGTCAAAGTGAAAATATATATAAAAAAAATCCAGGCCCGAGCCTCATCTGTGTTGAAAATTTGGTTAAGATCGGTCGGGTGGTTTAAGCGTGATGAAGTCACAAAGACAGTCACTTTTATTTTTATTGTTCTAACATATATCTCCCTCCTTCCCCTCCCTACATTGTACCGTAAAAGTGAAATGACGAAAACATGTCAGGCCCGAACCTCATCAATGTTGAAAGTTTGATCGAGATCGGTCGGGTGGTTCAAGAGTTATTAAATTTTATTCATTTCCATATATTTCCCCTCCTCTCCTTCCTCTCCCCTACGATCTATCGTCAAAGTGAAATGATAAAAAACTTCCCAGGTTCGAACTTCATCTATGTTGAAAATTTGAGATCGATTAGGTGGTTCAAGAGTTATTAGCTAACGAACATAGTCACTTTATATATATATATATTAGTATATCTCCTCCGCCCCTACGTTGCACCGTAAAAGTGAAATGATAAAAACATCCTAGGCCTGAACCTTATCTATGTTGAAAGTTTGATGGAGATCGGTTGTTTGGTTCAAGAGATATTAAGTTTTATTTATTTTTTTTATAATTCCCCCTCCTTCCTCTCCTCTAAACTCTACCGTCAAAGCGAATAGCTAAAAGCACTCCCAGGCCAGAACCGCATCTATACATTGTTCGGCGTAAGCTCTAAACTGCGATAAACAAAGCCACGTGAAACTAAATCTCGCTGATTTGCTGTTGTCCTACCGACGCTTGTACTACTCCGCAAAATAGTTCATGTGATTGCATTATTACTTTTACGATGAAGCTTCATATAAAACTGCTATTTAATTATAAATGACAAAAATATAATATGTATTATCTAATAATACTGCAATCGAGTGTGGCTAATGAAACAATAGAAATAAACACTACGCATGCGCAGTAATTATGGCGCCAACTCAACTGTGGACGGGTGTTCTGCTTTTAAAGTCTGAAAGATGACTGGCATGAATCCCGGTTCCGCGGGTGATGAAGTGAAACACCAACAAGGCAAACCGTTACTCACTAAGCAACAATTGTTTAGAGCGAAATTCAAATACTTTTTTTTTTTCTTTTTAATCTTTCGAGTTTCTTTTCTTTCTTTTCTGCTGCTGCTGTAAGTATCTGGACAACACGAGACAGTATTGTCAAAATGCACTGTATAATTTGCTCCTCCCCGTGGGGAGTGGGAGTGATACATCACTAGCCAATCGTATTTATGACAAGCGGAAGGATACAAATATTTTGTTTATCGAAGTTTAGAGCTTACGCTGAACAATGTATAGGTCAAAAATTTGATGTAGGTCGGTCTCGTGGTTCAAGAGATTAAGAGTCACAAACATAGTGATTTTCAATTTTATATATACCTAAGTACAGATGTAACCGCTTCGCACTATCACCGAATTCCAGAAGTATTTGTGGATCGTAAAACGACAAATACTTACCTCTGCCATATAGTCAATTTATAATTTCGTGAAATGTAGTAATATAACGGAGGAATGAAATTTTAAACACTGTATCTCGATTCGTTCCCTTTTACCAACTTTTATACTCTATCGAACTTACTCAAAAATTGCACATTAAGTTAAGGATAACCTACCTGATGGAATTTGTCCAAGGATCATCAAAAAGAGCGTCCATCAGCATATTTTGTGGCTGCGATTTTACTTCCTGAAGACTGTAAATATATGATAACCAGAATTACAAATAATAATAATAACAATAATAATAATAATAATTTCATTTCAATATCTCATCTGTCACTGTATTAAATATTACATACTTAGAACCCGCAAAACAAGACCTGACAAAAGAGCAGACAACAAACTTAAAAAAGGGGGGAGCGTGACTCATTTTAAACTAAAAATGCTGAATTTACTGCATTATAGTGTATATTTATCTATGTTGCCCTAAGTTCGTTATTTCAAAATTTCTGGAACTAATTAAAACGCAGTTTACTCACTAAGTTTCAGTGATAATACATAAAATAGAATATATTTAAACTGAAGATTTTCTGCATTTACCTTTCTATTTTTACACAATTCCTTCTTTATAATTAAGAATACATCTACTATTAATGACTTCTTTGCGTATTATATTTCAACTGTATAGAAAAACATGTTTACACATGTCTGGCCACAAACTTAACAAATGTTCAGGTCTGGCCGTAGGAGAAAATGCTGTCATACGTTACGGACTGTTGTTCGTATCAACATATACATATTTATAAATGTTATTATTCGCTATTGACTTACAAACATTTAGATGGGAGGATGGGATAAAACTTATTCTTTTTTTCTTTGATTATATTCACTATGTCAAAATAAATGTTCATACAAATTCTCCCAATTCAACAGCCATTGCTTTGGCAGAAAAAATGTATTTAAGACTTCCGCCTTTTATAAAGTTTTTATCATCTGGCTAAACTGTAGACTTTTACTAAGACGCACATAACTCAAATTCTAATTAAAGAAGAAACATGTATTATACCTGATTTGAATTGCTATTGACTTTTTCTTCGGCGTAAGTCTAGTTTGAACAATTCTCCGAACAGGAAAACAACAGAGGGAAGTTTTGAACATTTCACAACTACAAGTATTCGTCTTCTTATTTTATCCGGTTACGATTTATTAACAGTGACTTGGAGACAAGCAAAAATTTTTTAAGGCATACTTTACCTTATTTCAAAGATACTTTATAAATGTTGTGTTCACTGATCCAATAGTACCTGAGAAAAAAGTACAGTATTTCCTCACTTATATGAAAATGTAGAAAATTGAATTTAGTGAAGTAGAAAATAATTTAGATTGCACAATTTTGGAACTTGCACAATTTCTTGGTGGTATAATAAAGTATACTTTAATGTTCTTACACGTCTCAGAGACAGAGTTCCAAAGAAATAATCGAATAAATTATAAACGCGAGGATTTTTCAGGAAATTTTAAAATATCCCTTTATTACTTTTTTTTTCGATGTTGTGTCCAAACATAACATATAAAAAAAAGCCCATCTAACTGCAATTCAAACGAGGTATAGATTGTAAACTGTATTTATATTCATATTAGAAAATGTATTAATGAAAGTTATCTCCCACTTTCCTAAATTCAATTTTCTGTTTGTTTTTCTCTCTCTCTCTCTTTTTTCATCATCACAAATGAGAACATACCATATTTTTCTCATGTATTCGCTCAGGCTCAGGTACATAATAGATTTAGAAAAATGGTTCACAAAATTATGTAGCAACTAATATTATAGTTGCAATTTGTTCCATATGTAACAATGACAGACGAAAAGCTAAGTAATCGACAAATACCTTTGGACATCAGGCCATACATTCTAAAACGTGTTGTGTATAGAAGGTACGGGTCGCAAACAAAATAACGTGGGCTTTCTGTATTATGTACTCTTCTGTATAATATAAAAAAAAAATGAGCTATGTCCCATACTTTTCAAGCTAGGGCGCTTGAAAACTGGTTTTCCAATTGACTGATTTTAATTGACGTTCTTTGTCTATAGCAGGGCGAGAGCTACAGTTGAAAGAAGAATGTGAAACACTGCACTGCATTCGACACTCTCTCACAGAAAGAGAACGCGGGACCTCGTGCACCAAAGTACGACCACTAGCCATTAGATGAGCGCGGAGGTTTGATTTTTCAAAATTTCCGCAGTTTAAATTTCTGCAAGGGAGAATAGAGAGTTTTTTAACACGCGTTTATTAGTTTTACTGTTATTATTTCATTTGACAAAGAATTATCTCCCGAATGGTCTTACTCTTCCACAGCAAGTATGTTTTCTTTAAATAAAATAAAATGTACAATAATAATAATTAAAAAAAAAACTGACTTCTTGTGTTATACAAAACTGACAGAGAATCTCATAATCATTCTTTTTAGTAACTTGTTTATTCTCAACACAGACTTAAAACACACACAAAAACATGTTCATTTAACTCTGAAGAGACTAAAAGAACATTAACCCTAGATAACGATAATCTACATGGCTTACCCTATCACATAGAAGTCTGGAAGCTGTGTCGGCGACCTTTGGCCTTCGAGACCTAACATGGCATGAAAATCCTCATCTGGTGCTCGTGTTGCAACATTCCACGTCACTATATAAATCCTACAAATAAAACACATATTCAGTATACAAAATGTATTACTATACAATTAATCAACAAAAATAATGATACAGGTATGACACGTAGGGCTATATTGAGGGTAGACATATATAAGAATATTGCTACTTCAAGGGAATGAAAGCATTTTATTGTCTTAAGTTTAAGAATAAAGCTTGATTTTGCACAGTCTATTTTGGAAAATGAAATCTTTAACTTTTGCGTCCCAAGTTATACCGGTTAAGCTAAAGGAGACGCTGATGATGAGAAATGAATTGGTGAAATGAAGAAAGTGGGAGGAAACGGGAGAACCCCGAGAAAACTCACGCACACGGTGTTTGTCCACCACAAAGCTCACTTGACGCGGGCACAGTTTGCTTTGGAGAGAAAAAAATCAAGTAAATGAATGAAAAAATTATAATTGCAAACACAGTATAACTTTCTTTTCAACAGATTTAACTTCTGCTCGATATATGATTTGGCTATTAATTACTAGTATTTGGTTCAAAAACAGATAAATAAACGAGTGAAGGGAATAAATTCAAAATATTGACACCACATAGGTATTCATAATCATATCATACGGATTTTAAGATCGAAATGTCTACGCTAGGTACACGATACACGTTGCTCAATTGCAAATTAGAGGAGGATGAATTAAGGAGGTAGACTACTAAATATTTTTCAAAAGCTAACACTTATTCTTTTGCTCGTTTTTCGTAAGTGAAAAGAGATAATGAAATGTAACTTACCACAATAATAGATAATGTTATTATACACCTGATAATACTAACCCGAAGAATTTTCAGAGTTGCCATCCATTGAAATCACAGTGTGACCAAAATTTGAATTACCCAAAAATCTAGGTTAAGGCAGCGGCCAGAAAAATGAACTCAACGGTAATTGATGACTTATCATGTTGTCTGGGTTCCTTGTTAACCACATTTTAAATCACATTTGTATATATTTTGTAATAACTTACAAAAGTTATTATAAAATAAATAAGTTTTGGACAACCCTGACTCTGAAACTGTGCACTTTTCCCCACAGACCCATATGAATGTTTTCTTATTTTGATGTAAGGAATCACCTTTTAGTTTGTGGGTACAGTAACATCCTATAAATCTACAGACATTGGTGCAAGTTGGCTGGGAACCTAGGGTCCCGCAACTCCTAAGACTGGCCGTGGATACAAGCACCAGATTCCTAAGTGAATATCTAATTTTTGTTATCTTCATGTTTTATTTCAATAAAACTAAAACGGCAAATATACAGCCTAGGACATATATCTTTCAAGTAATGTCATTTCAGGTTTTGCCAGGGGGAGGGCAAGATGCCCACCGGCATAAAAAGTTTTAGATTTTTTTTATTAGTATATTAGAAAGCATGTGTTTCTCAAACCCAGGGGAAAGGCATTTGCCCTCATTCATTTCCCAAATGACGCCCCTGTATCTTTCATACAGCTATCAGAATCTGGACCCACATAGATGTTCAACTTTAATAGAAAATACTTTTTCAAGGAAAATTCGGGAAGCCTTTTCCAAATTTCTCCCAAATTTACAAATCGTGATACATGCGTATGGTGTCACTCGAAAGATTGGTTCATTCTAAGAATACTGACCTTAGGACTCCTAAGTTATTTTAGGTAACAGGTCAAACCAGGGGGAAGGGGGAAGCTTCTCAAACCCACTTAGTTTTTTTATATATAATTAAAGTTGTTGTTTTAAATTGTGTTACCCCCTAAGCGTACATGTACTCTCGTATATAAAATATGTAAGAATTGTTTCGTTTTCTCTACAGTAAGCTGCAGTATTCTTTGTTAACTAGTATGACTCATAAAAACAGACACAGCTTCCACCAATAGTACAAAACTGTTGCCTGGTTGGCCAGTATGATCAGATGCACACTTTATTTAATTCGAAGATAAACTGCCTTTGATATTCTGGCCAGACAACCGTTTGGTACTTAAAGATGTTATGATCTTCAAATGAAATAGTTCCAGGTAACCCCAGCGGAGAGGGGGGGGGGTGAGCTTCTTGGACCCATTATTTTATTTTCTAAGCTCTTATGAACTAATACTAATTTCTTCTATCACTATGAAAATTGTCTAAGTAACTGCAACTTACAAATAGCTTTTTTTTAAAAAAAATGCTTATTATATTTGTTAGATTTTTTGAACTACCTTATAGGTTCAAGGAGACCTTTCCCTTGGAATTTCTAGGGTACCGAGAATTAGGAGCCATGGGAGAGCTACAAAAGGAAGAAATAGTACGAAGAAGTAGTCCAAAAATGATACCAATCGATGGATCTCAATGAGCTAAGCAAAATAATATGGGTGACTATAAATCTTCATGTGTAGTTTTTGAGAAAATCGGGAAAAAAACATTTTCTGTATAAAATATAACTAAAGGTAAAAAAGATTATTAAAATTTTCTATAGCCCATAAGCGTGCATATACTCTCGTACATAAAACACACAAGATTCCAGTATCGTGTCGGGAAGGAGGGAGGCGAGCGGGCAACCGCCCCGGGCGCCGAAGGGGTGCAAAATTGGGAGAAAAACGGAGGAAAAATTCGTTGGAATATAAGTATGGGGGCACAATCGTATACTCTCGCCCCGGGTGCTCATTTTTTCATGGCATGGCAGAGCAAGATTCATTTCATTTTCTTAACAGGAAGCTACAATATCCATTGTTAACTGCCATGGCTCATAAAAACAAACATAACTGCCGTCAATAGTACAAAACTGTTTCCTGGTTGGCCAGTATGATCGCATGCAGTGGCGGATCTAAGGGGGGCTATAGGGGCTATAGCCCCTCCCCCTTGACGCTCAGGTATACACTGGATAAAATGGGCTTCAATCCTGCTTTACACTGGATAAAATGGCAAACTATGGCTCAGCCCCTCCCTTGATCATATCCTGGTTCCGCCACTAGTCACATGCACACTTTATTTAATTCGAAGATAAAATTGCCTTTGGTATTCTGGCCAGAGATGGAGTGGGTCAGTGGGTCAAGTGGGTCGTTTTCTGGATGGGTCAGTGGGTCGTGGGTCAACAGCATGTGACCCACTGTGACCCACCACCCACCGTGACCCACTGCGACCCACCACCCACCATGACCCACTGCGACCCACCAACTCAGTATGATCTACCGACCTTCTCTGCTCACTGCATTGTAGACAGTATCTTCTGAGCACTGGTAAATTTGTCTCCGTTTTACTTTCAAGACCTTCACTTCCCTTTCTTTTCCACTTGTTTCTGTCTACTTACCTGAGGTGAGTACATCTAACCAAGTGAAAAAAGAACTTCACGCACTTTTGGATATTGATATTTTTAATAGTAATAATAGCAATAGGACTTACACTACTACTTGGCTTTCGAGACCTGTGAGTTTTTAGAGCTAACTACTGGAAAAAATACATTTTTGAATCACGGTAATATATAAATTATTATATTTAAAAAAATGAATGTAACTATGTGTGCCTGATCATCACGGTCAAATTGCAAAGTCAAATGAAATTGCTTTTGGTATATAGTTAGGCCTTAATCCAAATTGGGATGTTATATTGCTTTTATTATAATGCATAATATCCTAAGGAGGTAGTGAGGATCCGAATTTTTGCGAAAAAAAAAAAATGAGTGCCTCGCAAGCCGTTAAGCTTACGGAGATGAAATTCAGTGTATTAACTCTTTATTGAAAATAAACAGTGTGTCCTAGCATTTTTTTAAAATTCTCCTTTTTGGGGGGGGGGGGCACTTTCTATATATGGAAAATTGGTAGTGAGTTGGTTTGTAAAAATTATCGAAAACGATCGATGTTATTTAAGAAAAAAATTAGAAACAAAAAATACAGTGCTTGGCTTCATATATCCATTGCTTTCTGCTATAATAATTGCTGAAGCTAATGTTTATTATATGGAGCGCTTACAGCACAGGGCAATCAACCCATAAAGTTGTCAGAAAAATAGGCATAAAATTTGTACTGTAAGCTTAATTACACGGAAATTTGAAGTTTGGATTGTACGCATAAT
This sequence comes from Thermobia domestica, assembly GCF_964235325.1. Classification (NCBI taxonomy): domain Eukaryota; kingdom Metazoa; phylum Arthropoda; class Insecta; order Zygentoma; family Lepismatidae; genus Thermobia; species Thermobia domestica. Next base: position 81,495,036 of record NC_137462.1, read on the forward strand.
TGTATGGAAAATTTTACACTTTTTCTCCCTTTACGTTGGTCTACTTACTTTGATTTGGAACTTTGAAATTTCATCCTTTTTTCCACTGAAAAGTATTGATACTTCAACAAGGAAATAATTATACTATGATAATTTAATTGAAATTCATCGTAATTTGGCCCATGGCAAACAGCAGTGTGGTAATTGAAGCTGAAGGAGGAGGGAAATTCCCATTCAACTCTGAACACTTTCCAGAAACCTCGTTCCCTTTCGCTTTCTAGACGGGGGAGGGAACTTGGTAATGGTATCAAACCTTCATGTGTAATTATAAAAATTAAATTTATAAACAAATAAGAAATCATCAGTTTATCAGGCTTTAATTGATAATTTATTCACAAGATTCCCTATCAAAGGCGTGATAGATGAAGTTTCTGTTCTACATGGGTCGACATTGCCAACTGACATGGTCGATATGGAAAAGATGTTGTATAGCGATAGAGAGATGATACTTCTTGCTGAGTATTTCAAAACTGACCAATAAAAATCGTTATCAGACTTAAGTCTAATAAGTAGATTGTCGATGAGAAGTTGCAGAAATCGGGTAGAAATATTATCAATTTCCACGACAGAGTGCGAACGGGGATTTCCCCTTATGAATTTACAGATGACTAATATTAGAAATACACTAAGTGCTCAAACATTGTCTGACTGGGAGTCACAGACTTGCGCACACTTATCTTCTTTATCAGCAAATGCCAGATAAGAGGTTGATTGACAATATCTTTGGCCAGGATTGCGCACAGGATCGGGAATCGACGTTGCCAGGTGATAAAAACTGAATTGTGCACAACATCTAATGAAGAAAAGAAAATGAGATTTCTGGATGCTAAATCTGAAATACTAGTTATTCGTGCTTGGAAGGGAAACACCACTACCTACTTTTATTTGCAAAGACAAATTTCAGGATATCAGGAATCAATATTATTCTAAATAATTCAATTGTAATATTTTTCGGCTTCCCCCAGTTTTCAAAATCTAAAAGCAGATCAATAATTTCGTAAAATGTTCAAGTCCAATAGTTACTTCAGAAGCATATTCGGAAGTTACTATTGGACTTGACCTTCAGAAGCATATTCTAAACGAAGCATGTAAGAGAAAAGCAGTGGAATATGTTAGTGAGAGACCTAATAAGATTATCAGGCAGGAGCTTTCAAAGATGATTGTGTACAATTTACCCATAAAGATTCGAGATGGGCACGAGTCGAGTCAAAGGTAATTTTCTCGAGTCGAGTTTGATAAATGGCTCGCTCGTTTAGCTCGTTTTAGCTCGTTTTGATATCATGGCCTGATTAGATTGGAAAGCGAAAGCCATATGTAAGCAGTAACGTGGAATACTTTTAGTGATGCTTTTTACAGGGGTGCATTTCATCTCTTACTTTTAGTGTATCTCGTGGGGTACTTTTAGTGCATTTAGTCTCGTCTCGAAAACGAGACAACAATAGATCTTTATAACGAGACATTGTATATACTGTATATATATACAGGGTGTTTCAGATAAAACATCCAGTGCTTATAAATCAGAAACGGCTGGGAATAAAAAGATGAAACAAAAACTGAGGCAGGAAAATGTCATAGGGCACATCACATGGTGTTGTTGTGGTGACCCCCAGGGCCCTCCTTGAAGGGGGCCTACAGGCCAACTTTAAATGTTCAAATGGAAACATGTATTCTATCATACCTCATTCGGTAGTCCTTGAATAACGAAACAACTTTTGTAGGAAACAATTTTCGGTTTGGGCCACCGTTTTCAAAATGGCCGTAAAAAGTGGTTCGTGTATCAGACAAAACGTCCAGTGCTTATAAATCAAAAACGGCTGAGAACAAACGATGAAATAAAAACTGAGATAGGAAATTGTCATAGGGAACATAACATGGATCCACAGAACCTACTTTTTGCGGCCATTTTGAAAACGGTGGCCGAAATTAAAAATTGTTTCCTACAAAAATTATTTAGTTTTATAAAGACTACCGAATGAGGTATGATTCAATACATGTTCTTACTTGAAAAATTGAAGTTAATCCCTGGACCCCCTTTAAGGAGGGCCCTGGGGTCACCACAACAACACCATGAGATGTGTCCTATGACATTTTCCTATGTCAGTTTTTGTTTCATCTTTTTATTCCCAGCCGTTTCTGATTTATAAGCACTGGGCGTTTTATCTGAAACACCCTGTATACATTTACAGTATATACAATGTCTCGTTATAAAGATCTATTGTCGTCTCGTTTTCTCGGATTGTCTCGGATAGTGATGTCAACCGGCTCTGCTCGGTTCAACTCAGTGAACAGCTCGGTTGGGATGAAGAGCCATCTGCTCAGATCAATCGAGCCGGCTTGGCTGGGATGAGCCACCAACTCGGATCATGTGAGCCATCAGCTTTAGCCAGCTCTCTTGAAGCGAGTCCATCAACTTGGTTTGACTCAGCTCAACTGAGCCAATGGCTCAACGAGCTCCTTCGTGGTTAAGCGGTTAGCGTACGCGTCTTTGGCGTTTGAGACCCGGGTTGGATTCCCGGCGGGAGCTCGTGTAGTTTGGATTCCACGTTAATCAGTAGGTCCCGTCTCAGATAGCCTCGCTGCTGAAAGGGACGTTAAACTCAAAATTAATCAACCAATAGCTCGAACCGGCTCGGTTGGGGTGAGTAGTCAGCTCGGTTCGGTTCGGCTCGGTTGAGTGAGCTGTTAGCTCGTCTCACTTCTCGGTTCGACTCGACAGTGAATGAGCTGTGGACCGATCCGCTCGAGCCGTTGATGACCCTAAACCCGGGTCGAACAGTTTTGAACATGTTTGGCAGGTGCCCTATAACTTTTAGCAAATTTTGGCTGGAGCTCGAATACTTGCTCCTCCGGAACTCAAACCCAGAACCTCGTGACCGATGTCCTTGCCTTCTGAAGACTTCACGAGATCGACAGTAAATTAGCTTTTACTATTCAGATACAAACCGCGTATAATTTAAAGATTACTTTAATAATAATAATAATAATAATAATAATAATAATAATAATAATAATAATAATAATAATAATAATAATAATAATAAATGCAGTAGTGGTACCATTGATAATTATATTATCTATGTAGGATACTTGAAGAGAGTACTTGGAACTACACACAGCATTAGGACGAATTGGCTAAATTCGAGTCGAGTTCAAACATGTCAGTTTCGAGTCGAGTCGAATTTCAAAGAAAACTCGCTCGAACTCGCTCATGCCCATCCCTAATAAAGATATGAGGAGTTGTATAATTGTCGAAATAAAGTAGCCCCTACTCGGCCCATATGCACTTTCCAAGCTATTATACAGATGGCAGAGATCCAAGATGTTATTACGGCGAAAGGAGAAAAGTCTGTTTTCGTGGATGTCTAGTCTCAAATAGTAGTTCATACTTGCCAGAGAAAGTAAAGTAAATTTTTTGCACATTAACTATGCTGCTTTGATCTGGTTAACACAAAGTTAGTTTTTCATTTTCATAAATAATACAGGGTGGCCCAAAAGTAGGTATACACCCTTGCATTGATCAAGTATAACATTCTAGTTTATATGTTTATTTGCTTCGGCTCTTCCTAGCTTAAGATGTAAGTAAAAACACATTAAAAACAAATAATAAAGAAACTAAGCCTATCTGAAAGATAACAATAAGAAATGATATAAAATGCAATGAGCCTGATCAGTACGATACTGTATACCTACTTTTGGGACACCTTGTAAACAACTAAATTTGGCAACGTTGTAAAAAAACTGTGCGCAAAGCTGGATTTTTGGATCTTGATCTGTATAACTGAAAAGTGTGCGCAATCTTGGATCTCAAGTGTGCGCAAGTCTGTTGCACCCGTCTGACTTGTTGCTCATCAATGTTAATGGCCCACCGCTAGACAAGCTCAAAGTAGACGAGCTAGTTATTTCTTGGCTGAGGGATGGACATCATTCCACTGCGGATGATTTACCGCCAAAAAGTTACCAACAGGAAATAAATCCGATTTCAGATTTGTTTTAAGGTGGAAAATTACGAGTTACGGAAAATGTATACTTCTATTGCTAATGGCTTATTTGTGTTATTCAACTTTGTACCTAATTTTTAGTAAGTCTCTTCTTTGCTTTAGGTAAACTACTTTGAATAAATATTCATAATAATTGCAATTATGCATATCTGTAACTTAAATTTAACGTGGTGTTTTAGTGATTACACAAATTACAATTATGAGCATACTTTATGGAGATGCTCTCACAGATGGTATCCGAGCACCTTTATACCCTATGAACAACTGATTTTTCAAGTCTTTTGTGAGAAAAATACTGTGAACTGAGAAACTATAAACTTTTCCATATTGTATAGGGGTATTTCCTGCGAATAGAAGTTTCTTGTGGAATGCGTTCAGAAATTAACACTTGAAAGAATACTGTCTTAGTACAAGTATATTTTAGGCACACACTAATTTCCCCCCACCTCGAACTGTTTCAATTTCCTCACTGACAAACACTTTACCATTTTATATCGTAAAGGTCAGATCCACCGTTATTGTAACAAAGTGGTGCTTGAGCGATTGACTAGAAATTCAAACTCCGATTAGTGACAATTTCACAGTCTTGTTTTATTACAAGTGTAAACTCTTTAGTCAGTTCAGAAGAGGCCGTGGATCGTGTTCAGAATTGATGATGATGGATTTTGGTGAGTCAGAGTAGATCAAAGTGGATGAGAGTGGTTCATGGTGGGTGGTGGGTCAGAGTGGGTCACCGTGGGTGGTGGGTCAGAGTGGGTCACCGTGGGTGGTGGGTCAGAGTGGGTCACCGTGGGTGGTGGGTCAGAGTGGGTCACCGTGGGTGGTGGGTCAGAGTGGGACACCGTGGGTGGTGGGTCATGGCGAGTCATGGGTCAGAGTGGGTCACGGTGGGTGGTGGGTCAGTGGGTCGTGGGTCAAGTTTTCATTGACCCACGCCAACTCTGATTCTGGCCAGACAACAGTCTGGTACTTAAATTAAATATGTTAATGATCTTCAAATGAAATGGTTCCAGGTAACCCCAACGGAGGGGGAGGGGCTTCTCGAACCCATTATCCTATTTTCTAAGCTACTTACAAACTTTTTATTTCACTATGACAAACTGTCTAAGTAACTGTAACAAAACAAATAACTAAAGAAGATTAACTGACTGATAACGTTTTTTAAAAAACAAAAACTACCTTACGGGTGCAAGCTGCCTTCAGATTCCTAGGATTAATATATGAATAATGACTTTAATGTAATTAGAATACGAAGTCTTTTTACCTTTATATTTTCCTGCTTTTTCAAACTGGCTCAATATTGTTCGATTTTTTAAAAATCTTTATACTTCTCTATCAACCGTATTTCAATTAAACTCAACAATGCACTTTTCTCTGTATCCTTTGTACAGCCACAAAGCCTGGAATCCCGTTAGAGGTACCCAAATTTAAAAAAAAAAAAAAAGTAAACCGGAAAAATCTTCCAAATTTACAAATCGCAACACATGCGTAAGATATTATTCGAAAGCCTCATTTATTCTGACGGGAATGATGTAACAACCATTAATCCAATGTAATTAGGGAGCTCCCTCGTGGCTATATGGTTAGCGTACGTACACTCATGTCCAAAATGATTGTCGCATATCTATAACTGTCTTCCTGTAAGAATATAATTTGATAATGATTTTGCAGCGTACTTTCAATACTAATACTATGTGTATAATCGGGAAATGTATATTTGTGGTAAGTTTCATAGGACAAGAATTATAAATACGAAAATTAGAATGAGTAAAACAAAATGTTGCTAAATAGACAAGAAAGGTTTATTTTCGTTTTATTGTTCTTATTTACTGCTCTTTTGACAAGAAATTTGCCACATACATGACTTTGCCGATTATAAACATACTAACATTATAAGAAATACCGGGCGAATTCGTTATCAAATTATATTCCTACAACAACATATTTATAGACATGCGACAATAATTTTGGACATGAGTGTACATTTGGCGCGGAAGACCCTTGATTCCCTTACAAGCTCATGTACAGAAGCGAAGATATATATTTTTTCATGAAAGCATGAAAGTGAAAAAAATGACTCCCAACAATGTTCAGAATGTAGGTATTAGTGGTGGGCACAAAAACCGGTTTTCGGTTTTTAGAAAAACCGACACTGGTTTTTGAAAAAATAAAAAAACTTTCGATTTTCTACAAAAACCGGTCCGGCTTTTCACTGAAACCGGTTCGGTTTTCACCGAAACCGGTTAATGGTTTTCTCCAAAGTCAGAAAATCAAATAGTCTATCTGCTCCTTGACATTAAGTGTTTGAAAACCAATGCTGTTTTGAATATCCATTTTCTAATTTTCATAGAAGAATCAAGGGAAACGTTAATTCTCATATATAATAAGAAAGAAAGAAAAACATATATCATATATCACACAGATAAAGAAATAAAATAGTATATTTATCTACGTCTTGGCGTTGACTGCTTCAAAATTGTTCAGAATGTTTTTCTTCTTCTAATTCTCATAGAAAAATAAAGGCATAATGAGTACTGTTAATTCCCATAGAAAAAGAAAAATATAATTATATTTATTAAACAAAAAAATAAAATATATTCAGTGTGTCTTGGCAATTCCAAATGCTTAGAGTGTAAATGTTTGTTTTTCTTTTTCCTTTTGCTCATGAACATTTCATATCTTCAAACTAATATTCGTCTTGAACAAAATACTCTACAGTAAAAATAAACATCTTATAATTTTAAATCTAATAGCGTGTCCACGCACCATGATTATCTATCACCGCATTGATTCGAAGAGGAGTGGAATCAATTAGTGGCGAACAAAAGTCAGTCTTCTACGGAAGCTTTCCCAGACTTCTTGAACATGGTTCTTCAGAGCTTCAACAGTTTTCTCCCGTCTCGGCTCCCAATTCTGCACCATTAATGCCCATATATTTTTAGATTTAGATGGCCAATCGAGGAATGAAATGTCAAGATGTCTCTGGAACCACTGTTTAGTTATTCTCGAAGTATGGACACTGCTGTTATCTTGGACGTAATTAATGACAGGCATTTCGTCTTCCGGATATACGGCCCTGACGGTTGGTAACATATATCGTTCTAATATTTCCACATATTCTTCCGAATCCATCCTAGGTGATATGTCTACCAATTTTCCAACTCCTGCTGCTGATATCCAACCCTAGAAAGCAACGCTAATTTTTCCACTTCTTGCCCTCTTTAGGATATGTTCTGGTGAATAATGAATGCAATTGGGGCGCCACAGAGAGTCTTCTATCTTGGGCGGAAGAAAACACTTTCTCGCCTGTCCAAATCACAGTATCCCAGAACTCTTTCGTAGCTGGCAGATACTGCAACGAAAACGACATTCTTGGGGCACGGTGTTCTACAGTCAATTCTTCTTTTACGGCAGGAATTCTGTGATGGATTCCCGCTTCATGTAATCGTTTCCTTACTGTAACTGCTATGTTCAAGTGCAGGTCTTGTCCAAGAGTGGAAGCAGGTTGAAAGGGATTTTTCCGACTAGCAGACAGAGTGCATTATCTTCCTCTGCTGTAGTTTTTCTACGTCTTCCTGATTTTGGGTGGTTTTGTAGCCCTTCTTCGCCCTCATCTTGATAGCGTCGGATCCAGTATTGAACACACAATATGGTCCGATTAACCGTAATAGCAATATAAAAAGCACTACGACCACACTCCCACATGCAAACTATACAGCCTCTTGTTACTTCTGAAGTATAAGGCATGGTATCCTATTAAGCTATAGCTACCTTCGCTGTATTAACTCACAATAAGTCCAACGCAAAGACTAACACCTTTTGCGGTAATATCAGCAAATTGAAGCAATCCACGTGACGTTACATTACTCCACCTTTTCTTGGTGAATGTGTCAAGATTAATAGGATAAAGTTTGGTAGTGCACTAAAAGCTCTCTCGAACAAGTCAACAACATATCTACAGTGGTCGAACTGGAAATAAATTACTACCGTTTTACTTGTATACATAGACCTGTCTTAAGTATACTTCAACATAGTAGAGCTTACATCTTATTGTAATTTTTTCTTAGCTGGTATGATATTTGACATCTTAATTTACTACCAGTATGCCGTACTGGCCCAATTTGATCATTGTATATCCTTGCTTCTATAATGACTGCTGCAAAGAGACATCTTAATGTGCGCTGCTTGTTAACCTGTAGATTCTATTTTATATGGTTAGTTAGTTGATTTGGAGTTTAGCGTCCCGTTCAGAACTGGCTATATGAGACGTGGATCTACAGCTAACGTGGGATCCGAACCATGTAAGTTTCAACCAAGAATCGAACCCGAGTCTCTCGTGCGAAGGCCAGCCAAGTGATAAGGATGGCCACACAGTGGATGATTTATTTATTTATTTATTTATTTATTTATACATATTTTTGGACATTACTAGCACCTATGGCCTTTTAGCCCGTCACATACGAGGAATGACGTCTCTCGAAGAGCATACATTTCTGGGAAGGGGGAAGGAAGCGGCCTGGAATATGTATTAGGTATCACTCCGGTATTTGCCTGGTATGAATGAGATAAACCGAAGAAAAGTCTCACTCAGAATGGCTAGCCTGAAAAAGCCGTTACACCTTTTCGACCGAGTGTCCCTATCGAACATACAGTGGATGAAATATATGTTGTTTCGCAACACTTTCAACCAACAGTTTTGTTGTACAGTTTTATATGAGATCTGATTCTTGATTATTTAATGGAAGATAAACACGTCTGGGACATTCTCCACCTGAAATGTTGCAAAATAATACTTATCGTTTATTGTGTGAGCAGCATACAGTATATTCAACTACATTTTATTTATTTATTTATTTATTTATTTTACTGCTTCCATCGAGACTTAATCTCACTTTCAGGTATAAAGAATTTGTGGTCCAAACTCCCCTTCACAAACGGAAATAATGAAACTTGTTGAATTAAACGCTTGAAACAGTATTGCTGAAAATTTCACAAGCAGCAATTACGCAATAGATGATTAGGATATTTAACCTATACAAAATTACGATAATAGAGATGCTATAACTATGATCTTTTAATTGAAATGTATGACAAGTAAACAAAGCCCCATATTGAACTCATACACATGCTATTTATCCTTGTGTGTGTGTTATTGTGTGCAGAAAGTATTATGGCGAGGAAACGAGACAAAACGACGTCGTCCAGTAGAAATAGGTAAACCTTTTTAAATACTATGTTGAATGTTGACGATACTTCACGAGACGAGAGAGACCGAAATCTCATTTACGTAAACAACACTAGAAAAATCCCAAAGTTTACGTCGTGGCCGAGGGAATTCCCTCGTAACTATATACTTAGCGTACTCATCTTCGGCACGGGAGACCTGGGATCGATTCCTGGTGCAGGGTGTCTGAGTTTCATTTTCATAATTCCAGTATATTCTGTATAGCTATTAGCAAATAGCAAAATTCCTGTACCTAATACATTGATTTTTTAAAGTTCTTTATGAATAATCACACTCTTGATGATTTCAGGTTTGTAATTGTTTTACCATCAAAATAATATTTTATTTTTAATAAATTTAGTTAACCTTGATTTTTTAAAAATACAATGAGTTTTTAACATTTTTTAAAGGACCTCCCAACTCCCTTCACAGCCCTCCACTCCACCCATTGCTTTAAATGTCTAATTACAAAATGAATACAACTCTTGCTTTGGAAAAATTTACAATCTCAATGGATACAAAATTGTTTCTAAGACTATTAAAACAATTACAAAAAAGTATTGTTGACAAATTACCAGTTTCATGATTTTTCCAGTATGCGCATTAAAATTCCAGTATATTTCCAGTATTTCCAGTATCAAAATTAAATTCTAGTATAATTCAAGTATTTCCAGTATCAGTAGACACCATGTGTTTGAAGATTATGTGGTTCGGATTCCACGTTAAGATGTAGGTCCACGACTTAAATAAATAGCCTCGGCGCTGAACAAGAGACTAAACTCCACATCAACCCACTAACCAACCAATTGAAGTCTGACTTGGAAGCGCCTTTCCCTGTATGGTGGCTCAATGATAGAGTTCTCACCTCTGGTTTCAAAGTCATAGATTCGATTCCAGGCTATGCCAAGAAGGTTGTGTTGAACAGTATCGTGTTCGTTGGTTTCTAAGGGTTCTTTTCTAACTTCCAATTCATTCATCAATTTCTTTCATTATTCATTTTCTTCATCTCATTGTCCGTTTCCTTTAGCTTTCAGAACATAATCGGGCGATGTTAAAATTTTCGTTTCATTTCATAGTATTAGATCAATAATTGAGTCTTGAATTTCCAAAATCAGTCTTCACTGTTCACACCTAATTACTTGTGAGCAGATCATGAGTATTTAGATTTCTAGATTAATTATAAGTACCCTGGCACTTGTAAACTACTGTGTATAAATTATTATTATTATTTGTTTTCGTCAAAAAGAAATTCAAACATTGTTTCTCCTCTCTGTCTGAAAGCACTAAGCTTAGTCTCGAAAAGAAGATTGTTTTTCAGAAGACACTACATTTGTTTGACAGAAGTCGCTTGCTTACAGACCTCACGTAAAAGCAGCAAGTCTCTCGGAGAAGTTAACTCACGTCAACAGGATTTGAAATATTTTCCCCTTTTACCCGGCTGACTTATTTCTTTCGCGACTGTACCGGTACTTCAGCTTTCACGTTAAGCGGTAGGTTACATGTCACACAGCCTCGCTGCTGAGAAGGACGCTAAACTTAAACCCAACCCAATCTAAGGTAATAAGGGTATGAGCAACAGCTTCCTAAAAGGAAGGTAATAATTTATTTAAAACTCCGTGATTTGAAAAGGGTTACAGACGATGATAAATATATAGTAATGTTGAAATTATAATAATCTGCGTTGCCCGCTTCCGAAACGTTTCATTCATTTTACAAAACTTTTGGAAAATTACTATTATTATTATTATTATTATTATTATTATTATTATTATTATTATTATTATTACCTACATTTGAAATAAACTAAATAAGTTTTGTAAAATGTAAAATAAATGTCTGAACATATTAAATGGGGTAAATAAGGTGAAATTAAGTATTAACTAATAAAAAAAAAAACACATTCCCAAACAATGGAAGAGATTTGGAATAGGATGACTCATATATTAGACAGAATTCAAACCCGAGGCTAGCCAAAGCAAGACCTTCTCTTTAAACTTCAAATAGATCTGAAAAAATCAGGCAAATGATCTCTCATAAGGTAAAAATTCTTTACAGTACGTATGTTTCTTTATCGTGTTAGCAGTTTCAAGTGCTACCAAATTAAACACTTTTTTGTTGTTGTTTACTGCTGATAGTAATTTTTCCTTTTCTGAAGGGTAAACTTTCACACAACTCATCAACATGAAGATAATGATTAAATTCGCTTGCCGTACATGTGGAAAATTACTTTCTTTATTGTCAGTAGTTATTTTACGTGCTTACACAAGGAAAAAGTAATGTTCACAATAATTATAATTCAAGAGTTACGTAACCAGCATCCTTTACACAGTAATCTACAACTTTCACTATATATATTAAATGCTGGTAACTTCCAACTGGGAGCAATATTTTGCAATAAGTATGCATGTTCTTTACTTTTCTTAGCCTAAGGCAATATTCATAGTTGTTCACTTTTCTTTCTGTCTTTCATTTAAAAAATTCAAATTTTTCGTCAAACAATACATTATACTTATTATAACTAATGGCGGTTCTCAAGGGAAATCACATGGCAAAAAAATTTCATCGCTATAGAAAAGGAAGAAATCTTGTTTTAATTTCTGTGTTCAAAAATTAGAACGATAGATAAGATTTCCGTACCCAGCAACGGTACAATTTTATGTTTTACTGATGTGACTTCCCTCAAAAGCCGCCACTAACTGTCAACTTAGAAATCATAAGTTGTTCACCTGCTTCTTTTAAATAACTTCTCTTATATATAAAACTACATTCAGTCCAAACATAATTATTTTCGCTGAAATTCGAGAAATACCAAACAGTGATAGCATTAAGTATAATCTCTTACGGACAGTGACTATTGCTATCCCATCAGACAGATGAAAAAAGGAAAATTAAACGTCAGTTCCTTTACACAAGCAGTTCACTCAAAAAAATGGCGGGAAAAATTGGGTCCCCCTTTACAAAAAAAAAAAAAAAGTTAATCCCAACAAGTGCGTCGCACAGTCCATAGTATTAGGAAATTTTAAAATGTAAAAATCATGCATTATTTAATAATAAGTTAGAACATATTTTGCGATAGACTGTACCAGTCAACGTCTCCAGTGACAGCAACAATATTCAGTACTATACAAAGTTAATATTTTATATAAACTTATAAGCTTACATTATTAGAATTTACACTATTAGTAATAAAAATCAAACAAGTTACAAATGAGTCGCGATGTCGCGTGTGTTCAGTAAAATGTATCGTCAGCCAAGAAAGGTTGGGAACCATTGTCTTATATTAAACATATGAACTGGAGTCACCTACCTTAAAAGACGTCCACGACTGTAATAGAGAAACGTTGTAAGTGTTTTCTCATGGCTCTCGTGTTTAGATAACCTCCCATTACACACAACACATATATCACAACCTCTCACATACATGGAAGCATAATCCATGATTCACACATACAGCAATGAATAACATTTGTGCACTGTACTATCAATTCTAGCTTTTTTTTTTTTTTAACAAACTTTAATTCTATTTTCTTTCGTATTGTAGAAGTCAAACACAAGTTAGAACATGCTATTGTTGTAAAAAATCCCACAATTTAACAAGCACTTAATACATGAAAACATACACTATCTGAAGATGTTAACTACGTCATGATCCACTGCATATGTGTTACACAATCTGCCATGGAACTGGTACTGATGGTAAGAGTGAATTTCCTACTTTCAAATATTTGTAACTGATACACGAAAGGAAGAAAAAAAACTCCTCATTAATGCTTCATATACAGCATTATCAGCATTTTAAAACAACAATCATGTATTTTTTTTTTTAAATCTTATGCAGGCAAAGAGGATGGTGATGAATGAACATTGCTGAATAAAGCAAGCAGAAAGAAACGGGAGAACCCCAAGAAACCCATGCATACTGTTCTTGTCCACCACAACGCTCACCTGGCGCGAGCTGATATCGGACCAGGAACCCCATGCACCACAGGTGAGCTCACCACCACTAAGCTATCACGATTACTTGAAAATTCCAAAACACTTATCAATATTATAGCAAATACAATATGCCCGGTTTGTTCCCGATCGGGGTCCTGCCATAGAGTCAAAATATTTCTAAAGCTTTATATCTTTACTCGTTTGGTTCTGAATTTGATCACGCTTGCCACAGCTTCAGTGTTACCACAACGTTGATACCAAAAGTTCCTAACTGAGAGATATGACCTCAATTTTGGACGAAAAATCGCTAAAAATTGGAACAATAATATGTCCAACAAAATAAACACTGTAAAATAAGATTTTTAAAATGTATAAAAATTAATATTCATAAACGGAACATCTAACAGCAACTTCACTTTAAGTTTCAACACCTAATCTCCTTAGGCCTACTATCGGTAATGCTGTTATGTGTTCCTTCCGGATCCCGGCTTTTTGGGCTATTTTTTAGACTTTCAGTCAAGCAGCTACTGCATCGTCACTATTTATCCTAGGATCATGGTTCATACCTCATTCTCTTCAGAATAGAGCTGGCTTTCAAATGGTAGCACTTACATGCTCATACCATATACCAAAAGGCGGGAAAAAATGATGTCAAAGTGAAAATTTCGGAGGAAAAATTTTTTTCTCGAACTTTGGCTCCCCCTGGACTCCCCCTGGACCCCCCCTGTGTGAACGTAGCCATCTAAAAAAATCTGATAAATAGTACTTGGTATACTGAATGCGTGTGCCAAATTTCAAGTTTCTATCTTGAATAGTAAGGGCGGGAGAAATTTTATCAAGAATTCCCACAATGCCCCAAATTACCATAAAACACTATGATCTCAGGGGAAAAATTTCCTGAAACATCCCTAATTACCCTAGGGTCATGTGTCGCCCATATTCTCTTCTGAATAGAACTGCCTTTCAGTCGGTACCATTCACATGTCTCTATCATGTATCTAAGGCGGGAAATTCCCAAAAAAAGGGATTTTTTGGATCTAATTTCCCTTTTTTCAACTTTTACCTGTTTTAACGCAGAAATCTGAAAAAAAAAAATTGTTAAATACTACTCGGTGGTCTGAATGTTTGTGCACAATTTCAATCTTCTAGGTGCAAAAATAAGCCCGCCAAAAAATAAAATTCAGAAAATGTCCCATGTTACCCTATACAGAAGTATATTTTGAAAAAAATTCGCTGAGACGTCCCTAATTACCCTAGAATAATGATTCGACTGTCATTCTCTTCAGAATGGAACTGCCTTTCAGACGGTATGACTCACGTGTCTCCATCATGTATGTGAGGCGAGAAAATCGTGAAAAACGGGATTTTTATGTCTAAAAATCCCTTTTTCAATTTTTTCCCCCTCTGGACCCCCCTGTTTTAATGCAGAGATCTGAAAAAAATCTGATAAGTACTACTAGGTGGGCTGAATGTGCACAATTTCAATCTTCTAGGTGCAAAAGTAAGCCCGCCAAAAAAAAAAAATATATATATATATATATATATATATATATATATATATATATATATATATATATATATACATATATATATATACCGACCATGTCCCATTTTTCCCTATATAGAAGTATATTTTTCAAAAAATCCCTGAGGCGTCCCTAATTACCCTAGGATAGTGATTCGACCGTCATTCTCTTCAGAATGGAACTGCCTTTCAGACGGTGAGACTCACGTGTCCCCATCATGTATGTGAGGCGGGAAAATCCTGAAAAACGGGATTTTGGGGGTAAAAATATCCCTTTTTTTCACCCCTTTGCCCCTCTGGTTCTCCCCCCCCCCCTGTTTCAACTTACAAATCTGAAAAAAAAATCTGGTAAATACTACTCGGTGGACTGAATGTTTGTGCAAAATTTCAATCTTCTACGTGCAAAAATAAGCCCGCCAAAAAATATTGAACATAGGCTTAGTAAATGCAAAAATAAATTTTTGACTTATGACGTCATCACCTCCTATGTCTGGACGCAGGAAGGTCTGAAACCATACAATGTCTCTGGACTTGAAAAAAAAAAACGGACGAAAGAGCTCAAATAGAAGAGAAATAATGCAATGTACCATGAAAAATGCGTATGGTACAAACTGTACCATAGGATCCCCAAAGAGTTAACAGAAGATCTGCGAACTAGAGATTGAAGGCTGGAGTTGTTGTTCGTTACAAAAGTGATAAAAGAAAATGAAATGAAATCTTTAGTTTTATGTCCCATGGTTATGCCGGTTAACGGGAGAACCCCAAGAAAACCC
Organism: Thermobia domestica; assembly: GCF_964235325.1. Lineage (NCBI taxonomy): Eukaryota > Metazoa > Arthropoda > Insecta > Zygentoma > Lepismatidae > Thermobia > Thermobia domestica. The sequence continues at coordinate 81,510,531 of NC_137462.1, forward strand.
ACGAGCACGGTGTTTGTCTACCACAAAGTCCACACGGCGCAAGCTGGGATCGAAGCAGGGACGCCAAGCACCGGAGGTGAACGCTCTACCGCTGAGACACCGCGCCACCTGGTAACAGAAAAGAAGGTGAGATTGTGTAGGAGTTGTTCACTTCCACAACTCGTCGTTGCTTGCGCTGATTAACACAATAAAAGGAAAGAAAAACAAACATATCAAAATTGCTTCGAATAGTTCCTTATTACAGAAGGACAAGATGTTAGTAGCACAAAAGTCGCTAGATCTATACGTAAGTCGCAAATCGTAATTTAAAAACCGCCCATCGGTAAAATAATTTCTTCTGGCTATTTTGGGGGCCAAATTCCCTAGATCTAGCGACTTTTATTCCAAATCGGCAATACTGCAGAAGTACTCGGCGGGTGCTAACACACTTGGCTCCAAAAACGTTCCCCTTGACTTTCTATGATTCATGATTCTGCTTTGCGTCTCCAGGGTGTCTACTACAATTCCAAAATGAAATTTCGTGACTTTTCCTTTACCAAATCGTAAAATTTCCTAATATTTTCAAGAGCGAATGTTGGTGAGAATTAGGCCGAATTTTAATCTGTGCGATTAAAACGTACTTTGCTTGCGTGTTGGTAGCGTCTAAAGCCGACCATAGACATTTTTGGTGGTGAACTTTGACGTTTTATAGAACAAAATTTTCCAATCTATACTTACATTTGAACAATTAAAAAAAAAAATCGTGACCCTAAAGCTAAATTTCGTGACTTTCATGACTATTTTCTGATTTCGTGACTATTTCGTGACATTCGTGACTTTCGTGACCGATAGACACCCTGGTCTCTTATCAGACAGTGGTTAATTTAGATTTCCCCCAGAGTGAGGGAATTACAACACACGGAAATGAAGACAGAGACATCTGAGGAAGGTAGGGCGAGGCGATTGCCCCCTCTTGGGTTTGAGAAGTTCATACATTTTAATTGACTATATACTAATATAGTAATAAAAAAAAACGTGAAAAAACGTGAGCATCTTGTTCGCCCCTTCTTGGCAAAATCTGAAATGATGCTACTGAGTGAAACGTAATATTGTAAAAATATTGGTAACCGCCTTTGAGCATTATAACATTCTAGCTTATAGGTTTATTTGCTTTCGCTGTTCCGAGTTTAAGATATAAGTACAAAGACATTGAGAACAAATAATAATAATAATAAAAACCTTATACCGATGGATAACAATAAGAAATGATATAAAAAGCAATGAGTTCATCAGTAAGGGACTGTATACCTACTTTTGGGTCACCCTGTATGGTGTGAAGAGGGACGGAGCTCTGAGGACATTCCTTCCAGTCCACTCCCTGAATACAAAGGTCATGAAGAACAACACCAGAATTACTCTTTAGGCTTGTAATTAGAGGCAATGTACTTCCAGCAAGGTTTGAGGTTGTAAAACATCGGTGGGTGACCAAGTTCAAAATAATAACTTTTATACCAAATCCAAAATAATAAGAACATTATTGAACATTAAAATGAAGGCACATTCACAACGAAGATTTCGTGGACCGAAAACTGAAAAATATCCAGATATTGACACACAAGTACCTAGATTCCAGCGACACTGTAACATACGATTTTTAAAAATGCATAAAAATTAATATTCATAAAAGGAATATCTAACACCAACTCACGTTTCGACAGCTAATCTGTTTCCATCTCCAATTTTGTGTGATAAAGTTAGTAATTTAAAAAAGCTAATAAATACGATAATTTTTACATAGTACCTGCCTGCGAAAAAAAAATGAGATTTTTCAGTCTAACGTATCACGTTTATGTTCTGTAGGCTAAAGAAGATGGATGATTAATGAAAGTAAAATTGATGGAATTAAAATATGGGAAGAAACGGGAGAACCCGGAGAAAACCACGGACACGATGTTGTTCACCATTAAGTCACACATGGCCTAGGATCCAGCCAGGGATGATCTGTTGACCAGAGGTGAGAGCTCTACCACTGAGTCATTGCATCCTCCATTCTTCATAGTTAACATCGACATATCGTAAGCAAAAACTCGACTCGATTTATACAGTATTTAGATTTATACATGGATACGTGTTATTTACTGCCTTTATTTGATTGTTTTCAAGAATGTGAATTGGCAAACCTATTGCTATTTTCTAAATACAGTACAGTGAGTAACAATAATAACCGCCCTTAGACTAAAGCTCTCGTTGTTCCAGATATTACCTGGAGATTAATTATAAACGAAGAGATTGTACGCTTAAATTATATTCAAACAATATTCATGCCCTGTGTTACCTCGAGACAAAATCGGCACCTGCTCCCGTATTTTCTACTGAATTCATGCAAGCGAATGAAAGATTCGTATTCTCGAAGAATTATTATTATTAAAAAAAAAAAAAAAAAAGCATCAGACATCAAATGTAGAACCTTTACGGCAATTTCAATGCTTCAAAACATGTACGAGGAAAGTCAGAAAGTAAGGTTCCCAATTCAGGTATATTTTGATACTAGATATAAAGAGAAATATTTATAGGACAACGAAGATACATCCTACCATTATTTTTCGACTTAACCATTTTCTCTGTTGAGGTGTTTGTTGGGGGGGGGGGGGAGATGGAAATCGGACGTGACCAGATTCAGGCTGTACGGTGAATGCAAACGAATTTCCCAGCCTCACTGTTGCATTAGCTTTATATAGGGGCACAGTGTTTCTAGGTACGCTGCAGCATTCACCGTGTCAATAGGGCAAAAAAAAAAAAAAAAAAAAAAAAATCCATCAGGAACACATCATGGAATCCCAAAAGATCGTTATCAATTTGCTAGTGCTAGGTGATGCCTTAGGCTTTTTGATTATTGGGAATTCTAGATGCTTCCATACAAGATTGTGCTTTTGGCTCTGAGAAGTACTGGTATAGGCCTACTCACGTTTCATCCTCACTAATGATTTGGTTCAGGAAATCCTCCCATGCCATAGACCATTTTTTTATTCAACTGACCTAGAGAGTGATTTTATATATTCAATTTAGATATGAAACCATTAGCTTGCATTTTCGCCCCTTTCGAAAATTATTTTTGCTAAAATGATCCAGATGTCACCACAATTGGAGGTAGCTGCAATTCGAGCTCCATCCACGAGCTACCCAACCATTCAGAGTTGTTAAATTGTGTTGTTTCACCAATATAATGCAATGTTGCTTCACAAATTACGACAGCCGATTACGAGAATCGTATTGCAGTCATAAGGCTACACAAGGTAGGCATGCCATTACCACGGATCTTCGACATTCTGAAACCCCTCAGAAACAGTGAACGATTTGTCGATCGCACCATCCAGTGTTACAATGAAACCGGAAGTGTCAATGACCGGCACCGTAGTGGCAGACCGCGCACAATGAAGACACCACAGGGCAAAGATTCGGTGAAATCCCGTCAAGACTCAATCCGTGATATTCCGAGAGATATCCATTTCGAGATCACCTACGTCACAAGTGCTTAATCAGGACATGCGACTCAGACCCTATAAACTTCTTGACATGCGTTACACCAGCAGAGAGTAGTGAAAGCCAAATGTCTCCTCATAACTTACGCATAAATGGTTACAGGACAATTCTCTTTTCCAACAAGAAGCCGTTCACAGTTGAGCAGTCCTTTAATGCTCAAAATGACCTGTGTACGCATTATCATCAGTGCAAGCTGCTAAACGTGTTTCCAGGGTGTAAAGGTCCCACCACTCAGCATCAGTCATGATTTGATGGGTTGTGAGCTTCAACGGCACAACACAACTCAGTTTTAGGAATACAAGGTGAAGACATCAACTACCGTGTATCAAACCAAAGCGTTGAAACTTACGGTGAAACCACTGAGGATCACTATGTTCCCAACTAACAATGGACCTTCCAACAGAATTATTCTCTCGCACACAGGGCATGGTTAACATAGGTGTGGCTACGGGCCAACATTCCAGAAGTCATTTCTACATCCGACTGGCCCTGAAACAGCTTGGATCTGAACTCGCTTAAATGTAAACTGTGATCAGTGCCTCGATCAATGGCCTGCAGAGAAAGGCCTAATGTGGACTCCCTGAAGCGCCCCCTGGTGAAGGTGGCACGCCACTTCCCATTCAATACTGTTCGTAATTCCATTGATGAGTGGCCCGCCAGATTCAGAGTCTGCATCAAGGATCAGGATGGACATTTTGAAAAGTGATTGGTGCTATTCAAACTCCACATCTCCATGTAAAATCTTGCAAAGGGATATCATTATATCATCAACAATGTATCTGTGTTTCATTTCCAAACCTCTGACGGTATTTATCAAATAACTAGGTATGACATAATCATTCATACAACACCTATGATATATATATATATAGGGTGGCCCAAAAGTAGGTATACAGACCAGCATCGATCAAGTATGACATTTTAATTTATTAAGATAATGAATTTATTGGCGTTGGTTTGTTCCGAGCTTAAGGTAAGTGAAAATAAATTAAGAATAGATAAGGAAGAAACTAAGTCAATACCTGTGTGGAAAACAATAAGTAAATTATATAAAATGTCATGACTGATCAGTACGGGACTGTATACCTACTTTTCGGCCACTACAAAACACACACACACACACACACACACACACACATATATATATATATATATATATATATATATATATATATATATATATATATATATATATATATATATATATATATATATATATATATATATACTGTGTTATATGTATGATTAGCATAAACACACGTTTTTCGCATGGGAATAAGGTTTATGGAAAATATTTGAAAAATATTAATCTGAAATTCTTCAGTTGTTTTGAGCATCTAATAAATAAAAACATTGGAAATTACATGCAGAGAGATCCTTTCCTAACTTGAGCTGCTCATGAGACAGTCTGTTTTTGCCATAAATTTTGACTCCCTCTCCTTTCCTAAGGATACGCATTTTAATCAAAATGACATAATAAACACGTGATTCGATAATTATGCTAAGCATGTTCATAAATTCATTTCAAACGGTTCTACAGTTTTCTCAGTAAGTGGCAGCATTCAATTCTTTTTCATTTTCATAAACGTATAGAAGATATTGGGTCTTTGTCATTGTGCAAGAACAGCATTATTATTTATTTACTTATCTTTATACATTCTGTTTGCTCGTACTTTTCCGCGTCAAAGATTACAGAAAACAGTTAAAGTTTTGTAGGCTGTCCCTTACGTACATAAGAATAGCACAGTTGTTAGATTTTGACAACTTTAATGAACAATATCTATAAGTCCACACCATTTGAGTGTAGTTTCTGTAGTTTGTAGCAGTTTCTTTGAGACTGAAGTGTCATAGATAATTAAATATGCCAGCCGTAGATTAACAAAAGATTTATCTCATAAATTCGTGATAAGCTGAAACACATGGCAGTATAGAAATATAAATAAACCAAGCATGATAAAGTGAATATAGTATTAATGACCTCGAAATCCACCTTTAAAGGTTTGACTTTTGACGCAATCAGAATATAGAGCGCCACTTATAATTCTACGGACATAAACTTCCATTCTCATTTCACAATTCTTTTACGTAATATATTTCTGCGTCCACAAAGCAAGATATAGCATCATAATAATGCAACTTTCCAGTAGAAAATAATTTATTTGGTTGTGGAACTTTGGTCAAGGTTATGTCGAAAGAAAATCTTGCGTAACTTTTTCTTTTCTTTTCTTTTTTTCTTTTTCTTTCTTTCTTTCTATTTTTTTTTTTTTTTTTTGCATTATTTATCTATGAGAAATTTTACGTTCAATTAAGCAGAAGAACGAAATATACACATATACAACTATCTTTGTCGCCTCAAGGGCCTCTTAATGCCTTTCGTGCCGAGTTCAACCTTTGGTGGGAGTACATGCTCTAAAATTCCTATTAAATGAAGCGGTTAGAGTTCTCGCTTCGTTATCAATAATTTCACAAGTTCAAGTTGGTATATCGAAAGTGTTATATAGCCTATAGAAGGATTGTTATCAGCCACCAGTGGTGTAGCAAAGGGGGTTGCAGGCAGGGTCATTACTAAGGAAATGTTGATTGCGGAAGTTCCAGGCTGATGTGTGCCGAATAACTGTTCTAACCGAGTCATTCATATTGTCGGCCGATTAAAATATATTCTATTTTCTAGCGCTGGGGCTTGTATCTAATGGATTATTTAAAACACTTACTTAAAAACAATTCCGTATTTAACATTTTAAATAGGTTATTAATGTATTTCGTTATTTTAGAAATCTAATGCAAAATAGAATATAGGTTTGTGTGTTTCGAACAAAATATTAATCCCTAATTTAACATACAAATATAATTACTAAGCTTATGCACAGAAAAACACAATACACAAGCTCGCAATTACAAACACATTGCACAGTGCAGCGACATGTAATTGTAGAGTGCATAAGTGTGTCGATGATGGCTCGATGACTGCACAACTTGAATGACGCTGTGGATTGACAGTAATCTGACATGCGTTTCCGGAGAGGAAGAACTTCACTTTCTTTAACTGATATACTATATAACTAACTTATCCAACCGTACGCTCTCTATCACAGACAAATAAAACATTCCTTGTCCGTGCAGCACTCTGTGCTCTACTCCTGCTTCAGTGAAGCTATTTTCCTGCAGATGTTCCGCCATTTCATTCCGCTTCAGGAAATGTTCTAAAAAGCAAGTACAGACATGAAGAGAGATTAGAGGAAAGTGAGAAACTTTAGCTAATACTTCTTTGGCGTTGGTATCTCATAAGTGTAGTGGCGCATATAGTTGGAATTTCACTGCATCAACCAAAAAGGTGGACTGGTTCTATGGAAAGGGCGGTGGTACAGATATTGGGAATGCGTCATACCGATTGATCAGAGAGGGGGATATTATGTAATTTATATTTTATGTTGCTATCCACATCTCATTATGTCTGTATTCACATTTGATTTTACCTATAAGACATAATTTTGAAATATAGATACTTCACACAAAAGTGCTGTTTTAGTTTGATGTTGATTACAGAAGATAGCTGCGGTGCACCGGCTGTAACTGCAAGTTCATCAACCTTCTAAGTGCTTTCAAAACTTATTAGGCCTACCAACAAAAGTTTACAAGACACGTGAGTTATTTTTGTATTACGAAAATATATATAAAGATTTCTTGAGATTTCCAAGCAGACGCACGGACAAACAGTGTAAACACACACACACACACACACACATATATATATATATATATATATATATATATATAAAACTTTTTCGTAAACTCACACCAAAGACAAGAACGAACACTATTTCGCCATAAAGCAGACAGATGATTAATGAAAGTGAATGATCGTAAAAGAATTGGCGAAATAAGGATGTAGAAAGAAACGAGAGAACAACAAGAAAAGGGGATCCAGCAGCAAATCATGTGCTCTCGGATCGAACCTGGCCGCTACTTCTACTACTGAGCTATTGCGCTCCTTTTTAAGTCTTCATCCCGGCGAAATTAAAATACCGCTAATTTTACAGTAATTGTGTGATATCTTCAAATAGATAAAAGATAATTGAAATATGGAACAAGAGCGCCCTAGACAATATTATTTTGCGTACGGTACCGTTATCACAAGTCACCTAGTGACTTTCCGTTTTCAGCTGTTTAGAAACGCGAAAATAAATGCCGATTTTCAAAATGGCTCGAAATCGAAAGCAGATAGGCCTAAGTGAGTCGTGATAACGGTATCTCATGTAAAATAATATTGTCTAGGGCGCTCTTGTTTCACATTTCGATTATCTTTTATCTATTTGAAGATATCACATAATTACTGTAAAATTAGCGGTATTTTAATTTCGCCGGGATGAAGACTTCAGTCTTTCTGGAATGTTGATACCACGTAAAATTACAGCTTGTTATTAAAACAACTGTTGGAATACACAGTCATAACTGTAGAAATACGAAGATTAAGGGTTATTTAGTTATGTAAAACGTTACTACTGAGCACCTACTGATAAAACATTTGTTAACTAAATAAGCTGACTTGAAATGTAAATTAGCCTTGTCACACTCAAATATTTGCTAATTCAGTATTTCAGAGCACAGCTCAGCAAATCTAAAGCATTCTGTAAAACATTATTCTTTCAACAGCTTTTTCTTTTCAATGTACGACGATAATATGGGACTGATACACAGTTCAAAAGTAAATGCACTACAAAAACATGAAAACTGCAAACAGCGAACCTGCTACCATCAATTCAATGTTGGCATAACCGAGAGACGTAAAACTTAAAGATTTCATTTCAATTCAATGTTGTGTGCTGTCACACGTACTGGCTTCAAGCGGAAAGGGGATAAAGGAGAAAGAAAGGAAGTTATGCTCTATCTTCAATTTAAACTACCAACACGTGATCTGGATCATATGATTAAAAGAAAACCGTATCGTGTCATCACTGTTATGTGATAAAAAGGAAGAAGAAAACTATGAGACATTATCTTAGCTGCACGAAGGTATGCACACTATTGTTGTCGCAGTAATATTTATGCCTTCAATAAAAAAAATAAAAAAAAAAAGAAAAAAAGAAAAAAGCCTTCGCACAAATATATTCCTGAGTCCCACAAAACTGAAAAAGAATCTGAAAATGTCAAATATATTTCTATTAATCTATAAATGTATCAAGTGTATGAACTAGAGAAATCCTACAAACAAATCCAGCCGATTCTTTTGCACGCCCGTATCCAGGGGGGTCTAGGGGGCCTGCCTCCCCTAAATTTTTGCTTCCCCCCTAAAATTTTCACGGTAGGATTGCAAATGAACTATAATATTGTTGGATCGGGCCCCCCCTAATTTTTTGGGCTGGCTACCGGCCTGTTCTTTTGTTTAAACTCGCTATCGATCCAACTCAACTATTTTTTAAAAAAAAATCCATTTTCCGCTCACTTCAAGCATGTATAGTATAAAATTTAGAGATCTAGAACAGGTTTAGTTACTTTGTAAGAACACCATGAATTTCTAATAGAAATGAAAATATTTTTTAAAAAACGAATTACCAAGAATTTTGAATCTAAATTTCTATTTCTTCATTTTATCTATTCCCATGATCATCCCTCTAAGCTAGAGGAGGCGGATGATCAGTAACGGCTCCTGACGAAATATAGCATGACTCGCGCAACACAAAACAATGTGACTACTTTCCTGGATACTTCCAACTACTATATGATTTTCTGATGGATTGCATAGCTAATAGGATAACATCATTTATTGGGTTGATGTAGGATTTCGGCTATTTTCACTCTTGCACACGGTTGTAAGCACTGTCTGTATACTACTTGTTATGTATCATTCGAAAGTTTGAGAGGCCTCATCTCGGCGAAATTAAAATTAGGCCTCATTCCCGCTAATTTTACAGTAATTATGTGATATCTTCAAATAGACGAAAGATAATTGAAATGTGGAACAAGAGCGCACTAGACAATATAATTTTGCGTGAGGTACCGTTATCACAAGTCACTCAGTGGCTTTCCGTTTTCAGCCGCTTAGGAACGCGAAAATAAATGCAGATTATCAAAATGGCTCGAAATCGAAAGCAGATAAGTGAGTCGTGATAACGGTATTTCAAGTAAATTGTCTAGGACGCTCTTGTTCCACATTTCGATTATCTTTTATCTATTTGAAGATATCACAAAATTACTGCAAAATTAGCGATATTTTAATTTCGCCGGGATGAAGACTTAAGTTCTGTATTCACTGGATATATAGGTAGAAAATAATATCCCTAGTTTCGTCTATTTTCAGGACTGAAGAATAGAACGCCAGAACACGATTTTCGCGAAAGAAACGCCTACACAGCTCGAAACATTAATGAACTGTGAGCAGTGTGAGCGAATATACAATGTAAAGTTGGCTCCGAATATTCTATTGTGGTGACATATATTTAGAGGTAGAGAAGGTGACGGACACCGCTGTTGATGATGATGAATTGAACGTGGTCGCCGAAGCAAATCCGCGGAAACGACAGAAGAGGTTGCAGAGAAACTCAGCGCTGTTTATTCGACCGTAGCACTGCATTTGGAGAAACTAGAAATGGACAAATGGATGGCACAAGAACCGAGAATAATAATAATAATAATAATAATAATAATAATAATAATAATAATAATAATAATAATAATAATAATAATAATAATAATAATAATAATAATAATAATCAACGTTGCAGCTGCTCCTGTGCTATGAAAACAATCGATTCATGATCACATCCATAAATGGAAGGAAATGTTAATCTTGTACGGATAAAAACAGGGATTGTTGGAATTCTCTCAAGCACAAAAATCCCGGGTTTTTTTGGGTGGGGGGGATAGAATAAGACGCAATAACGCCCACTACTTCAAAATTTGAATTGAAATAGTAGCCTTAATGTGATGTACTTACTTTTTCAATCGTGATTCTTAGTACACCCCTATTTTCAGAATTGGCTTAAAATATGTATTTATCAAAAGATCACCATCAGAACAAAATACCATTGAAAAGAAGTTTGGGAATCATGCATAACAAATTTTGTTTGCGCTCGATCAAATTCGCTGTAACATTGCTTAACTATAATGTATTATATAAAAATGAGAAAAGGATTTTGTTTGTGATCGCATCACGAGGAAATGGATCAACTTTTTGAAACTAATTTTTGGATGTAGTTATCGCGTATTGTTTTTCAATGTTACTTTAATTAAAATGCGTCATTCTAATCATTACTATCATTTCTAATCATCTATTCAAATCTATCAGGGAAAGCGAAAGGTCAAAATCTATGCGAAAAATATAATATCTCAGGATTCTGTCACGTTACGAAGATGAAAGTTGGTATATAAACTCATTAAAAATAAGTGGACTTTTGTTTGAAATTCCCATTTTAAGAGAGGAAAGGAGGACATTTTCCATAATTTCTTTATTTACATTAAAAGCGGTGTTGCCTGTTGTTTGTGATTGCATCACAGGGAAACGGTTGGACAGTTTAAAATGAATTCCGGCACACAGTTAATATGTACTTTGAGATGGTCTTTTATCATATTACTTTGATTCGGATAGAGAAGTTTCAAAGTATGTAAAAATAATACAGTAAGTCACAAGCCTACCAATTTAGGAAGATGAAACTCGGTACATAAACTCTACATTAACAATAAGTGAACACGTGTTCCAGCATTTAAAAAAAAAAAAAAAAAAAATGTTTCAAGAGGACTTTCTTTAATTCCTCTCTTCACATTGAAAGCGATGTTCCTTGTCGTTTCTGATTGCATCACGGAAAAAGGTTGAACAGTTTGAAATGAATTTTGGAACATAAATAGCTACCTTGAGCTGAGTCTTTAGTATGTTACTTTGATTAAAGGGTGCATCCTAATGGAAGTAAAGGGAGTCCAAAATTTCGACAGAAATATAAGAAGTATTTCATGAGCTCGTCAAGTTAGGAAGATGAAACTTGGTGTATATAAACTTCCTATTAAAAATCAGGGGACATGCCTCTCCTCATTTTTGAAAATTTCGTTTAAAGGGGAAGAGAACATTTCCTGTACGTTTCTTAATTTCTTTCTTCACATTTAAATCGACGTTGCCTATTGTTTGTGATCGCATCACTGGGAAACAACTGAACAGTTCAAAAATATGAGTTTTTGAAAATAGTTAGTGCCTACCTCAAGCTGAATTTTACCATATAACTTCTCTTAAAGAGCAAGGGAGAAGGGAGTTTAAAATGTCCGTCAAAAATACAATATTTTCGGCATATACGCTAAGAGAGAGAGAAGGCTTCAAACATTTCAATGAACCTACAGGGCATGATTGAAAAGTACCGGAACTTTTCCCGCTGCGCGGCTCCCTGGCGTTCGAAAAATGTGAGAGGTGGGGGAAAATGTGCGCGGGACCTTCCTCTTTCAAGCGGAACTTGGCCCAGTGCGCTGCGAGCAGCGATTGAGAAAGCATCGCTGTCCGCGCGAACGTCGTTTTGGTCGTCGGTCACGTTTCTTGAGCGCCGAAAATGGAGTCAAAGATTGACCAACGCTACGCCATCAAGTTTTGTGTCAAACTAAAAAAAGACGTTCACCGAAACCAGGACCTGCTCAAGGAAGCCTTTGGGGAAGATGTGATGTCCCGTACTCGGATCTTTGAGTGGCACAAGGCCTTCAGGGAAGGCCGGGAGGACGATGATGATCGATGACGAACCACGCTTTGGGAGGCCGTCGACGTCGAAAACCGATGAAAACGTCGACCGAGTTCGCGAATACCTGAACCTGGACCGTCGGACAACCCTCCGGGAGATCAGCGAAGAACTTAATTTGACATACTATGCAGTGCAAAAAATTGTGACTGAAGAATTGAACATGCGGAAGGTGTGCGCCAAACTGGTCCCCAAGGTGTTGACCGAGGAGCAAAAAGAACTGCGAGTGAAAATGAATCGTGAAGTGCTGGATTGTGTGGTAGCCGACGAAGAGTTATTAGACAGTGTGATCAGTGGTGATGAAACATGGTGCTACGAGTACGACCCCTCGGTGAACTTGATGGCGTAGCGTTGGTCAATCTTTGACTCCATTTTCGGCGTTCAAAAAACGTGACCGACGACCAAAACGACGTTCGCGCGGACAGCGATGCTTTCTCAACCGCTGCTCGCAGCGCACTGGGCCAAGTTTCGCTTGAAAGAGGAAGGTCCCGCGCACATTTTCCTCCACCCTTCACATTTTTCGAACGCCAGGGAGCCGCGCGGCGAGAAAAGTTCCGGTACTTTTCAATCACACCCTGTATTTCTCTCCGTGCAAAGAACAGACATTTGAGCTAGTCTGGAAGAAAAAGCAATGCGATTTTTCCCTTTGTTTTTGCAGTACATACTGGCATACTAGTACAAACAAATAATAAAGGATCTTTCTCTATGTGTCCGTTAATTACAAACTAAAAACGCTTCATTTAAAGGAGGAAATTACTAAAGATATACTTCCGTATTCTCAACTAACAATTGGAACTAAGAAATAAAATAAAAAAATATATAAAAAATCCAACATTTCAGATTTTAAAAAAATTAAAAACTGTCTTCTTATTTTAAAGTACGCGTTCATTTAATAAGTCGTTTTTTTATATATATCTCTGACTGCTGAACTTGTACTATCCCAGGATTTGCCTGGCGTACTTTGAGGGAAACTAGAGGAATTTTCAGTTGTCCCACGAAACGCGGATAGCTAATGAAATTTTTAATGCGATTTTTTTTTATTTTTAAGTTTAGTTCACGACTTACTGAATGAGGTTTTCCTCATTCACACCAGGCAAATGCCGGGGTGATACCTAACTTATGGGTCCCAGACCGCTTCCTTCCTTCTCCAATACTTTCTTCCTTCCCTTTCCCCGGATAGCGTGCTTACCGAGGGACGTCATCCCTCAAACGTGACGGGCTAAATGGCCTTAGATGCCGAACGCCCAGAAATCTAAATCCTAACTTTCTCATATTGTTGAGACAATTAAAGGATTTGGATGGGAATTATTCAATATATGGGACCTATTCAATCATCCCTCTTACAACCCCGACCTTGTTCCCAGCGATTTCTTTCTTTGCCTGAAAAGGTTGCTTGCATCAAAGGGTTTCAAGAGGTGAAGTGCTCAAGATATCAGTTCTAAACTGGCTGCACTCTCAAGCGGCAGATTTTTACACAGGGGATATACGGAAGCTTGTGCCACGCTAACAGAGATGTCTGGAGGTTCATAGTGACTCAGTCATAAAATAGCCAAGGTATATATACTTACATATTTAACATAATAAATTTCTTCTCCTATCATTTTCTTGCTCTTTAATAGCATGTCTTTTAATCACATGTGCCTCATATATCTCTTAAGGCTGTAAGTTGTATCAAATATTGTGTCTCAACTTTAACTGTGAATTTTGAAGTGGGCCCACCATACCACTTTTAATAAATTGAAAATAATTCAAGGTGGTGCTCGTGCCCCATCATTTGAACAAAATATTTCCCACTAAGATAAATATAAATGTAATCTGGGCCTTAGTTTAGAAAAAAAATGGGGCCTCTAGAAGTAATAAAAATTGTTATTAACGTTTTAAATACTAGAAAGCCAAAATTTAATATTTCATATATTCCTAGGGATCGAACTTCATATTTTTCTTGGGGGTCCAAATATTAACGCTTGCTGCGCCAGTTATGGCGGTGTGCGACACTGTGTTTTTAAGTTCAGAGAAGTTTTTGTGACGTTACCCGAACTGCAGAATCGTAAACCAACAAACTTAAGCAGCATTTCAACCTGGTATAGTAACCATAGTGACGCCACTCAGACTTACCAATTCCGCGTAACATCTGAATGGAATCGCTATCCTACGAAAGAAGAAATAGCGAGGTTGCCACTCGGAATTTCCTGGAAAATCAGTTGTGCCAGTAACGTGAAAATAGTTGATTTTATGCACCGAGAAAAACAAAATGAAAAGTATAATATGATTTAAAATTCATAAAATATGACAATTTAGTGACTACATCGACAACTACTTCGGTTTAAAAAATGTGGTAACTCACCAAGTCAATCATGTTAAGGAAGACGCCACTGCGAATGATTAATCAATCTGAATGAATGTTAAAGCAATGGTGAAATGAAATCTTTTGAGTTCTATGTCCCATGCTTATGCCGGTTAGGCTAAAGGAGACGGTGATGACGAGAAATAACGAAATGGTGGAATAAAGAAAGTGAGAGGAAACGGAAGAACTCCGAGGTAACCCATGCACACGGTATTTGTCCACCATAAATTTCACTTGGTGCGAGCTGGGATCGAACCAGGGACCCCAAACGCCAGAGGTGAACGCTCTAACATTGAGCTACCGCGGTCCCTAATGGTGAAATGAGAATGTGAAAGACACAGAAGGACTCCGAAAAAATCCACGAACATGATGTTGTCCACCAATTTACATGGCCTAGAATCGAACCACAGGTGAGCATTCTACGACTCAGCCACTGCGCCCCAACTGTTTCGACAAGATCATTATAGAATCAACACAACATCGTTGTTCTCAACATGCTGACGAAACATAACGTGGCGTATGTTTATTGTGATCTGATTAGAATGGGGTACTAAGTAGATAAATAATTAGAACCACGAATACAAAAAGACTACATTCATGGCCTTCCGAGTAAGTCTGACACAACTTGATTAATTGCAATTCAAACTGAAATTAATACATGCGTTTTCATTTCTATTTAATATAGAAAATGCACGCAACAAGACTTCAATAGAATTCTGCCTTGCATTGTTTAACAAACAAACAAACAAACAAAAAAAAAAAGACATCTGGCATATTGCTGTACAAAACCAATTCTCATCTTCCAAGGACAAAGAGTTCCTTCCACCGCAACTCGAGGCCACAGAAGATGAAAAATCCTTCCTAAGAACCCGTGATACTTTTCAAGAGAACTTCAGTAGTCATGGAAATAATTTTTATCAAGAACTGTAACTTGTTTCCCCTTTCTTTTATTGGGAATAATAATAATAATAATAATAATAATAATAATAATAATAATAATAATAATAATAATAATAATAATAATAATAATAATAATAAACTTTTAATACAATGTTACAACAGATGATAACAATTAATTTACAGACGCACATTACTACACATTTTATAATTTTTTAAAGCACTTTCTTGCAGAACTGTAACATAATTTAGGGATTTTTTTTCTTTACTTCGAGAAGATAAAAATGGACATCGAAAGCCTTCGAAATGTGGTGGTAGGTACCAAATTTCACATAAGTAAATCCCCACGCTAAGCGGGTTTGCATATCCAGGCTCCTAACTATGAAAATATTTACGATCACTCCAACCCCAATCATTTCACAGATTCAACCTTTTGTATATAAGTTATTAGGACGTAAAATTGAATGTAATTTATACGAAAAACCCTTTTATGCATTGCAAGACCTGTAACGTCCAAATATTCACCACAAACTTATAGTTGTATCGACATAAACAAACAAACAAACAAAAAAAAAAGTGTGGAGCAGGAAACCACTTTACACAAAAGTCAAAAGAGGTCATTGAAGACATACGAACTGGTCGAGCGGTTTGTGTCACTAGTCTATCAATCAGAAGTTTCTGTGTTCAAACCCTGTAGAAAATATTCGGTTTTTTTTTCTGAAACGTGTGTTCCTATTTTCATCAGAGGACTGAGAACATTTCTTTGAATAAATCTTTGGAAACTACTTTTCTCTCAAATTCGATTAGAAGCGAACATTATATGAATTGAAAATCTAACATCCACAGCTGAGAACAAAATATTAAGTATGTTCAATATGTCATTATTATCCTTTGATTTGTAGTGAAAAACTAATTATAAGCATTGACAATTTCAGAAGATTCTCCCTCGGTAATGGTCAATATATGAATGAGAAAAAACTGATAAAACATTATTAGTCCATTTGAGCATGATCGAAGATAACTTATGGCCATGAAGGGGAAATGTATGTCGACAGGGTCTCAAATTCTCCGACAGGTCATGCCCTAAAATCTTAACTGTTTGAAAGGTTTCCTTAACAAATAGAATATTACATTTATTTCTCGTTCTACGTTTTGAAATGGAAAAATCATAATTTTAAATAGAATTATAATACGATAAGCATAAAGATTTATACAACTAATGAAGTAAATATTTTTGTGTAAGCTATCGATTTCTATTCGGATTAAAACTCGAATACTCGTTTGCATCACACTTTAAAGTAATTCCTCTCTATATATATATATTTCCTACTGGAAAGTATGTTTAACTCCAATTACTTAATCAATATTTTTAATAATATATTTTTATTGTAATACTCTTACTATTCAATGTTGTATGCACTTAATTTCTCAAAGCAAAACCTCACAAATGTATAATTGACTAGTAAATATTATCAAACAAATTATCATTTAGTTTACGTAAACATTGCATCGCCTGATTTGAAACTTCGTATTTTAAATAATAATAATAATAATAATAATAATAATAATAATAATAATAATAATAATAATAATAGTAATAAAATCATAGTCATATCTTTATCAGAATTTCAGGCTTAGTCAATAAATGAATTCAACATAGTCTCTATTCGAAGCTCTATTTAATCGAATCAGATAGAAATACGAAGATGAACTTCGAGAACAGGTAAAAGAAAAATGTTACTTTGGTGGGTTTGGAAGTAACTTTTAAGAGTTTTTTTTTTTTTTTTTTTTTTTTTACAAATTACAGACAAATGCCTTGGACACTTTTTTCTTTTCTTTAAGTTAACTGATTCACCGAACGTATCTGACATATGAGTAACTTGTCTCTATTTTCTACTCGGTTATACACGTTTTACACTCTTTTCCATTAACCTTGAACGACAAGAACACGAACACAAAAACATCCACATAGGTATGACAGTTAAAATTCCTAACTTCTCCCACGGGGAATCGAACCCGGGACCACATACACCTGAGGCGCACGTGCTAGCCACTAGACCAGCGGGAAGAGCAAATGAAATGTATTTTGTAGTGTCTGAAGTTGATAGCTATTTCACCCTGTTGTAGTATGTCTATTGATTTTTTAATGTTTACCGTGTTCGTTACTTTGAGGAATGATATATATTATTGATATAGGTTTTATTACATATTCGGCCATAAATATTATATAAATTATCAGAATTATTCATGATCTTCCATGGAAATTCACTGGTGCATGCGCAGTAAAAACAGAAGAACACAACTTTCTGATGTTGGTCAGAACACAAATTTCTAACAGGATGTCTGAATTCCTTGGTGGAAAGCAGTAGTTCCCAACCTAGGGACCCGCAGCTTCCTCCAGAGTAAGCATGAAGAGCGAGTAAGGTGGGGAAACCTACTGGCATAAAAGAATTGTGCAATAAATAAATAAAGCACTACTTATTATGACTTTCAAATTCAGCTTGACAATTTTATAATTGCCGTTTTACAAAAACATCATATTGCACTAGGAGGGTATGCAAAAGTCTTGCTGGAAATAAATATAAATTCCTGGGATTATTATTATTATTATTATTATTATTATTATTATTATTATTATTATTACACGTGCGCCTCAGGTATATGTGGTCCCGGGTTCGATTCCCCGTGGGGAAAGTTAGGAATTTTAACTGTCATACCTATGTGGATGTTTTTGTGTTCGTGTTCTTGTCGTTCAAGGTTAATGGAAAAGAGTGTAAAACGTGTATAACCGAGTAGAAAATAGAGACAAGTTACTCATATGTCAGATACGTTCGGTGAATCAGTTAACTTAAAGAAAAGAAAAAAGTGTCCAAGGCATTTGTCTGTAATTTGTAAAAAAAAAAAAAAAAAAAAAAAAAAAAAAAAAAAAAAAAACTTAAAAGTTACTTCCAAACCCACCAAAGTAACATTTTTCTTTTACCTGTTCTCGAAGTTCATCTTCGTATTTCTATCTGATTCGATTAAATAGAGCTTCGAATAGAGACTATGTTGAATTCATTTATTGACTAAGCCTGAAATTCTGATAAAGATATGGCTATGATTTTATTACTACTACTACTACTACTACTACTACTACTACTACTATTATTATTATTATTATTATTATTATTATTATTATTTAAAATACGAAGTTTCAAATCAGGCGATGCAATGTTTACGTAAACTAAATGATAATTTATTTGATAATATTTACTAGTCAATTATACATTTGTGAGGTTTTGCTTTGAGAAATTAAGTGCATACAACATTGAATAGTAAGAGTATTACAATAAAAATATATTATTAAAAATATTGATTAAGTAATTGGAGTTAAACATGCTTTCCAGTAGGAAATATATATATAGAGAGGAATTACTTTAAAGTGTGATGCAAACGAGTATTCGAGTTTTAATCCGAATAGAAATCGATAGCTTACACAAAAATATTTACTTCATTAGTTGTATAAATCTTTATGCTTATCGTATTATAATTCTATTTAAAATTATGATTTTTCCATTTCAAAACGTAGAACGAGAAATAAATGTAATATTCTATTTGTTAAGGAAACCTTTCAAACAATGATAATTTTAGGTCATGACCCGTCGGAGAATTTGAGACCCTGTCGACATAAATTTACCCTTCGTGGCCATAAGTTATTTTCGATCATACTCAAAGTAGACTAATAATGTTTTATCAGTTTTTTCTCATTCATATCTTGACCATTACCGGGGAGAATCTTCTGAAATCGTCAATGCTTATAATTAGTTTTTAATTACAAATCAAATGATAATAATGACATATTGAACATACTTAATATTTTGTTCTCAGCTGTGGATTTTAGATTAGCAATTCATATAATGTTCGCTTCTAATCGAATTTGAGAGAAAAGTAGTTTCCAAAGATTTATTCAAAGAAATGTTCTCAGTCCTCTGATGAAAATAGGAACACACGTTTCAGAAAAAAAAACCGAATATTTTCTACAGGGTTTGAACACAGAAACTTCTGATTGATAGACTAGTGACACAAACCGCTCGACCAGTTCGTATGTCTTCAATGACCTCTTTTGACTTTTGTGTAAAGTGGTTTCCTGCTCCACACTTTTTTTTTTGTTTGTTTGTTTATGTCGATACAACTATAAGTTTGTGGTGAATATTTGGACGTTACAGGTCTTGCAATGCATAAAAGGGTTTTTCGTATAAATTACATTCAATTTTACGTCCTAATAACTTATATACAACAGGTTGAATCTGTGAAATGTTTGGGGTTGGAGTGATCGTAAATATTTTCATAGTTAGGAGCCTGGATATGCAAACCCGCTTAACGTGGGGATTTACTTATGTGAAATTTGGTACAGGATATAAATTATCGGTAGATGTATGAAAAAGTACCAAATGAAAATATTAGGAGACAAACGGAACATACTGAAGAATATTTTTTTCCTTTTTAAGAAAAAAAAAGGGTGCCAGTGTCACTAGGGTCGGCTCAATCACCATGTGAAAGATGTGGCGGCATCGAACGCCGAAGTAAAGGGCGCCGTCGACGATACAGGAGGCGATAGTCAGGTTTATTCCCAATATAGAGACGCAGGCCAAGAAGTCGTAGTGAAATAAAATGAATTTGTTGAAGTAAGAGATACTGCCTGTGAGGAATTGACTAACTTTGTTAAATCAACTTGCGAAAATGAATATATCTTTGAAAACATGTGCAACAAATGGTTCGATGAAGGTTCAAACATAAAAGACAAAAATACTGGTGTTCAAAAAAGAATTTTTGACCTCAATCCACGAGCATTTATGTGCAATGTGGGAGCCACTCATAAAATGACATGGTGTGAATGATGCTGCTATGTCGTGTTCAGTTTCCCATGAAAATTTATATTATTATTATTATTATTATTTCTACTTACGTTCAACACATAGGTAGGAATCTAACGAATAATGTTACAAAATGACACTCTTGGGAAAGCACAATATGCTCTCGACCCCCTAAGATACAATATATGATGAAGTATAGGAAGCCACAACTGATCCAAAAATTGACGCTTTTAGGAAAGACATAGTTGTATTCGGAAGAAGCTGAAAGACTTCTCATTTTTGTATTGTTTGTTGACATGGTACGGGATATTGTTCAGAATAAATTTAGCAAGTATATTCCTTCAAAAGTGCTTTGAACTTACAAATAGCCTTAGACCTAATGTCAGTGTAAAAAATACCTTGGAAGGTTGAGATCGGAGAAAGGTCTGAGCAACGTCATAGCTAAAGAAAGGGAACTGACAGAGAAATTGGAAATCAGTCCAGAATTCTCGGATGAGTTTAAGTAAGACAACGAAAAGCATAAGAAACATTTTTCATATGAGCATGACGATAGAGTTTTTTTTCAAAGTTTTTTTTTTTCATTAGTTTCAGATACCCATTAATTCGATATCAGAAATGTTTGAACAAATATAAAATCATAGTAACAACTTTACATTCCTGTATGTAAATTCCGGCATGCCCACTCGCTGAGAAATTTTGGTCTTATTCTTTACAGAGAGAAGGAAGGCGTCACGTCATACTCTTTCATCTCTCAGGGTTTTCCCTCGGACCAGCCCTGAGTGTCATTTTTTTTTTTTTTTTTTTTAACCTTTGGAAAATTTTACCCCCTTGTCGGATTCCGGTTACTTCAAAGACAAAAATAAGTGTTACGATATTAATTAATATCATTCGATATTATCCTTTGTGAGATGTCTTACTGCTCCTGTGTTTTGTATCTGATAAAAAGGTGACGGAGTTAAAGTGAATGCGTCTTCTAAGAGATACTATTAAATGGTACTAATTAATATCGGAACATCGAATTGTCATCAAAAGCTGGTAGGAGGTCACACATTCGGATAGGAAGCAGGAGGACGAAAGAAAGAGCATGTTCTAATAGAAAATATGTGATGATATTGCTTGGTATGGTAACATTTAACATAGGGATGGTACCGAGACCGAGACTAGTCTCGGTCTCGTCTCGGTATCGTCTCGAATTATCGAGACGAGACCGAGACGGCCTTTTATATACCGAGACGAGACCGAGACCGAGACGGCCTTTTATCTACCGAGACGAGACCGAGACCGAGACGGGCCTCTATAAATCGAGACGAGACCGAGACGAGACTTAGGTCAGTCTCGAAAGTCTCGGTCTCGTCTCGAATATTGATATAGACAACTATTAAGATTGACCTTTACTCAAAATTCCTTTCGTTGCTGTATTAGGTAATATGGGAACGGTTGACTAATGTTCAGTGGCGTATTTAGGGGATGGCTATCGGATTGAAACCCCTCCCGAAATAGATTTGTAATCATTTTTTCGCATTGCACGTACAACACAAATATTTCTTAATCGTTCTCAAGCCTCTCCCAAAACAAAATCCACTGCTGATGTGTATAGTCATCTCTCTCTCTCCCTCTCTCAACACACACACAAACACACTTTTATATATATATATATATATATATATACTAGCGGATCAAGGATATGATCGAGGGAGGGGCTAAACCATAGTTTGACATTTTATCCAGTGCGTATAATCCCTTGGATCCTCGCCTGTATAGATATCTAATATAAGTAAAAGGAAGAGTTTGTTTGTCTGTGTGTCTGCATGCCTGTCTTTCTGATTGCCTGTGTGCGGCCTGGGGACCAGACGAGAGTCCAAGAGTTACGAAATTTGAGTGACAAGTATTATGTCCCAGGCCTCAGACCAAGAAGAAGCTTTTTTTTTTTTTTAAATCGGGAGGGTAGAAAATGACCGATATTAATGTCGAATACATAGTTTTCGCAGTCGCTGAGATCAATGATGATACTTCCACTAGCGATGACTTTCAAATTCAGCTACCAGTGCATGCGAGCCGAAGTTCACTTGCGGGGGAGGGGAGTACCGAGACGTAAAAATAATACAAAATGACCGATATTAGTGTCAAATAGTTTTCGCATTTTCTGAGATCAATGGTGGAACTCCGATCGCGTTAACCTCCAAATTCACCCCATTCAGCTGCGGGCCGGAGTTCACAGGAGGGATACCGAGACATGTAAAAGTAATCCAAAATGGCCGATATTAGTGTCAAATGTATAGTTTTTGCGGTCGCTGAGATCAATGGTGTCACTTCCATTAGCGATGACTTTCAAATTCAGCTACCAGTGCATGCGGGTCGGGGTTCACCTGCTGGGGAGGGGGTACCCAGACATGTAAAAATAATACAAAATGACCGATATTAGTGTCAAATACATACAGTAGTTTTCGCGGTTGCTGAGATAGTGGTACTCCCACAGGCCTTGACTTCCAAATACTGGTCCCATGCGAAAAATGAGTATTTCATCTAGTAATAGTCATAAATATTAAAAATGCTGATTTTTTTTAACATACTGTGTGAAATATGGAAGGGGAAATTCTTCCAGATACTCTGCAATACCACTAGATAAACAAGCAATGTTGCCAACGCAACATAAAGTTGTAATTTCTCAAATTGCACTACGTTTGATATTACATATTTCTGTTCAGTTAATTTAGTTTAGTTTTCTCGGGGTTCTCCCGTTACCTCCCACTTTCTTCATTCCACCATTTCATTCATCTCTCATCATCACAGTCTCCTTTAGCCTAACCGGAATAACCGTGGGACGTAAAACTCAAAAATTTCATTTCATTTTTAATTGAGTTTAACGCCTCTTTCAGCAGCGAGGTTATATGAGACTGAATCTACTGATTAACGTTGAATTTAAACCACATGAGCTCCCGCCGGGAATCTAACCCGGCTCTCTCACGCCATAGGCTAACTGCTTAGCCGCGAAAGAGCTCTACATATTTCTAATTTAGATATTAAATTAAACCACAAAAGCACATATCTTATTCAGTGTAACAAAGGACAATACATATCACTAACATCAACATTTTGGAGATCTCTAATAACTCAAACGGCAGGAACATTATAACATTAGTGTTCAGTAGTTTTAATTACAACAAGTCGCAGTTACATCATTTTAAGCAGTGTTGCGAACTTAAATAAATTGCTAAATATTATTATAAATATAGTGCAAATAACGTAGCTAAAGTGCAAAATATTTTTAAATTACTCGTAATTTGTTTTATGATGCAAGAATGTTTTCAAAACACGATGTTTTTCATAGTCTTTGGGCTACTTATAATGTTAATGTCAAAGTTTTCGTTCCAGCAATACATGTAAAATCAAATTGTAACTGAAATTAAACGTAACTGACAACTTTTCAGTAGCACTAGTTGTTCTCCCTAAGCCTTAGGCCTGGTGTATTTTTTTTAGATTAAAAAACTTATTTATTAAAATTTTAATTACGCCCTAACTGCATTTCATTTGTTATAGTTTGACCACCAACCACCTCAAACTCGATCCATATCATATAGCTATATGCAATTATTCAAAGACTTACAGTTAGTAATACACATTGTGTTGATTTTTGGTTTGTTTTGTTTTAGTTTAACGTCTCACGATTATGCTAGGGCGGCTAAAGGAGACGTGGAGTTACTGATCATAGGGGAATCCGAAAAACTTTGGTCGTTGAACATTACCGCCACCGGGAATCGAACTCGGGACCATGCGAACCAAAATCAAGCGTACTAGCCATTATAGTAAATGGGGGTTCTTACATTGTGTTGATTTAAATAATTGAGTCCGTGTTGCCAGATCCGAAGATCAAAAAGTAGCGTGTCTGTGCTCCAAAAGTAGAGGATATGAACTATTTGTAGCCCAAATATATAGAAATGAATTATTTGGCAACTAATGACTGGTACTAATGAAATAATGTTTAAAATAGATCGGAAAATCTTATGGACGTATTGCAAGACGAAATTATGATCGATAGACAAAAACAATTTTAGATTGTATACCACGTGACAAAAACAGCCTAGGAAATGTCCGCATACGGGAGTAACCTGGAACAGAATTACCCAAGTTAGATAGTTGTAGAGAAAACTTGGGAAGACTTCATCCAGCAGTGGATTGATAATGCTTGATTATGGTGATGGTGATGATTTTATATCAAGACCTGAGAGGTAAACTAAACCAAGTCATAATTTCGTAATTTTACAGGAGAAGCGAAAAACCGGTTCCTTAACTAAGATCTATAATACTGTTTTTCAAACTATACTAAGTAGTTACAAAGTAGTAAGGTGGCTTTAGGCTTACATTATTACACCACTAGAAAGAACACAGTCTATTAAAAAAATATTCTAACTCAATTTGACCAAAAAGTGACTTAACATAGTCTACCATTAATGTTTATATCTATCTATCTATCTATCTATCTATCTATCTATCTATCTATATATATATATATATATATATATATCTATATCTATATCTATATATATATATATATATATATATATATATATATACACTGTGTAAATTTACTAGGTAAGGCGGGATAAAATTGGATCCAAAATTTAACGAAAGTCATACAGCGAAAAAAAATATATTTTTGACTATTTAATACTTCATGTTGCTGCAAAACTAAGAAAATGAATACAAAAGAAAACTAGAAAGTTAATAATCACTTGTTTTGGCGAGAGAGAAAAAATAGATACAGCTAGCTCGAATTACCTATATACTTATATAATATGTATGTTTATGTTTCGCAAGTAATTTTCAATCAATATAAAATTTCAACGTAATGAACGCACAATTGGTTTTCTCGAATAAAGATCACATGCACCGCTAAGAGCTCAGGAATAAGCTTAATCTATGTTACGACAGTGGATATACGTATGCGTATGTAATGCATTACAAATTTGGGAACTTGTATAAGAAACAGAATGTACTTAAATTTAGAAGCGAACTATGCGAAACATCTGACTTTGAATCTAACTTATTTCGTGATGCAACCCGAGGCCACACATAGCAAAGATGAGTGCCGTAGCTCCCATCACAAAGTTCAGGTATTTCGTGTTATAAGGTGTCAATTAAACACGTAGATGTGAAACGGTAATAAAGCATTTGATCAATTTTAAACAAAATATATTGTAGTAATAATTTACCCTATTTGTTCAGATAATGAACGTTATATTATGCTTTTAAAATGACAGTTAAAACAAAATGTATTGGACAATAAATGAGAAATTGTAAAATTTCAATTTCGGTACGATTAAATACATTCATGCTGCTATGTGTTGCGTTATAAGTTAGAATGTATTGAACAATTCTTATTCTAAGGAAGGAAATAAACTACTGTATAGTACTGAAGTTAATTTAATAGAGTTTAATTATATAGGCAGTACTGAGGCCATATGAGAAAGTCTTTTGCTGAAAGTGAAATATGGGTTATTATTAGATATGATATACCCACTGATGATTGAAACTGGAACACACGCATGGAAGGCATCAGCGCTAGCAAATTAGTTCTGAAGAAGTACACCATACTATAATTCTAAGTCAAGAATAAGGCCAAAAATAAGAAGCAGAAATGACAGACTTTACAATAATAATACTTTTACAATTTTAATTTCACCTATTTATTTCGAGACTTTCGAGACGAGACCGAGACGAGACCGAGATTTGGCCCTCGAGACCGAGACCGAGATCGAGACAAGCATTTGTTGACCGAGACGAGACCGAGACCGAGACGGCGATTTTTGACTCGAGACGAGACCGAGACCGAGACAGCTATTTTTAAACCGAGACGAGACCGAGACTGTACAAAGTCTCGTCTCGTCTCGTCTCGATACCATCCCTAATTTAACACTGCCTTTGAAGTAACTAAAACCGGACGGGGAGTAATGATTTCCTAGGAAATTTTTAATCCCCATCAATGTGTTGAATAGAAAGCAAGAAAAGCCCAAATTAGAAGAAATTTAACCAATTACTCGCTTATTAATGACGGTATTGTAAAAATGCAAAATATATAAAAGAAAAGAGCCTTTGGAACAAATCTTTCTGGAAGTAGTACAAATATTCAAAGTGATATGGTTGGACACTTTTTTTTTAAAAACAAAATAAGTTTGTAGGTTTTTGGACAAGTGTTTGTTTCCTTCCACGAAACGCTTCTGTTTTGTAAATTTTAAATTGAAATTCTGATTTAAAACCCAGTCTTATTTTTATATATAATGACACTACCTGGTTATGGAACGTTTACATTCTCTCATCAGCTGCTACGATTTTTAACGGCAAAAAACCAACTTTTTTCCCCTCAAAGACGTATGCCTTTCCCAGCATGTATGTATACAAAAATTACTAGAGAGCTCCTCTTAGTAAGCGAGACCTGCGTCTCCCGTAGCTTCATAGTTGAAAAGGGAAGTTAAACTGTAAAACTGATCAACTATTCTTATTCCAGTTGTAGCCTAATTATATGGCCTGCCTGAAAGTACACTGTATGAATCGAGAACTATCATTGCCCTTTCGCCTTTTCAGAGCTAGCCAGACATGTATGTTATAGTATCATTAAGGGCCGTATGCATAGTTATTCTGCGGGTTACTTAGGGGCTACGTACGGAACACGTGATAATTTGCGTTGCAGAGTTCTCCCGCAGGGTCAAACAAGCCCGCAACCTCCCCGTAAGTCAAGGAAATGGCTAGGGGTGCTTCAACGCACCCTTTGCTAGCCCGTAGCTCTTTCTGTTGTTGTATAAAATGCATATTCTCCGTGCTGACAAAATATTTGAGTATGTTAATGAGTTTACCGCATTCTTTGAGCTGATTAAGCAATAATAAAATAATAAATGACATATTTTGATGGCAACCAATTTTAAAAATATATACCAATTCCTGAAAGAAGATTGCAGGATATTTTGCTTTCGCTCGTACAAATATTGAATACAAGATCAAAGGGTGGACTAACAACTTCTACCTGAAATAAAATAAGCGAGAGATACTTGTTGTTACAATATTGGTACTGTAGTAGATTTTAGATTAGCTTAAGAATTGATTTTAGGGTACCAGTGGGGGCTTCAAGGATCGGGCGGGGGGAATTTCTCACCGAGAACCATGACATTCCCTCAGGACCACATAACCTATCGTGCTCAATGTGAATTCTCAGTATTCCGCAGTATATTGAAATCGCCAGCACCACCAAGAAAAAGAAAAAAAAAACTGGAATCATCACTGATGGGAAAAATTGATTCAACAGTTATACATATTTCATCGTAAAGTTGAGGAGCGCTACCATCCCTTTTTTCCACTTATGATCTATCGTCTTCTGCATTCTTGGTTTCTTACCTGACCACCAGCTGCGTACACATTTATAATATGCTTGCAAACGTATATGTTCTAAACAAACAAGTGCGAAAAACCATGCCCAACACAAGCTAAGTTTGCATTTAATATTCCGATTTCAAGCTGGGAACAATTTGAGGGATAACGCGTGATTTTGTCCGCGGAAGCAGGCACATTAGCGATGGTGGTATGTATATAAGGAAAGACAAGTGGGAATCATCGACCTCCAGTTTGGTGCTGTAATTGCTCAAGTATGCATCGGTTCACATGTACCTGTGACCATGGGCGGCGATTAGGGGGGGCAAAGGGGGGCAGTTGCCCCCGCACTTTTTTTAAGTACCCAATTAATGTATATAGTTTCATTTGGAAATGTAACGATTTTGTATGTGTTACTGATTAATAGGAAAAAATGCTGCCATATAATATTTGCTGTTGCGTCAATACGTATTGGTTGTCTTCCCGTGGAGTAAAGAAAGATACAGTAATTGCGTTTTAATCGCCACAGAAAATAACCCCAAAAAATAACCTATTGGAGCACAATTTCAGCATACTTTCATTTCTTCTTACAAGGGCTCGATATGATAGTGAGCCGCTTTGAAGCTAATCGAAAGAACATTATGCAAAAAAGTAGGGCCTATTTCACAAGTTATTCTTTAATTGCACAAAAAATGACAGTTCCTAAAATGTCTTTTCTTCTTTCTAAAGTAAGGAATATCGATTAAAAAGAGCGTGATAAGAAACAACTTCTACCTTTTCCATTGTTTTGTAGTGTAATATACGAGTGAAGTGTTGTGTTTAAGGATGTACGAGTGTATATACAATAAAATTTAGTAAATTGAACATAATTCTAGGTTTTAAGTTTATTTTGTATAACTGAAGTGTGGATTGTAAGTATTGTTGTGTTTTGATGTGTTCCAAGAAAGTGAAATCTGCACCTAATGGCAACGAACATATTTCAAGAAGTTGCAAAAGCAAATATTTCTTTAAATGTCGTAGCGTATGCTTGTAGTATTTACTGTCTTTCATTTTCTAAGAGTAATAACATACATTTAATAGCATGTGTGGAATTAAATATTAAGTTTTTCATTAATCCTCAGTTTCAATATAACTTTTGCAAAACAAGCATCATTATTCATTACTATGATTAATATTATCCTTTCTATTTATTTGTTTTGCAAATTTATTAAGTAATCTGATCACACAATTTTCCAGACAGAAATTTAAGATGTTCATGAGCAAGGAATCAAATCTCTTCTTACACTTTCGTTGTTTAAGAGTACAAAGGGCTAGTATCTACTTGCGTTGTTCTTCTCAATTTACTTAATAAACTATTATATACGATATACGGTATTTTAACTGAAAATATAGTATCCTATTAGTTATACAACCTTTCATGAAACAAAATGTTAGAAACAACCAGGAAAACTAACATTTATATACAAATATTCAGATCATGTCTTGCCCCCTCACTTTTAACGTCCAACCGCCGCCACTGCCTGTGACCATCTACTACAGATTGATGCATATTTTTTTATACTAATTTGATCATTATTCAAGCAAACAGTTCTACCAAATTTTGACATATTTCTTACATTTTCAGGATAGGTTAGAGCTTTGTATTTCTTTTAGCAAAGCATGCACTATATGAAAAGCTGCATTACTACTTGCAGATTGACTTCAGGGGGGCTCAGTATAAATACAGTGTGGGCATATGGCATAAAAACTACAGTGCATAAGATACAAATCAATTTGTGTGGCTAAAAGCACGAATGCTACCTAACTGAGTTATGGTAGGAGCGCATCAGGGGGCCCCAAGTGATAGTGAGCGGGTGCGTTCATACGGAGCAGGCGAGTCAGCGATGGGGAGTATACGTATATACAAGGATAATCGAAGAGCACACTTACACATACAATACTTTCATTATCACTTAAAATTCATTTCAATATGCTGCCATTGATAGTAATTAATTTTATTTACTCTCATTCCTTCACGAAAAATGTAGGGATTCACATCGTATTTTACCTATAAATTTTCTATTTCGTTGAAGTGCCTGCTCGAGTGAACCCCTAATTCGCTTACACGTATAACCACCATCGCTAACTCGCCCGTTCCCTACGGACGTACCTCGCCTATAGCCCTCCAGCTTCACCTTGGCATAAACCGTAATAGATACAAAAATCGCTTGTAATAAGCAGCTTGCAAAGTTTGGTGCGTGGTTTTGAGACCTGTGGCTTCCACTATATGCATGTAGGATGTCTTATACAATTGTACGCAATTGGATGATAACACTCTGGGAATAAGTAGATAAGAAGTTTCACGTTATTTGCATGGAATTCCCCTCCCCCCCAAAAATACTGTATTTATAGACATAACATTTATGCTCTCCTAAGGTTAACTTTTACTAGCAAATTGTTTAGAAAATACATTCTCAAAAACACTATTGCCTGATTTTGTCAAAAAAAAAAAAAAAATAGTGTATACGTAATTTATTTCTAGTGGGATCTCTATTATAAAGCTACAGCCTCACACGTTTTCTAGCTACATATCCTTCTTATTTCTTTTTGCGAGTTAACAGACTTTACCTAAAAATTAAAAAAAGAAATGTAATGCTAATCTACACCGATATTTTTCCGCTTTTCTATATCACTTTATAACTATTTGCAAATTAACAGACTTTATCTGAAAATTAAAAAAAGAACTGCATTCATAATCTACACCGTTATTTTTCCGCCTTTGCAAGAACAAAGTTCAGAACATTTATTTCATTTTTTGATATCACATACGTTGTATCCATGCAGTTACTGTTTCGATGTTAACTCTTTATCATAGTAGAATTGAGCTCCGGAGTTTTACCTTCAACTTTTTTTGACAAAATTTTAGCCTCGCTCGAGGTGTGACTAGACCAATCAGCCCTCAGTGTTAACCGTACCTGAGGGATCACTTTGGAAGCTTTATGCATTGCACAGTCAAGGGTATGGTTGAGGAAGCCCACAGGTACGGTTCGTCTAGGGGACCCCTACGTGGTCGACTATGCATATGGCCCTAAGCTACTTCACACATTTGCATGTTTCTCCCCACTGACGTAGTGGAGAGTGCTTGCGCCTTTGGTTTACTAGGTTCCAGGTTGGATTCCTGGCCGAAGAGCTTTGAGCGTATTCGCAATGGTTTGGATTTCACCATAACTATAGACGTACTGGTACAGCTCACATAACCTATGTGTCCAAAAATCATGTTAATTTGCAAACAAACGGAAAATGTTTGCATAATGTCTTTAAACTAAGAAATTGTGTCCTTTAAGATGGAATAAAACTGCAGCATGATTAATTACTATTTTATATATATATATTATTTTGATCGAACAATACTGCTGCAATGTCAGATAATATGGCAACTCTTCCTGCATTTCTTCTGAGGATTGCTCCTAAGTCAGAATGTAGTTCATTCGACATGATTCAGATATTAACACATACTATAAGGCATAATCCCACGTATTAAATAAGAGTACAACGCCTTTCAAAGGAAATTTAGTACACTTGTTGCACTTTTTACTTACGTAACCGGATTACAAGTTCTTTCATGTAAGTTCTGAAGATTATCATGCAGAATTCATATAAAAGATATCCAACTTCCTTTTATTTTTTATTTATTTTTTAATGATCGCGAGTGTGAGCTTTTACCTGAACATATAGCTCTCACATTTGGAAGGAATACTTTAACAACTGTAACATCTCACAACATGGATCCTATCTTCAAACCAAAGTGAGATCTTGAATTTTACAAAATAGCATTTCGACGGTACTTTGAAACTACCTTGTATATATAAAAAACATAACTTTACAGAAGAAGAGAAAAAAAAGTTCGAAAAAGTTGAAATTAGTTAAAATGTCGACGACTTTTCTGATGGAGAAGTCAATTTGTTATCGTAATTGACTTCTCCACCAGAAAAGTTGCTGACTTTCACCTAATCTTCAACTTTTTAAACTTTTTGTTCGTCTGTAAAGTTGTGTTTTGTGTTCGAGATACGAGGTAGCTGCAAAGTACCGTCGATTTGTAATTAAAATTTCTGTTTTTCGCACTGAAAATAGTTAGAAAAATGTACGTAAGTACGAGCTGCTTTAAGCACAATACAGTTGGATGAATCCAGTAATGTCTACAGTCAATTTTGAAATCAACACGTTCGAATGACTAAAAACATAGTCTAAATTATCACAGATTATTGCGTTCCATGTACACTAGTAATTCGACAAATCCTGTTATTTAATATGACAGTATTGATACCAGTATGTAAATACACTAAGGAAAATTGCTTATAGAATGTGTTATTATTACACACTTATTTCAAGTACCCTTATTTCCCAGAGTTCCTTACTATACTTTATTATAGTAAGAGTTTCAGAGTATAGCCAGAGTTCCTTTAGCTTGCTTTATTATTATTATTATTATTATGTATCATCTTGTACTTATTTATAATGTTAAGTTCATCCTTATATATTTAATGCCTATTGTAAAAGGAGCAAGAGCTCTTTTATAGGCAAGGTTTGAAAAATCCACTCGCATGCTCACCAGTGGCGAGTACTTTTTTGCATTTGGCGAGTAAAGTTCGGTCAATTATAAACTTATTTTATTCCACATAACAAATAAAAAGAAACGTAATACTGCAATGCAGTATTAGCAGATTTTTTGGCTGGCTAGTACTTGCAAGCAAGATCTTTCAAGCCCTGGTTATAGGTGGCAGAACTTTACGTTCAAGCAAATTTAAAAAGGCAACACCAACTAAAATACAAATGATCAAAATCAGGTAAGACAAATAAATAGTTCTATCATACTGATGATAGAATAGTGCTCTATTTATAGTCAATGATTATTTTTTATAGTCTATTTACTGATCTTAAAACTACGTATAAAAATTTCATATACGTAAAATGTATCATAATTCTACAAACAACACAGCCACTAAGTAGATCCATCTAAAATCATCTAGGTCCTTGTAATTACTTTATTGCTGCTGAAGAGCAACATCATAACATTTGGCCAGCTAGCTACGTAAATGATTTAAGCTTTAAAATCATCCGAGGATGAACATTCGAGAAGTGTGATCAAAATACTGATAGCACAGTTCTGCAACCAAAAAGCTGCTTGCATAAGTTTAGAAGATTTTTACGATTCTGGGTGCACCGAAGTCGAAAATGATACCCGTTTCTTCCTGGGACGTCAAGTTCTTGCACAATCGAAATGGAACGTGGTCAAACAGGTAGCTGGAAATCGATAAATTGCAAATGTATCACACGAAAACAAAAATGAACATGGAAGATTAAATGCATTCGTGCGCCCCGAAACATGAATACTCATGTTCATGAGCATGTAATATTGGTCCGGATGGGGATCACTGACATATCGTAATGTGCCATGAATGAGAATACGAGATTACAAAGAAAAACCAACAACAATAAATCTGCCAATCATAATCACACCAACAACATAAAACAAATTTAGTAAGATTACATCTCAGATTTGTAAAACGTTGGTGAGTAGTTCTGGCTACACTGTTTGTTGCTCAAATACTACGAGTACGCGGGTTTTTGTTGGCCCTGATATTAGAAAACTCATATCCGACAAAGACTTCATCAGTTCAATGACTCCAACTCAAAACGAGGCTTGGGTTGTCTTTACTGTGGTCATCAAAACGGTTTTGGAAAACCGAAAGGACCCACAGTACAAGGAAATGATGGAAAAAATGTTGTACGCGTTCCGAAAGCTTGGTTGCTCCATGAGTTCAAAAGTTCATTTTCTTCAACTCCTACCTTGATTACTTTCCTGACAATGTGGGAGTAGTGAGTGAATAGCAGGGGGATCGTTACCATCAAGATATCAGAGAAATGGAACGACGGTATCAGGGGAACTGGAGTGTTACGATGATGGCAGACTACTGCTGGATGTTGTTTAGGGACCTTCCGGCAGCCAGCTAGAAAAGGACAAGTTCCAAACGAAGTTTGACCTTTAAAAGAAGACGATTTCACAAGCAATCTGATCGAGGGTGGTATTACTTTTTTTTTTTGTTTTCACATGTGTGCGTGTTTTTGTACATTAATTTGTGTTACGCTGTTAGTGGTGTTTCTGTAAATCGCATATTTGTGTTCAAATTTTTGTTCAACAAATGACCACCCGATTGTTCAAAACCCAGACGTTCCAGGACAAAACGGTTGTCATTCCTGGATTTAGCGCACCCCAATATATACGAATCAGTTAACTAAACCGAAACAGCTTAACAATGTTTTATTTTTGTAGACCTGTGAACAAGGGCGCCCATGTTGTGGTTTCCAAGAGGGGGCAAGTATAAGCAACGTTTCAAATATAGTTTCAAATTTTGCTGTAACTAATGTAAAAATTCTATTGGGTTTTCGGTATTCCCAAGCACAATTTCCTTTTAGGGGGGAGGGGGAGAAAGCGCCCCACCTTGCCCCCCTGATGGGCGCCCTTGCCTGTGAAATCATTTGACGAATTTTCTTCACCACAGTAATACTTAGGTATTACGCTTACGTTTCATTCGCAAATCAAATTCATTTTTTTATTATCCCGCCCTGTTTAATAATATATTAAACCTAAGTACTACAGTCGTGACATCTAATTCACTTTATATTTTAAAGATCTACACAAATACGTACGGTGCAATATACGCCAAATTCATTACAAACGTCAACGGATTCTTATCTACTCCTATAGCACCCGCATTTTACTAAAACAGAAGCTTTAACACAATGTACCTTGCACTATATTAATTGAACAATATTTCTCACTCCGTTGCAGTCAATCAAATTAACAATTAAGAAGAGCTTAGCTTAATAGGAAGTAATCCACCTAAGAAAAATTATTAGGCCTATTACATGTTTTACCACAAGTCTCACAAAAGTAGTTGAAATGAACACGACTTAAAAGGTAGGTAAAAATAGAATGCCGTACGTTAGGTTAATAATTTAGGTCGGGGCACATTAGGTCTGGACCACTTTTGAATACCTAATGTTTTAGTATTAAGTATATTAACTTTAAATTAATATAGGCCTACTTAAAGGAACGTAACCGCGCAGCTATAGGATAATAAAAAAAAAGAATCACTAATTACAATCGCCGGCATACTTTATGAGCACGAATATTCAAGCAATGGAGTAGAACTTTAGCATCTTGGTCTACTATCATACACTTACTTCATACTAATGCTATTATCAAGTAAAAAAACGGTACACATTTACAATAGAGATCCATACATACATTCAAAGCATATTTACTTTTTCATTAAATCTACTCTTTGTATCTTAAACATTCACTCCTTCTGGGTGAAACGATGATGGGTATACGTGTAAAAGAGGATAATGGAAAATACTTCATTTGCGATAAAAACATATGTCGGGTGTCTTCATATACACCTTCACTTACGAACCATAAGAAAACTTACTTGTACTAACTTGCAGATTTACCACTCTTGTACACAATATCTGTTCCACCATTACAATCACATCAACACAATGTATAATCGTCAGTATACACGTACTTTCTTCAGTGATACTAAGTTACTATGGTTCCGCTTCATTACTTCACACACTGGCTTTACCTTTCCATACGCTACATAATGGATTACTTATGGAGGAGTGGCGATGCAGAACATGTCATAAAAACGGCAATTTTATGGTTAAAATGACCGAGTGCACACCAGAAACAGTTGTCTAGGATATTAATTTATATTGTCGGAGCATTTTTACACAACGTAGGAAACCAGCATTCTATGTTTATAAGTGTAATGTTACACGATGTAAGAAACCTGTATTTTACAAATGTAAGAGTTACCAGTGTGAAAGTATGCGAAACCATTACAAATCTCCTAACCTATGTGATTTTACGCGATATGAATTGTTGTTTGCACTATCCTCGTTTATGAGCATATCCTCCATCCATAACGTGCCAGCTTAACCAGAACGCACTCCCGCGCCAGCTATCCTGCTCTAACTCGACTGGATAGCATAGCATACTCGCTTTTAGTGGCCATCCAACACAAGTCGTGGCCAATGTTTATGGGGGGCAGAGTTCCCTTCGAATCGAAAAATCTTACAATATCGTTAATTTCTGTTAATATTAGGTTAGGTTTGTCATTTTCAATTAGGACCATGGTTAGCGTGTCGATGAAGGGGCCAAAACTAATCTAACCTAATATTAACAGAAATTAGTGAAAATGTACCATTTATTCGATCGAAGAAAAGGTTGGCCCTCATCAAATAAACATTGGTTAATAGGTAAGCTAGCGGTGCTGGTGTAGTTTTGGAGCACCACGTTTAGGAAGATTTACAGGAACTAAAACTCAATACTTTACATGAATAGACATGTTTATAAGGGACAAAATTCTGCTGGAGAAAGAATTAAATACAAAGTAACACAGCTGAATTTTAGGTTTACAAGTGTAGGGTTACTAGTGTAAAAACATTACAAGTGCTCTACAACGGATAAAATAAGTGAGCACATACGAAAGATGGCTCTATTAGATGATATTTTCCACCGGCGGTATATTTCTGTACAGTATACAGAACCAGTAGCAATTGTATGTTTACAAATGGAGCGTTGCTAGTACAAAACCATGAGAAGTGCAGTTGAAACTTATATCATTGCCATTTTTCTCACTACTCTTGCTTACGCACGTACCCACCATCCCTGACACGTTTTCTTCGAACGCGCTATCGCGAAGGCAATCCAGCTTCACCCTGCCCTGACTAGATTACATAGCATTCGTACTTTTCAGTGACCACCTGGCACAGTTTGCTTTGTGTTTTTGTGCCACACATCCGGAAGCCGCATTTTTAAATTTTCAACATTTACCGGTAATTCTGGTCGCCCTCTTGAAATTTATCTATGTCAAGTGACATATTTCCTTGTCACCCAAAATATAACTTTTAGGGGGAGGGAAATTTGTGAAAGAAATATAATTTTTCAACAATTCTTTCTAGTGGTGCGCCAAAAGTAAACTAATACGAAACTAATAATAGGTGAATTTTAGAACTGAACATGGCAATATACGAAACGGCAAGGTTCTAGAACACAGGTCCCCCTTCCCTTTTAATTATAATAAAGACAGAAAACAACGTGCCCTACGGTGCTCTAATCGGCCTTCACTCGCTGTCGCTTGCTCGGCAATACTATGTAAATTAAATATTAAACTTCGGTACAGAAAGGAACCAACCTAGCTACTAACCTATATGGGGAGATCTGTGTTCTAGAACTTTCCCATATGAAACGCATTCTCTCTGTAGTACGACTTTCTCAAATAAATTACCACATACCAAACTCTTCCCTTAAAATTGCAAATATCTAATACCGTACTTACCTTAAATTATCCATTTTGAAAGCAGACTCGGTTAACTTTTCCCTACTGTTATAACCAACAGAATTCACATCTGGGAAGAAACTGTTAAAAATAATCTGTATTGCATCGCCTAACGAGAGCAAACTAATTCCTCCAATCCAAGAATGACAGGCAAGGCCCAGAAATACAAACAAAAATGCGATTTTGAACGTCAGTTTGACAAAATATTTCTCACAATTCTAAGAGAACAAGTAAGTTTATGTACCAATAATTAATCAACATCACAAAATACGGGTAGAAATAAATATATATTTATATCCTTCAACTCCACATGTATCACACTTGTCTGAACGCACTGAAAGCACACTTGTAACATTTATTTAACTCCCGTGTCGAACGTCGCGTATTCTGTTATGCACACATTCAAACTACATTGTAAGTTCACACTATTAAATACAGCATCATTTTCTTCAATTGTTGATTATTGTATTACACAACATAAGAACTAAAGTAGAAACATTTTCTGTACATCATTCGTGTTATGTTTTTAATGTAAACATTATTCACTTCGTTACGAGTAAAATAATCTACCTCCTTTCCCTCTTAGCTCTTGTGTCATGCTCGGAAACAAATGAATAGCATTTTGCACACATCCAATACTATTTTATAAATGTTACCGCTAGAT
Source organism: Thermobia domestica (assembly GCF_964235325.1). Taxonomy (NCBI): domain Eukaryota; kingdom Metazoa; phylum Arthropoda; class Insecta; order Zygentoma; family Lepismatidae; genus Thermobia; species Thermobia domestica. The sequence goes on from NC_137462.1 coordinate 81,548,252, forward strand.
GTCGAGAGTTACTATGTATCGTCTGCTGACTGTCAGCTGATGAGGATCTGCGATACGTACGCATACAAAACTGACGTAAATGGCCATTTTTCGTAAGTCCACGTTGTTATTTAAAGTGTTACTGATAAAAATACTTAACTATTTTATTCTGTTCGGTAGATGATTAAAAAAGAAAGAAAAAACGCGCGAAAATGCGGAGCAAATTTAATTTGTCCTACTTTCTTACGCTACAGTAAACATATAGACTTGCATTGTGACGTTTTTAACCAGCCAATCATAGACAAAATGTTCCAATTGGTAATGACAAATTCTGATTCCAGATTTTTCTCCAGGAAAGTTCAATATGCTGAGAGTGAAAAAAAATGCACTCTGAAAATACTGATATCCATATTTCCTTGATCGAATGACTGGTTGGTTACAGAAAGCAAAAATGAAATGAAATTTTTGAGTTTTACGTCCAACGTTTATGCCGGTTAGGCTAAAGGACACGGTGATGATGAGATGAATGAAATGAAGAAAGTGGGAGGAAACAGGAGAACCCCGAGAAAACCCACGCACACGGTGTTTGTCCACCACAAAGTTCACTTGGCAGGAGCAGGGTTTGAACCCGGGACCCCAAACACCAGAGGTGAACGCTCTACCACTGAGCGACCGCGGCCCCGGTTACAGTAAGCAGGTAGCGTCTTTTTTTCTTCATTGAGATATAGTCGTTCTCAACCGATGTATCGTGACACATTGTGTCACAGTCCCCGTAAGGTATGTGGCGAAATTTTAGAATTTAACCAGTTGAGAATGCTCCGTGAGCATTGCCAAAACGAACTTAAAAAGAAAATCTTTTCGAAATTTATATGAAATTGTATATTTAATTATTTGATTAAATTTAATAGATAATACATATTTGGAACCTGCGTATTAGGAGATCTATTGAATTAGATATCTTGAGCTGTCATTTTCTATCACTGTATATATACTGAAAATGCAGATATAACTATTGGCCACCGGTTACTATTTGGTACAGCCACTCACAAAAGTATCTTCCCCCCTAAGTGCTCTAATTCCATTACTTGGGGTCCAGGTCATTTGCAGTTGTGAGAACGCCTAGACAGATACAACCCAACTTACACGTAACTTTTCTCGGCACTAACAGCAGTTGGTAGCTCTGAGTCAAGTCTTTATGCAAGTAAAATTGTAAGTAGATGGAGTGGCGGAGCCAAGGGGGGCCTGGGGGCCAGGTCCCCTTACTCAAATTCTTGGCCCCCCTAGTGGCCCCTCCACAAAGAGTGATACTGCTATAGGTCGACATACGGTGAGTTGATAGTGGCTACAAGTGAAACTACTACAGAAACATCTCTCAACAACAGTTACCAACTGCAGAATACCGTATATTGCAATAGTCTGCGTTCCGAGTAAAAAGCTCCAGGCTCGTTTTTCTTTGTAGTACAGCAAGATCTAATTAATCGAAATCTGTAATGTGCATGCATTGACCTCACCATCTGAACGTTCCTTTTAATCTCTGCCCTTTATCTGTTTATCTTCTTTGTTTTTGACAAAGAACCAGAAAAAAAAGCAAAATCAGTCGACATTCTCATTCGCTTCGATGTTAAATGTCATACTAAAATAAGAGATGCTTACTTACAAATAGTATACACTGCGGTAGAACATTACCCTTGTGTTGGACGAAAGAAGTCTTCGTACACTAAGTAGTTAATTTCCATTGATTATGCCAACATAAAAGAAATGCATAACATCCATTATAAATTTGGTATTCACGGCGCAACTGAACTGCCACAACCAGGTAGTATGTTGGATATACTCATACCAACAAGTGACCGCCTTATCTCCATTCACATTTAACTCACGGTGTGAGGGCCAATTGAACAGACCTCCACAAAAAGCAACATAAGTTTCTTTGTTACTTTGACAGTTGTACTGTAAATGTCCATAACTGATCACCAAGTGCATCTATATACCAACCAAAGGTAGTTTTGTCAATTTCAACTAAAAGTTCAAAATACACCTCTTGAAAACAGGTTTCATTTATAAAAGAATAGATGATCGCTTTTGGTTGTTGCAATGGTTTGTCCAAGCAGTTTGATAAATAAATCAACATAGTATAACGACAGAAGTTGCTTCTCTTATATGCAAAAGAAAAGAAGAAAAAAGAAAAAAAGAAAGAAAATGGGAGGAAAAGCTTGGTCTTATGAGTATGTGGGGGGTCGCGCCGAATTCTACTTCGCCCCGGACGCCGAAATCTCTAGCTACGGCTCTAAGCCAGGGGCGTCATTTCAGACTTTGCTTGGGGGGGCAAGAACCCCACCGACATAAGAATTTCACGTTTTGTACTAGTATATTAGTAGACAATCAACTAAAGTATATGTATTCCTCAAACTCTTGGGGGGGGCAATTGCCCCCTCCTGCCCTACCTAAATGACGCCCCTGAGAAGCACTGTTGGATTTTTGGCTGTTCCCAAAACTCAAAAGGAGTTTCAATGGTACCCGTTTCGTCACCGTAGATCAAAATCAATACTACGGTTGAACTTCGAAATATGTCAAAAGAAGACTTTTGTCGGTGTTTCCAGTAATGGCAACAACGGTGATCGCGGCATCGTGCACTGCAAAGTTCTACCAGCTTGTCAGAGCATCAATGCAATCGAAGATGCCTACTTTAAAGACGAATAAGCACATGTATACTTATAATGTGGTGGTGAGCTGCAACAAAATTCCGGGAACTTTTTTCCTTCCTTCGTATATATATATATATATATATATATATATATATATATATATATATATATATATATATATATATATATATATGGTTTAATTAATTTAGTATTTCCTTACTCAGTTTACTGCCTTCTATAAGTACGAGAAACTGCAGACAGTTAAAGTAATTTTACCAAAAATTAAAACGTGGAAAAGTGTCCATAGTTATTTACAACATAACAAGCAGTTCTTTCGAATTCTTTCTATGTATTCCCACACAATTTTATATTAATAGGAGGTTGCTAAAATTCATTTTTTCATTTAATTTTTCCCTTTAATATCTTGCCGACCAATAGTAATATTCAGGTATGAAAAATATATGGTTTGGTTTGCGTAATTTCACCAACTACTTAAACACGCTTTTGCAGTCATCAAGGTCTTGGTAACTACTTAATATGCATGAAGCGCAATAAAACAGGAACTGCACTATTTACCGGCAGACTAGACAGTTTTCTTTTTTCTTTCTTTTTTTCTTTTTCTTTTTTTAACGAAAACGAAATTTGCAAGGGAAAGCAGCTTTGCCAATTCGGTGGAGGAACTGCCTGATACTCGTCAGAAATGCAGAAAGTCTTAACGAAAATAGTTTCCGTAGAAGAGAATTGTTTGACTTTGTTCAGTGCATAAGCTAGGTTGATATACTTTAAAGAACTGGGATTGTAGTGCAGAATGCTTATATTGATAATGATGGTTAGCTTAAAAATCCTCAACTTACTTTTTGTTAGAAGAAAAAGTACATTGTATGGATATACGGCTCTTATTTGTTTTTAAATTTACACTTACCCTTATTTGTCCAATGTTGGAGAAAGAAAGAAAAAACTGTAAATCCAAGCAGTCGTTCTTTCAGAAAAAATGTTCCGGGGGGCACACGTAGTACTCCAGGGGGACAGTGCTGGTAATATTTTATTTATTATTATATTGAAGTCGTATTATTTTGGTCTCGTCCGGGGGGAGGGCACTTTCAGAGCTCCGGGGGGCAGTACCCCAAAAAACCATGTCTGGAAGAAACACTGAATCCAAGTTTTTTTTTTTTTTTTTTTACTTCAAGCTTAGATCGGCTGTACAGCATAGAAGTAACTAACGGAACTAGACTCCTGCTCCCGTAGAAGACTGTTGTCCCTCTAGAATATTGTTGAGCTATAGGTAATGTTCTATCGAAGTCATTGCTAGAAAAATTACCCTACCCTGATGTTTAAATACTGAGATAAGGCAAGACTTTTTGTATCGTTCTTGTATTTTGTGCTCTTTGACAATGATATGAAGAGATACCAAAAAGTTCGTGCAATCACCTGAAGATGACAAACTACGAATCCGCTTTGCAGGTAAATCACTGAAGATGTGGTGATTGACAAGTTTGAGGCAAGAAGCGTCATTAAATTCCTCTGTCTTCAAGAAAAATCAGCAAAACAGATCCACTAAGACATGAAAGAAGTGTATGGGAGTAAAAACCCATCCTATGAGATGATACCAGGAGCGTCATTTAGGGAGGGCAGGAGGGGGCAATTGCCCCCCCCCCAAAGAGTTTGAGGAATGCATATATTTTAGTCGATGCCTACTAATATACTAGTACAAAACGTTAAATTCTTATGTCGGTGGTGCTCTTGCCCCCCCCCCCCAAGCAAAGTCTGAAATGACGCCCCTGGATGATATCCAAGTGGAAATGGCAATTCCAAACTTCAGATATGACCATTGCGGACGCCTCTGGATCTGGAAGACTATCTTTCACTGATGATGCCCCCTTGACGGAGAAAGTTGAGAGGATCATGATGAAAAACAGGAGGATAACCATTGAAATTAATATTCTGCAATAGGTATGAGTTATGTATCTGCCTGGAATGTCATTCATAACCAGCTGCATTTTCAGAAAGTATCAGCGCAGTTGGTGCCACGACTGCTTACACCTTTCCAGAAGAGAAATCGTGAGGACGCTGTAAGAGAAATGTTGCATCGCTGTGAGGTGGATGGAGAGAACTATTTTGGCAGACTAGTAACAATGGATGAAAGTTGGCTTTATTTTTCTGGCCTACAAACAAAGAAAATGTAGAAACAATGGAAACACTCATTCTCCCCCACCCTTAAGAAGGTGCAATTGCAGAAGTCTGCCGCCAAGGCGATGCTTTCCGTTTTCTGGGACTATGAAAGGGTCATCATTATAGATTACCTACCACCGGGGCAAACTATTACTTCCCGTTAGAGACCTTCACGGGCCGATTTTTTCGGCCCGAGTCCAATCCAGCCCGAATGTACCTAAGCCCGGCCCAGCTTGGACCCGAGAAGTTTTGGAGATTTTCGGCCGGAGCCCGTCCCGGCCCGATAAGTTTCTTAAAATTTTTGGCCCATGCCCGGCCCGGGCCCAATAAATTTTAAAAGTTTTTGGCCCGACCCCGACCCGATAGTTTTTTTTTAATAGCTCAAGCCCCAATCTTTCTCAAAATTTAGTATTAAACTTGACCTAACCCTCAGAAACATTTTCTAAACTCTGGTTCACAACCTGACGCTTGCCTCCCGAATGGTACCATTGCCTCCTAGAACTTTACCTGTTATCGAAAGAACAAAAACTCTATTTCCTGTAAGAAAAATCTAACTTAATTGATATTTAGCATAAAGTGAAGATGGCAATACAGTTTAGAGACAGGAAAAACTTTCCCACCCCTTCTTGTCATATTTTGGGTTGAATGAAGGTCAAGGTCAGAGCTCAATTTACCGCGCAATATCTGCAATCCTCTATAGTGAAAGTGGAGCCGCTAAGCAACACAAACTGTACATAGCTATTGCATTTTTTGTAACGTTTTTCACGGGCACACTTCTTCAACGTTTGGCTTTATTCCGATTATCGTTTAACGAAAGTCAATAATTATTAAAGAATCGTAAATAATCGGCCCCAAGCCCGACCCGGTCCAAAGAAATAACCGAGTTGGCCCGTGCAGATCTCTACTTCCAATCCCCTAAGTTATTAGAGAAACTGAAGATAAACGTCGGGGATTGGTCGCAAAAGGGGCGCTACTGTTTGGCAAGCAATGCACCAACTCATTCTGCCCATGCATTAATGATGAAGGCAGTGGAATTAGGATATAAAATATTTCCTGGACCATACCTTGCCATACTCATCGGACCTAGCACCAAGTGACTTGTTCCTCTTCCCAGAAATGAAGTTTTCACATTTCTGAGGCTGAACTGTAGTTTCAAAGCCAAATTGCAGACTTTTACAAAATAAGCTTATGAAAAATGAAGAACCGCTGGCAAAAATATGTCGCAAAGGCACAGTACTACGTATTTGTTACTCCGTAGAGAGAAAATAAATATAAAATACAGGAGCTTAGAGTAGTAATTCCAGGTTCTTCTATGCCCAATGTAAAATGCAATGGTAAAAATTAACAGTAAGTAATTTAAGCAATATATGGTCATCATTACATAAGGAGTCTTGGATACTTGGAAGACGCTTCAATACCTATAATACTATACCTATGCGGTCTAATACACTTTATATCATAGCCTACGTCTGTTATGTCCGTATTAATTTGAATTCATTTTATTCTTATTCAGAAATTATTTCAATTCCGTAGGCTATTTGCTGTAGATGTCATAGATGCCACATTATGTAGAACAAACATGATTCATTTGTGCTAATTGAAAGACGCCTTCGTTACGAAATGTATTACGTGAGCGTGAGAAATTATAATACCTGCATTGCTTGTGGCACAAGTTCTCCATGTTTCAAGGTTACAACGGTTGCGTTTCTACTTTCCATTTCAAAATGATGCATTGTGTTCTTAGGTCAATAGGAGAAATTACATTGTTCAGGTGAATGTTCGGAGACGCCAGAAATCCAAAATATTTAAATGTTCTGACTTAAAAACAATAAAAGGTTCTAAAATAATAATAATAAAAAAAATCGACTCATCTTCATTTTCGTATATTGGTCTGTTGAACTTATTTGTGTGTAAGAAAATAAAAAGATGTACAGTACAACTGTTAATTTGAACTAATAAGAATATGAACACACAAGCCAAGAAGCCGAATCGAGATACCAGAAAATAAATATTTCTCTTGTGACCACATATAAAAAAAAATGTTTTATTTATGGGACAGTGCTATCTTGTATCTAAGCCTATGCCAGAAGTATCTTTCTAGTGCTCCTGGCCAACGAAATTGTTCCCGGTCTTTAAAGAGTGAGTCGAATTACCCCCTATCTATGTGAAATACAGGGTGTTTCAAAACAACACCTACAACGTTAGGGAGGTGATTCCTGACAACAAGATGAGACAAAAAGTACCGACCAACCTGGGTGCATAAATGCTTCCTTTTGGAGTTATAGGCTGCAGAAAACATGAGAAAATGAAGTTTAATGGTCCATAGCTGCAAAACCATGGAACCTACTATAGTCGGGTCAAGACTTCACTAACGAACTAATACGTGAATAATAATAATAATAATAATAATAATAATAATAATAATAATAATAATAATAATAATAATAATAATATTTATTCATTTATTTATTTATTTGTACTTAACACCCGAAGACAATTAGAAAGTACAAATTGTTAATTTTATAATGGTGGAGAATGTGTTACCTGAAAAGTAATTCCAACAACTAACCATTACTTATATTTTGTTCACTTGCAGTTAATAAGTACAAGATATAATAATAATCTTTACACTTTATTAAGTAACATTTGGACGCATTTTTGTTTAAATATTGAACGTTTCAATTGAAATATATCCAGACCTATAGAATGTATTTTTTACCTCTATCACATATCCTATACAACGGAGAGTTTTTAGCTAAATTCGTTTTATTATCAGGCATATAAAACCTTTGTCTGAGTCACAGATTTTGACGAGGGCAATAGAATGGTAATTTACCTAGGAAAGTCTTGGTTATCAATAAGTTTTTTCAAGTGCAACACACCTTGAATGAACCTTCTATCCTCCAGTGACAAAAGCTGAAATCTCCTGAGAAGTATATTGTAAGATACACAACTAGTTAGTATATTATCAATTTTATAACTAATATATTTTAACATTTTCTTTTGTACCTTTTCTATTTGTTGCTTTGGTTTCTGGTAGAATGGTTCCCCAATTATAGAAGCATACTCTAATTTTGTTCTAACAAAAGAGTTATATAATGTTAATATTGTTTTTATGTTTTTAAAATGACAGCACGATCGTTTAATAAATCCAAGCATTTTAGACGCCTCATTTGTTTTGATATTCATATGATATGTAAACTTAAGATTTGCATCAAACTATACTCCCAGATTCCTGACAACTTCTTTCCTTTCCAGTACTTGTTTCCCTATAATATATTTAAATATATCAGGTTTCTTTGTGATCGAAAACGTTACAACATTGCATTTTGAAATATTGAATTCAAATTTGTTTCTTTCACACCATTCACCCAACCTCACCAGATCTCTTTGTAATTTTTCACAATCATCTCTTGTAGCAATTTGTATAATTTAGTATCATCAGCAAACATTATTCATGACGAATATTGGAACTCTTCAGGTAAATCGTTTATCATAATTAAAAATAGTAAAGGACCTAAATTGGATCCTTTGGGTACTCGACAGAGTATTGTTTAGATTTACAATTGTTATATCTATTACATATTGGATTCTGATGCTTAAATATGACTAAAATAGTCGGATTAATTCATTTGAAATACCAAATCCTTTAATCTTTTAAAGAACTATCTCATGATTAATCAAATCAAAGGCTCGCTTAAAATCTGTATACACTACATCAATTTGAGACCTTACGTTAAGAGCTTCACTAGTTGCTTGACTTATATTCAACAAATTTGTTACTGTTGATCTATTATGCCTAAAACCACACTGTGAATCAGAAAGATATCGTGAAATGTGATTAAACGGGTGTTTGCAAATTATTGATTCGAATATTTCAGCTGAGAAGAAATCAAACTTATCGGCCTATGGTCTTGTATTAAGTTTACAGGATTAATTTTGGGAACTGGACATACTGCTGATATTTTAAATTTTGTAGGAAAATAACACAGAGAAATAGACAGATTAAATATATAGGTCAATGGCTTAACAAGAAATTCCTTACAACCTTTAAAAATGTAAGATGGTATGCCATCATTACTAATTGACCTTTTACCTTTCATTTTGTCAATAGCTTCGATTACTTTTGTTTCAGTCATCCTATCCAGTGACATTGTATCTACAATCGAAGAAACATCATTCAGAAAAATATCAGATAGTTTAATATTAGGTAGTTCAGAACTATATACTGATTGAAAGTGCTTAGCAAAACCTTCGCATTTCAATATATTGTCAACAATTTTTTATTTGTTATATTCAAGTATTGATTGATTTATGTTTGAAGATTTTTTTTCTTATTAATATAGTTCCAAAATTTCCTAGGTTCCCTTACGATTTGCTCTTCCATTGCGTTATTATAATCACGAATATCTATTTCAATACTATTTTTTACTTGTGTCCTTAGTGTAACAAATTGCATGTAATCTGAGTAAAGTCTTGATTTTTTAAATTTCTTCCTATAACGTTCTTTCTTCTTTAAGTTTCTTATTATTTCAGGAGTAAACGATGTTGGATATGAACGTTTCCTCTTTATAATTTTAGGTGTACATTCATTTAAAACTCCATATAATTCAGAATAGGAAAACTCTACACTATTATCAATATCCTTAATCTCATACAAGGAATCCCATTTCTTACATCTCAATAACTTATAAAGTTTAAAAAAATCACACTTACAAAAGTTGTAGACTACGTCGTCCATTTCATTTCGTGTCTTACAGCTTTTATAAATCGGAATACTAATATTCAAACGTGGGTGATGACGATCTGGTCGAACAAAATGAACATCAGATTCAAGAACGTCAACGTGTAATACATTAGTAAATACAACATCTAAAATTCTATTGTTTAGATTTCTTACTTTATTGATTTGTGAGAAATTAAAAAAAAAAATACTTTATGTAAGACATTGTTCTCCAAATTAGGCAAATTTAAAAAATAATTACCATCCAAATAATCTGTTAAACGCGCCAAATTCAAATCTCCCATAATAAAAACAGTTTGAGATAATGTTAGTTCAATATTAAAAACAAATTAAATATAATTCTTCTGAACTATGTAGCGGGAAGTACACTATACAAACATATATACATGTTAAATCTGATAATTGAAATTTAACCCACACATCCTCATTATCTGGCAATTCAAATTTTGTTATTCTTTCAGAGATATAATTATTGGAAACAGCTAAGAGAACACCATCTCCATCTTTCGTATTACTACGCTCTAAGTTGTGATCTTTTCTATAGACCAAATATTTATCGTCAAATAACTCATTATTAAATATTTCATCTCTTAGCCATGATTCAGTAATGGCAACACTATCAAAATTAAACATGGTAGAGCTTAGGTAAAATTCGTTATTTTTTGTTTTTAACCCATTAACATTCTGGTAATATATATCAAACGTACTGTTAACTACTGCTATCTTAAATTATAGCCTACATATTTCAAGATTACACTGGGACAGAATTTGGAAATCCTTGTACATCTTCTTCAGTTTTAATAATCATAACCGGGCTATTTTCGTTTTTTCTAATTAAAATTTGTCTATTGCGATTTACCCAACAATATTTATGCTGTGTATTTCTTGCAGCTGTTCTAGCCTTCCAAAATAATTCCTTATTTTTAGGGGTTAAATTTACATTCACAAATATTCTACTATCATTACTTCCAAATACTAAATTGTTACTTACTAAACTCGTATTCCTTCTAACGGGGGCGCGGTGGCTCAGTGGTAGAGCGTTCACCTCTGGTGCTTGGGGTCCCGGGTTCGATCCCAGCCCCCGCCAAGTGAACTTTGTGGTGGACAAACACCGTGATCATGGGTTTTCTCGGGGTTCTCCCGTTTCCTCCCAGTTTCTTCATTCCACCATTTCACTCATCTCTCATCATCACCGTCTCCTTTAGCATAACCGGCATAACCGTGGGACCTAAAACTCAAAGATTTCATTTTTTTTTCGTATTCCTTCTAGTCAAGTACCTTTCTCTCACCGCGGGCGTTGTAAATTGTACATTTATTGCTTTTGGTTATTTTTACCGTTTGATAATCGGTGAACAACATCAATGTCCTCCTCTCCACATTTTATTCTTAATTTCTGAGCCATGTCGATTACAACTTCCTTTAAATTTTCACCAGTACGCTCCTGAATACCATGTATTTCAATATTTTTATTACGTCCATACTGATTAAGATAATTTATTTCTACATCCTGTAATTTGAATTGCTTTTTCAATTCTATGTTTTCTGCTTTCAGCTTGGCTATATCCTTATCCCGTTGAATATTACCCTTAATCTCTAGTTCAAGTTTCTTCAACAATTCGTCGTGTTGATTAGGCATAAATTGAACACTAGCTGTTAATTGAGCTATTTGAGCACAGTACAGAGTTCCTCAAGCTTCATTCCTATATCAGAATGATTCAAAGATTTGTCATCCAATTTTGAGGATGTACTTTTGTTACTTAGCATTGATTCAGTTGCATTTTTGTGCGCTATCCAAAAATACATGTTTCAGAATCTTAAGGTACTCACGCAACAAATTTATAGAGGCACTTTGGCATATAATTTGAAGTACTGATCAACTACCTCTACAAAAATTGTTGCGGAAGTACCAGCGTATTCTAAAACATGGACATTTGGATAGGGCACATACTAGTTCCTAAATAAAGTATTGACCCGACTACGGTAGGTCCCATAGTATTGAAACTATGGAATTCATTTGATCATGTTTTCGGCAGCCTATAACTCCAAAAGCAAGCATTTGTGCACCCAGGTTGGTCTATACTTTTTGTCTTATCTTGATGTCAGGAATCATCTCCCAAACGTTGTCGGTGTTGTTTCTAAATATCCTGTATAAGTGCAAGCGTTTTATTGTGGATAGTAATATAATTGCGGTATGTTTCATTGCAGGTACAAGGATACTATTCCATTGCATTTGTATTTAGTTCATTTGGTGTATTCAATGTGAGTGATTGGTCAATGTTTTTCAGATAACCCCGTAATTTACCTGTGGAAAGAAAATTTACCTATGGAACAAAGAAAATCTCCACTTCTTTGAAGAGTTGGAACAGAACTCCCCATGTGATGATTGGGCTGCAATGTCTGTAACAACTTTGTTCAGCTCACATTTACTAGACGGTGTTGTTAATTCCGCAACATAATCAAACATGTTACAAGACTGGTTTATCCCTGAACTGCGAGATCGAGGTCTTATCAATCAGGTATGGTTTCAGCAAGATCTAGTACCAGCATGTTACTTACTTGTCATGAATGAATATCTCAATGAAGCGTTTCCCGACAGTTGGATTGGCCAGGATTCTCCACAGCACCTCTGGACCGGCCTCTCAGAAGTCCCGATCTAGTATCTTGTGGCAATTCATTGTGGGAGTATATCAAACAAATATTTTCAGCACTCATTAACCACCAACTGACGAACTTTAAGACAGATAAGAAAGAAGTTAAATTGTTTTCGGTTTTCTTTAGTTTCGCAGTATTGAAATATTGATGACATTTGCTAAGAACTAATAAGTTAAACTTCCTGACGCTACAGCCATGAAAGACTATGACAGTCTGATGGCTCACGTTCAACTCGGTGATGAGTGGCGGAGTGACAGTACATCGGTTCCTGGAGGCCATCATTTATGGATTTCTAGATCTAAGTTCGACATTTCTTAATACAGACAGTTCCCCAATTGCTTCATGATGCTGGGCCAATATTAGAAGATTTTAGTACTACCAACGAGAGTAGAACTAGGGACTATGCTCACCGAGGTCGCTTATGCCAGCTAAACCGGATCAAAATAATAATAATAATAATAATAATAATAATAATAATAATAATAATAATAATAATAATAATAATAATAATAATATTATTTAATAATAATAATAATAATAATAATAATAATAATAATAATAATAATAATAATAATAATAATAATAATAATAATAATAATAATAATAATAATAATAATAATAGTAAATTTAAATTCCAACTTTATTTTCTAATGATCTCGTAGATGATAAATTTTAATGCCTATGTTAATAAAAAAGTTGAAAAAGATTAAGAATATAATATATAACTAACGTGCTTAAATCTTTTATAAGCTTCTTGTGTATGAGAAATATTTTTTTCTTTAAGCACGCCTATGTGAAACTTGTTATTCGTGACAAATCTATATATATAAAATAGTCGTAACATGTCTAAATGAGTCACAAATGGAACGTATTGCATGATAATAGAATCCATTTTGCTATCAATGTACTAAGGAGGGAAAAACTTGAGCCGAGTTAGCCTCCTGCCTACACCATTGATAGACTACTAATTCATCATTAACTTTGTTACTCTCATTTACCTAACTGGATGCACACTGTAGTATTTTATCAGTCTGGTAGGCTATAACATAACTGACTGAGAGTGATCTTGTCTTTGCTTTGATTTTTCTCTTATTTTTACCATTTTTACCTTCAAGCAACGATGGGAGAGAAGAAAGTATGATGATCGAAAAAAAAAAATCGAATTCTTGATTTCAGTTGGTTCTCACATTTTAGGCCTTCTGCATGTCGAAAACCGGACTTTTGGATTGGTTCGTCTGTCCGTTCGTCCCGATGTAAGGAGGTTCATTCACCTAGGGGCCATATTACCGTTCAACGTATCGAGTCCAAATTAAAAACTTAAAATTTTTAAATGATTATCTAAAGGCGTTTCTTCAATTTTCTTCCTACCCCTAAAAATAAGAGTAATTTACTGAAAGGTAAAAATTAAAATTTACGATTTTCTCAAAAACATTTCAAACGATTTCATTCATATTTCATAAACCAATATTCCAGTCATTTTTGTAGGAAGAATCCAGAACGGATAGTTTATCCTTAGGATATTTCCCGGACTATTTTCCCAAAAATGACACAGGCGATTTTGATCATATTTGTAAATAAGTATGTCATTAATAACCTGATAATGTGACATAACTCATTTGTCTCGAAAAAATCCACAGGGATTAGTTATTATTCAGAGTGAGTTTTTCCTTGACAGCTTTCTTAAATACAACTAAGGTTCTTCTTCTTCTTCATGGCACTACAGCTCTTTGACGAGCCTTCGCCTCCGTCAGAATCTGCCTCCACTTCTTTCGGTCTGCCGCACTCGCCTTCCAGTTCCGTATTCCCATTTTTTTCATGTCCTCTAGGACCGTGTCCCACCATCTCCTCCTTGGTCTTCCCCTCGTTCTCTTTCCTTCGATGTTAGCGAAGAAGATTTTTTTCACTACTCTTTCTTCCCCCATTCTGACAATATGTCCCACCCATTGCAAACGGCTAAGTTTGATGTGCGTTACTATGTCTACGTCGTCGTACTTATTGTAGAGTTCATTATTATATCTTATTCGGTATGTATTTTGGTCTACCTTCACACCTCCATATATTTTCCTTAAAATCTTCCTTTCAAAGTTCCCTAGTAGTTGCATTTCCTCTTTCCGTATAGTCCAGCATTCTGATCCATATGTTACTACGGGCCTGATTAATGTTCTGTATATCCTGGTTTTTGTAATTTAAGAGATGAGATTTGATTTTAGAAGGGGCAGCAGTGCAAAATATGCTCTGTTCGCAGTGGTGATTCTTCTTTTGACTTCCTCACTTTGGTCATTATTTGATGTAATTGTTGTTCCTAGGTAGATAAATTCATTCACTATTTCGAAGTAGTGTGATTCTATATTTATGTGTGTCCCGATTCTTTTCAGATGTCCTGTGTTCTTAGATACGACTAGAAGTTTGGTTTTTCCTTCATTTATTTCAAGTCCTACTTGTTTCGCTTCTTTCTCCAGGTCTATAAACGCTTCTTTTACTGCTTTCAGACTTCTTCCAATGATGTTAATATCGTCTGCATACCCTAGAATTTTATGGCTATTGGTCGTTAGGGTCCCTGTTCTTTTTATGCCTGATCGTCTTACTGCTGCTTCTAGTACCAGGTTAAATAGTATGGGGGCTAGTCCATCTCCCTGTCTGACACCTTTCTGCACTGGGAACGCTTCTGACATATCGCTTCCTATTTTTACTTGGGCTTTCGATTCCTTTGTACTGATTTTACATAACTGAACTAGCTTTCCGGGTATCCCTAATTCCTGGAGTGCATTCCACATTTGCTTCCTATTTATCTTGTCGTATGCTGTTCTGAAGTCTATGAATAAGTGACACGTGGTTATGTTTTTTTCCCAGAATTTTTCAAGTGTCTGTCGGATTGTGAATATTTGGTCCGTGGTTGATCGTCCTTTTCTAAAGCCACCCTGATATTCTCCTACCAGTGCTTCGTAATATGCTTCCAGTCTATTGCGTATGATGGTTGTAAATATTTTATATGCTGTTGTGAGTAATGTGATTGCTCTATAGTTATCGCATGATAGTTGGTCTCCTTTTTTATGTATGGGGTTTATTATCCCTGTTTTCAATTCTTCAGGTATGTCTCTCGGGTCATTCCAAATTTTGCAGATCAGTTTGTGTAGAGCAATCACTATTTCCTCTCCTCCTTTCTTAAGTAGCTCTGCCGCTATTGTGTCAATTCCCGGTGCTTTGTTGTTTTTAGATTTTTTATTGCTTCTTTAACCTCTTGAAGTGTTGGGGGTCTCTGTTTGCATCTCTCTAGTTTCTTTGTTTTCGAAATTTGTCTGATCTGTTTCATCTGGTTCGTCGTGGAAAGTTCTTTCGTAGTATCTAGACCACCGGTTCAGTATCTCTTCCTTGGAATTTAGTATGCTGTTGCCTTCATCCCTAATTGCAGTGCAGTATGGCTTAAACCCTCTTTTTAGTTGCTTAACTTCCTTGTAAAAGAACCTTGTTTCCCCTCTATATCGTACGTTCTCAAGTTCTGCTATTTTGCTCTGTATACTAGATTTTTTCTTTTGTCGGAGTAGTTTTTTGGCTTTACTCCTGGCTTCATTGTAAATTTCTTGTCTTTCCCTTGTTCTGTGAGTTAGCATGTTGTTCCTAGCTATATTCCGTTCCTTTATTGCTATCTCGCACTCGCTGTCAAACCAGTCGTTCCGTTGAGGTTTGTTCCTTTCTCCTATTGTTTCTTCTGCTGCTCTAACTATGTTGTCTTTTATTGATGTCCATGTATCGTTGACGTTTTGTTTTCCTGTCCATTGTGTTTCCTCCATATATTGAGTGATTTTGCTCCTATATTCGTTGACTCTTTGTCCGTCCCTTAATTTCTCTATGTCCCATTTCTTGACTTGGGGCATGTTGGGCTTCCGTTGTGTGCTTATTTTTGTGTAGATACGGGTTACTACCAAATAGTGATCGGAGTCTATGTTAGCTCCCCTCCTTGTTTTCACGTCTTGTATATTGCAACTGTGTCTGCTGTCTACTACAACATGGTCAATCTGATTTTCGGTCTTCCCGTCCGGTGATCTCCATGTTACCTTGTGTATTCTTTTATGTGGGAACCATGTGCTAGATATGGCTGTAATGCGCCGCTATTCCAAATCTATACCTCAGCGCATTACATATTTATAAAGTGGTGATAAGGATTCCAATCCGCACCGTATGATATAAATTTAGGAAAAGTAATTAATGTTTTCGAATCGTAAATAAATAATTTGGATATAAAATGAGATAAGATAAAATGAAAATGTCGGAAGTTTTAAAAAGGTGAGAAAAGAATTAGCTATGAATAGCTAGTGTTACGTTTGTTCGGGAGAGATTTCACTTCTCTCTCCCCTTATTATAATCTGCCATTATTTTAGGATGACATGATTTAAAGTAAAATATGATTAAAATAGTCAAAATCTTAAGCTTCACATTAAACTCTTCAGTATTTACTACGTGTCCATATTTTGAGTAATCAAACTTGTGCGATAAATTTATTATATGTTATGAAACTTAATCACATGGTACATGAATAGTTGGAATTTGAATTTAATAATACAGTTGTAGATGTTCTGTAGAAATGTGGAATTCTGGCGCACCAATTTATTTAATATTTTAAATACCAGACGAATGGTTCTTTTGAGACAATGCAAAGAGTAGCTTGACGTTTGTGATTATTTGGGAACTAACAGTTGTGGTTGCAGCGGATGACTCAGCGTACCTGTAAAAATATAATAATAATAATTAATTAATAAATAAATAAAGAATAATGTATTTTAATATAATGAGAAGAAAAGATAGACGAAAATAATTTTATATGAGAAGAAGAGAGATAAATAAAATATTGCAAATATTACATGCATATGTTTACGACGTATTTTAATTATTAAAAGGAAAGTTAAAGGTTGAATACTTACCTCGTGTTTGATGTTATTCCCGCTGTTTAATATTGTTTCCTGAACAAATTATATAAATATACTTGCGCCGAAGCTGAAATATGAAAAAAAAGCATCGAATATATATATACACGCAGGAACATCTACATATAAATATTTTATATGAAATCTAAACTATAATCTACTAAGAAGTTAACCTAATCTAACAAAGTCAAACAAAGAAATATATATGTATTAGTAACAACGTATTATCAAAGATTCAATGTAATGAAACAAATCACTTACCTGTTGTAATATTCTATACTGTATGTATTAAAATGTTGAATTCAGAATGTTAATGATATTTCAATCGATGGTAATATTGCAAATTTAGTTATATATATCAAATCTATATTCTGTTTCCATATTATTTGTGTTTCGGATAAGTTCCCAGGTTTTTGCTCCACATGTCGTCGAGTCTGTTTTCTTCTGATTGATTTCCCGAACCATTATGTGTGAGGGTGGCGACTCCGTTGACGCCGGGCCAAACTTCGGCTCAGTTCCTGTTAGGAAATGTCCTGTTGCAGAAACCGAGCCCACAATTAAAATAACTTAACCTAAGAACTGTAACGTTTTATTGTTGTACTGTCAGAGAATTACTGGATCCAGAATACCATATGTTTTACGTCGACGTGTAAAAGCTGACAGCAACATTATCAGTTATTAAAAGGTTCATACACTAACTTCATTTAAATGTCAACAAAACTGTGTTGTACTGTGGAAGGAGTGCATTACAGTAAAATGGCGACCCAGCCAGGATTGGATTGTGACAACAACGTTGTGGAAAATAGGAACAATGTGGTAGTAACCTGGGAAAATAAATTTGAATATTTTGAAAAAAAAAAGAAAAAATGGCAGATATGAAAAGGGGAAGAAGATGAAGATCTTCCGAGCTATAATCAGAAGAAAATAATGGCAATTGTTCGTAATATTAGTAAATATAAGAATTCTGAAGACGATGATAAAGAAGATAAAAAACGTAAACACCAAGAAGAAAAAGAAAGAATCAAATTAAAAGATATAGAGAAAAAGGAGAAGAAAATAGTAAAAGATAATGCAAAATATATAAAGGAAAAGAAGAAATCAAACAAAAGTGAAAGTAATAAAGAAGATAATAAGAAGAGAAAACATAAAAGTTATGATAAAGAAGAAGAAATTAAAAGAGAACATAAATATAATCGTGAGAGTGAATCAAAGGAGAAAGAAAAGATGAAGCATAGACACAAAGAAGAGAAGAAAGAGACGACAATTATCGGAAATGATTCCGCAAAATGTAAGAGAGACTCGAAGAAAAATGAAGAGAAGTCGAAAAGAGAAAAGAAAAGAAACGATACTGAAGAAGAAAAGTCGCGAAGAGAAAACAAGAAAATAAACTATACTGAAAAAGACAAGTCGCAAAGAGAAAGGAAGAAAAGAAGCGATACTGAAGAAGAGTGGTCGAAGTCAGAAAGGAAAAAAGAAAATGGGAAGGAGGAAGTCAAAAACAGATTGGAAACATGACAGACATAAAGCAAAGAAAGATTTGGAAATTAACAAAGAACACAGAAAAATAAAAAATATAACAGATACTAGTAAAGCATGGTTTCGGATAAGACTGCAAGGATTTGTATTCGATACAGGTTGAATCATCCTAAGCTAACCCTAAACTTCCAAAGATGTTATATTTTGGTATGTCTGTTTTGATATTATGTGTTAATGTTATTTAGTGTTCTGATATTTAGTGTCCTGTTCAATTTGAAAACCATTAATAATGCCATTAAGTTTTAAGTAAACTGGTTGTTGTTACTGTGATTACGTTATTTTACAAGAAAATGATGACTGTTGGGAAATGTATAAAATTTGTTTCATATGAGTTGGTCCTTATTTAGTCACAAAACTCTAGAGAAAATGTGAATATTCAATTTCGAAAAATTTTATCAAGTGATAAAATTTTTGTTTAGACACCGGGGAGTCTGTAATGCGCCGCTATTCCAAATCTATACCTCAGCGCATTACATATTTATAAAGTGGTGATAAGGATTCCAATCCGCACCGTATGATATAAATTTAGGAAAAGTAATTAATGTTTTCGAATCGTAAATAAATAATTTGGATATAAAATGAGATAAGATAAAATGAAAATGTCGGAAGTTTTAAAAAGGTGAGAAAAGAATTAGCTATGAATAGCTAGTGTTACGTTTGTTCGGGAGAGATTTCACTTCTCTCTCCCCTTATTATAATCTGCCATTATTTTAGGATGACATGATTTAAAGTAAAATATGATTAAAATAGTCAAAATCTTAAGCTTCACATTAAACTCTTCAGTATTTACTACGTGTCCATATTTTGAGTAATCAAACTTGTGCGATAAATTTATTATATGTTATGAAACTTAATCACATGGTACATGAATAGTTGGAATTTGAATTTAATAATACAGTTGTAGATGTTCTGTAGAAATGTGGAATTCTGGCGCACCAATTTATTTAATATTTTAAATACCAGACGAATGGTTCTTTTGAGACAATGCAAAGAGTAGCTTGACGTTTGTGATTATTTGGGAACTAACAGTTGTGGTTGCAGCGGATGACTCAGCGTACCTGTAAAAATATAATAATAATAATTAATTAATAAATAAATAAAGAATAATGTATTTTAATATAATGAGAAGAAAAGATAGACGAAAATAATTTTATATGAGAAGAAGAGAGATAAATAAAATATTGCAAATATTACATGCATATGTTTACGACGTATTTTAATTATTAAAAGGAAAGTTAAAGGTTGAATACTTACCTCGTGTTTGATGTTATTCCCGCTGTTTAATATTGTTTCCTGAACAAATTATATAAATATACTTGCGCCGAAGCTGAAATATGAAAAAAAAGCATCGAATATATATATACACGCAGGAACATCTACATATAAATATTTTATATGAAATCTAAACTATAATCTACTAAGAAGTTAACCTAATCTAACAAAGTCAAACAAAGAAATATATATGTATTAGTAACAACGTATTATCAAAGATTCAATGTAATGAAACAAATCACTTACCTGTTGTAATATTCTATACTGTATGTATTAAAATGTTGAATTCAGAATGTTAATGATATTTCAATCGATGGTAATATTGCAAATTTAGTTATATATATCAAATCTATATTCTGTTTCCATATTATTTGTGTTTCGGATAAGTTCCCAGGTTTTTGCTCCACATGTCGTCGAGTCTGTTTTCTTCTGATTGATTTCCCGAACCATTATGTGTGAGGGTGGCGACTCCGTTGACGCCGGGCCAAACTTCGGCTCAGTTCCTGTTAGGAAATGTCCTGTTGCAGAAACCGAGCCCACAATTAAAATAACTTAACCTAAGAACTGTAACGTTTTATTGTTGTACTGTCAGAGAATTACTGGATCCAGAATACCATATGTTTTACGTCGACGTGTAAAAGCTGACAGCAACATTATCAGTTATTAAAAGGTTCATACACTAACTTCATTTAAATGTCAACAAAACTGTGTTGTACTGTGGAAGGAGTGCATTACATGGCCATGTTCTTGGAAGCTGCAAAGTCAATTAACCTTATGCCGTTGCCGTTTGTTGTTTCATGCGCGCTATATTTCCCTATCACTGGGTAGAAGCAGCTTTCTTTACCGATTTTTGCATTCATGTCACCTACTATTACTTTCATATCATACTTCGGACATTCGTCATATGCTTTTTCCAGCTGGTTATAGAACTCGTCCTTGACTCTATCATCCTTTTCTTCGGTTGGTGCGTGGGCTGTGATAATGGTTATGTTGTATGGATTTGCTCTTACTCTGATTTTACATATCCTGACGCTGACTGGCGTGAAGCTAATTATTTTACTACGTATTTGACCCCTGACTATGAATCCCGTTCCAAATTATTTCTTTTTGTTGTTTCCACTGAAATAGATGGTTTCCTTTTGTCTTTGGTGAATGCCTTTGTTGTCCCATCTCATCTCTTGTATGCCACATATGTCTATGTTATATTTCTGAATTTCGTTTGTTAGTTCTTGCAGGGCCCCCGGTCTATGTAGTGTTCTAACATTCCACGTTCCAAGTACCAGTTCTTTGTCCTTTTTTCGTTTCCGGTCCGGCTTTCCCTTAATCCGTCCATTTCGAGGCGATTCTTCCGGTCTTCTAACAGTAGTTTTTTTTTCCGGGGCCAAGTTGTCGGCCTGACGCCCAACCCCCAACCTGGAGGACCAGGCCCGACTTCTTCCGTCCCCTTACTTTCCACAGGGATTTTTACCACAGAGGTTTTATACCCTGCCTCCGGTAAGGGTTAACAGCACCACCACTTGAAGGCGAAGTCGGACTTGGATGGGAGAGGTGTGAGGCTTCATTTCAAAAACAGATCTGCCATTCGGTGCACTTCACCACCCGAATAGGTGCCACAACTAAGGTTACTTTGTTTATATTTCGTTAATAGATGTTTTGTAAATAACCTTAAAATATGGCATAACTCATTTGCCCTGAAAAAATCACAAGAAACTGTTTATTTCTGGAGTCGAATTTTGCTTAAAAAGACAGACAGACAATTTTGTTCATTGTCATTAATAACTCTACAATGTTGCCCAAATCACTTATCAGGAAAATGTTTACAAGGCTAGTTTCCATTTTATTATTAATATTACTTACTATATCCTCAAATTTACTCCTGCTATTTTGTTTATATCTCATAAACAAATGCAACATAAATAACCTTAATGCGTGATAGTTATCTGTCATTTAAAAGTCCACTAACGGTAGTTTATTTTTGAGACTGAATTTTATTCAAACGAATTTTCCGAAAACATTGTTAATATTTCATAAATAAATATACTTGATAAATAAATAAATTTGATTATAAGTGGAAGAAGAAGGTAGCAGTATTTCATTTCCAAAAATCTGAAGATTTCTATGTCCGAAATCATCTTTGAAGACTTCATGATTAAGTTAGATACGTTTCATATTTTTTTATTTGATTACTTGTCTTACTTTTACAGTAAATATATGGTGAGTCACTTGAAACTAGCTAATTAGTGTATTGGTGCCTATTCATGTTCAATATATTTCATATTCACTGGCAGCGGGACAAATCTGTCTTCAACATTGGAGGAAACGGGTAAGATCGTTCCATTTTTTTTTTTTTTAAGCGATGTTCAAAATATTACGAAGTTGAAAAACAATGCTGTGAAGGAGAAGGGAAGCAGAGTTGTCTTCAACACTGGGAGGCGGGCAGACTTGAGGCTTATTGTGGGGGGAACATCAATTTCATCTCACTTTCCTTCGTAGCAATTGGACACAAATCACCACATTTCTCCCCAAAAACATATTTCAAATCGGATTATTGGGTGGAGGGTCTCCCCAGTTCCAACATTGGAGGGAACATGGACCCCTCATCCTCCCGGGATTCGCGCCAGTGCTCACTGGGATACTTTCCACTCCCATTACCAACATACGAATATATATTTAAAAACACACCCACACATACATACATGTGCTTAAGTGTGTCACGATGTCATCAAGGTTCTATAAAGCGTGTAATCAGTAAAAATAAGAAAAGGAAAAAGAATAAAGAAAAGAAAAGAAAAAAGAAAAAGAAAGTTGGGAATCACTAAAATAAGGCATATTTGTTGTATGTATCAAACAGGTTGAACTGTAATTTCTATTATGTGCATTTCAATTCATGAGATTTGTCTTGCAAAACAATTTGAACACATAAAAAGTTGATTCTATATGGACTAACGTAAATCGAAGCTTTGTTTTCGGATTCAAAATCCTAGTTTGTCGATATGTGAAAGTCAGTGATGTATTGCGGCAAACAACTTTTCACTTCACCCAGTGGACGATATATATATAAAAATCATATATCTGCTATATCCTGTTGCGTTCATCCAACCATAGCCGAGAGGTCACACATAAAAGGCGAACATCACCACCGCCACTCGAAAAGTTCGTTGGGAACAACGATTACAACAAAACCACAAAGTGACAACGTGAAAATATTTGAAACCTTTCCCAGGCTTGTTTTTTAACTTTTTTTTTTTTTTTAATTTATGGTTTTGACAACACGTTCAGCAATAATCTTTTGCTGTCTCTCGACAGTTAACAACAGTCTATTGGATGATTTCTGGAAAAAAAATCTTTCCGAAGAATTTAAAATACTTCAACCAGTGGCGTATGCAAGGGGGTGTTTGGGATCTAACCAGTGGCGTGTGGTGAAATTTTACTGTGCATAAGCAATGGTGACGTGAAGCAAGCTACCCGTGAAGGACGTCATACCGTTAAAAATTAAGTTTTTTTTCTTGAAACTAAGAGTAGAAAACTTTATTAATGTAGTAATTGTTACAAACAGTAATTAACACATTAGTTAACCTTTATTACAATAGTTTTTAAAAGGTAAAACTTTACTTTTTATCAGTGTGATTCCTCTCACGAGCCGCCTCGGAATGGTATGGAACTTCGTATTCTCTTTTCTCCAACTTCTAAAAACATTTAACAGTTACTGATACCAGCTAATCTGTAATCACTTGATCTAGTTTCTATAACGTGTGTTAGGAAGGCGATGTTACGTTGGCGAAACAGTTACACAAGTGATAATAACATATATAGTGCTTTTGTTTCATTAACACATGTTAAATATTTGCAAAGCTATAATGAACGTTTACCAGTTTTACGTAATTTCCTCTGTTTGAGGAATCTATACTCTTATTGTGATCCCGGAAAACCTGTTTTTGTTTGTCCAGGAAATAACAAACATCAATGAAACGTTTCATAATGTCTCTGTGTTTATGAACGCGCTGATTGTGTTGTTCAGGGACGTACGTAGTGGTGGACTCTGGTAAATCAGACTTTTCTGTAAATGTAGTCTAATCTTAGGGATTATTTATAAAGTTTAATACAATGTATCTTCATATTGAATTTGGACCCACCAAAAAAAAGCTTTTAACTCCTTCTGAAATACGTAGATTCTTGCGTACATGTCTAGTTTTGCTGATCGCTTTCCTTTTTCGTGATGCATATATACAATCCTGGATCTTCCAGAAGTGTTTTTTTTTTTTTTTCATAGTTATCGCTTGTAGATGACATTGAGAAAGACTGTTCTTTTTTTTTTTAAGCCGCATGTAAGTCAGAAACAATATTAAGTATAGGTTGGAAGAAATTATAGCTCCAACCTATATTTAATGTTGTTTCTGACTTACATTACTGATGTCATTCTATCTTTCATTGTTCCACATAGTGTATTCTTAAAACTTGAAAAAAGTAGTGGACAATGATAACAGTCAGTCGTGTACCCAGAATGTTATCAAAGGTGGATTGAAGCACACTATCTCAATCTTTTCAGGACAATATTTTACTACAAAAATATTAATATGGTAATTGTTTATTTTTCCATAATACCTTGATCAAGAGGGGTTTTAACCCAGCACCAGACTTCCAACAAAATATATATATATATATATATATATATATATATATATATATATATATATATATATATATATATATATATATATATATATATATATATATATATATATATATATATAGTAGAACAACATCCACATAACCATGAATTATTGACACGTAAATTAATATTAAAATTTCAAACACTTTTCATTTTAATGAAGGAATTGGACGACCATTCCACACAATTTCCTTTTTCTTTTCTTTTTTATTTGTTTGTTTTCGAATGCTGGAGAAGTAAAATTAAATTGGCGAATATCACAAATTACCCCTAGGTTCCAGCTCTAGCTCCTTTTCACAAGCTTCTCACTTCCATTTCAATAATCAGACAGAGCTACTGCATACCTTCCTCCCATATGTTGTATAAAATTCAAGTATATCATTAAACTAATAAAAACACCGAATATTCCAGTAAGACAAGCATATGTCAATATAATTTTTAAAGGATTACCTTTTTTTTTTTTTTTACTAATTTAGGTATAAATTTTGTCCAATTGTAACACAAGGATGGACACTTTTTCATCTTTCTGTTTCCAATTTCGGCACGGGTAAGCAATACAGATAATTACATCTAGATCCTCAAGAATGCCATAGAATGGCGCTAGAAGACTTGCTTATGGTCTGTGCTATTGTGCTACTATTAGTGATAGTATAAGGAACTCGCAGCAATAGTACCAATATCAAGGAAAGAAAGCAAAATGGCTATCTTGAAAATCACTGGGAACAAAATAAATTAAATAAATATTAAGTATGTGAGCTTTATATTTGGGTATGCACCGCTTACCTTACATACATGAAATAACCGTCGCTGGTTTTAACCCCCTCCCACCCACCTTGAGTAAGATATCCATATATATCCGATAGCGACCGGAAATTTTGCGCCCTATGCATATCCGACCGGATATTTTGTTCTGAATGCCAAAAATATATATGGTTGCAAAATTCCCGGTCGCCATCGGCGACTAGAAATTTAGAGCTTGTGATCAGTGTTCAGTAAAAATGGTTTCTGCCTAAACTCACAGGAATACGCAGTTTCTATTTCGCACGAAAATAATTGTCACTGAGTCAGAGAAAACAAGGAATGTGAAATCTTCACAACGGACATGCAAAGTGACATCCTCACAAGGTTTTAATTTGCTCCTCCGTTTCCACCCTCAATCGAAAACTTCATTACGAGATTCCCAAATTTGCTTCCAATTGTTACATTTTGTAGAGTTTTTGCTGTGAGTACTGCTTCATGTGAGAGAGGCTTCAGCAGTCTCAAAAGACTGCCTACAGAACTTCAATGAAGACTGACACACTGGATGATTTGCTGACAACTTCCATCAATAGTCCTTCACTTAAGAACTTTGATCCGAAAACTGCAATCGACAGCTGGTACTTCAGTGCAGAGAGGTGTTACCCAAACGTGAAGTCTTAAGGTTAAAAAAAAAAAAAAAAAAAAGTATGTATGTGAATTACCCAATTCAAAATTGATTATCCTTAAACTAGTTGTCTGGTTTTGAAATTTTATGCCCTTACGTAATCTTTCTTGGTCAAACCGAGGGCCGTAGGGAGTAAGGGGAGAGATTTCATAATTTGTACCTGAGTGATACTGGCTACCATCGTTTTTGGATTGGCGAGTACGTCTGACTTTGAAATAGGGTTGGTAAAACATTTTTTTTAAAAAAAAGAAAGAATAAAACATCTGTTTAAAACATGAAAAAGATGTTCGAAATGTTTTAAACATGTTTTAAAACACATACAAAAAGAAACATGTTTTAAACATTTTGAACAGCTTGAAAACATGATTTTAATCATATATTCAAAATCATATAATAACATTTGTTAAAACTTTTTGCTCTTTACTTGCAACCGATATTACAGATTCATCCTATATATACCGATTAGTGCGACATTGATAACAGAAGTACAGGCACGTAGCCAGGATTTCGTTAAGGGAGGTGGTCCGTGACATGAAATGCTCTGGTCATCACACCAGGGGCTCGATTTTTCTAAACTATTTTACTGCAACATATATTGGTTCGTTTAGCCAGGATTTCATTACCGGGTGGGGGAAGGGGGGCCTGACAAAATTCTGAAGGCTCAGGAGCTTGGTCAATCTAAACTACTTTACTATCAAGTATTTTAATAACAAACTATGAAGAAATCTCGAGTAAAATACAAAAATAATAATAATAAATAAATAAATAAAAATAAATAAAAAATAAAGGTTTGAAGAAGATTTTACAATATTTACATCCTTCCTCTGTTTATTCAAATATAACAATTTTCCTTTCATTATGACCTCAACTATTATAAAAAAAAGTACACATTGAATATTATAAAAAAGTATATACTCAATTAGGTCTTGTAAAATATTTTACAAAATCTACTTTCCTATCTCTGTTGAATCAAATGTTAAGAGAACATTCTTTCCACATAATTTTTTCTTTTTATTGTTCCGTCAACTACTGTCTGTTCCAAATGACAGGTTAAAGGAGCAGTAGTAAATTATATTTGAAATAACATGTTTGATACTGCAAGGATCGATGACGAAAAATTAGATAAAAAATGTCCACGCAGTTACACAACGGCACTATGCTTTCGGAAGCTTGAAATCACCCTGACTAGTAGCAGAAATTCTGAGAAATTTCCTGACTCTTTCCAGGATATCTCGCTCACCTAACCACCATGTATTGTAACTAATACAAATCTCCTCATAAGAAAGAGTAACCAAAAACTTCCTGCAGTTTTTTTAATATTATTTTTAACACTGATCCATCTTTTCCTCATTTCATTTTGTTTTTTCCTTCCTTTTTTTTCATTTCTGGTCTCAAAGGGGGGGGGGGCGGACCTGGAAATAAAACCATTTGACTAAAAAATGTTTTTTATATAGTTGCTTCAAATGAAGTTTTGTTGGCCATATTGCATTCAAGATGATTTTCTAAAAAAAAAAGTTTAATATTTTCGTAGTCCACTAGTGATAATGCACCTTAATACACCAAATTTCGTATGCGTAGCAGGCGCGATTTTGAAAATGACTTTTGAGTGTCCTTATCGGATTCAAAATGCTGTAAGCTATTACTGATAACGCACGTTTTTCTTTTTTACCTAATTTCATTTGTGAAGCATCAGTGTTTTGCAAAATAACTTTCGAATAACCATTGAAATTAACATGACATTTTTTGCGGCATTTGGTTCAAGTAATTGTATTGTTACCGGAATTGTACACACATGTGCAAAATTTTTACTCAATTGGTTACTTGGAGACGGGTGAAATTTTAGTTGAAAATTTTGATTGCTATTTCGGAACACTGATGCGAATAAAATTATTTTAATTAATACATTTTCGAGAACTACTTTTTGAAACATATTTTATGCTTCTACTGTTTAGAATATTTTCTGCAAGCCTACATGTTAGTTGCTTTTTAAGTCAATCATTTTATTGAAGAAAAGTAATATTTGGGGCATTGAGAACAAAATGCATCGAAGTCAATTTTCAATGAGGTTCAGTGTTGCTCAGCAAATGAATTGTACTTCAAAAAATAATATCTTCACAGTCAAGAGTCCAAAATAAATAGAATTAAAACCACGTGAACGGTCGTAGGCTAGTTTCATATGACAGCCGCTACACTGGGTGGTCAGTGGGGGGAAGAGGGCAGCCACCCTTACCCCCACCCTGAATTTTAGATTTTGGGGGCAATAAGGCAGATTTAGAAACCTTTTGATAAGCAAAGTCGATCAGAACAAGTTTCAAGACCTTACACCGAATAAATACGGAGCAAATACAGATGATCAAAACTGGAAATTTGTTTAGGCCCAATTTCCAGAATCATAAGCAGACCCGAAACTCGAAAGTAGAGCCACCTTTGGAATCCTAGGACCAAAAGTATTCAAAAGAGCAATATAGGCAATATAGCAATGTAGCTCCTTGCGGCCAATGGGAATTAATTGTAACTGATCAAAATAGTATTTATTCGTTGTAAGAACTTCAAATTTATTCTATTGGACTTCGCCCAGTAAAGGTTTTATCTCCATTACTGTCCCCAAAATCTGAAATTCAGATTAGGGGTGATGGTGGATGAACTCTAAATGGACGCTCTCTCTAGTGGCAATTATATAAAACTCTAGATTGCATCTTATGACGTAGTTTTTCTTTCTATCGTTTCGGATTCGTGGTTGACAAGATCTGACGTTTTCCGTCGGTGTATTCTTTTTGACACACCTTGCATTTATTTAACGTAATTATGCATCACTGACTATGGCAGTCGGAGGTTGACTTGTTAATCTTTCCAACGCCGCAGCGTACACAATATAATATTAATATCTTAAATTTATGAGCAAGGAGGGGGGAATTAGCCCTCTTATTCCCACGTTCCAGAAACGCCCTTGTCTAGCGGTTGCCCTATGAAACTCTAGCCCACACCACACCCTTTCACGTGGTTTTTGTTTCACTTATTTCGCACTCTTGGCTAGGAAGATACTACGTTTGCTGAGCAAAAATGAATCTTTTTGAAAATGTGCTTGGATCCCTTGTGCTCTGCACACACCATGTCTAAAAATATTTAAAACAAACTTAAATTGAAGCCAAATTTATCCTGCAAGCCAGATTTGTTCGAAATGCATAAGTTTTTTTTTTTTTGGATTGATTGATTACAAGTTTACATCAGCAGCAAGGCTATATGAGACAGGGCTTATTATTTAAAGCGAGATTCGAACCACTAATTTTGAAATTTTACGTCGGATCGCAGTCAAAATCTATATAAAAAATTCCGGACGTCTGTGCCTCTATCCTCAAACTTTAATGTTAAAAGAACGAAAATTGCGCCTGTAGTGTGGTACATACATACATACAGACGAACAAATGTAATCAAGTCGTCCCAGGAACGTCACTGATCTTCTTCAGTGATGTGACAATAAGTATCACGCTTTTCTAAAAGGGATAATTATGCTTGTGACTGCCATACCTTGCGTTTTTTCGCCTAATCTCTTCAATACAAGCTGTGACAAGGTGTAAAGTTTTTAAGAAAATTTAGAACGGAGGTAGGGGAGGGGGATGAAATAAAATTTTCATAATATGAAAAATAAATTGATGATACGAAATTGATTCTCACCTGAAGTTCCCGGTTGCATCTCAACCACATCACTGACGTTAGAATCATCAGAAGCAATTCTCGAATCAACAATTCTACTATCTGTAGGGATGCGCACGAGTCGAGACATGTCTCGAATCTCGACTCGACTCGACTCGAATTCGAGTCGAGATTCGAGTCGACACACACTTTGTAAAATTCGAGACGAGTCGAGACAAACGTATTTCTCGACTCGAATTTTCGAGTCGAGTCGAGACAGCTGATGATAAAAATCTCGACTCGACTCGAATGTCTCGAAAATTTTTCTATAATTTTTAATATTATTTTGAAGAAAGTGCTCGCTCAGATACACTCGGCACGAGAATTTCGGAAACTGCAGGACTTGTCAGGTGTTTGAGGAGTGCTGTGGTGATTGTCTTCAGCAAGTGGCGAAACCAAGGGGAAAAGACGTCCAAATGTCGAGGGGTTGGGTGCCCCCACCTCATTACAGATGTCGAACGTCGTAGGCTGAGCAGACTGGTAAAACCGAACAGGCGGCGAACTGCGTCGGAACTAAGATCAGAGTTTAATGCTGGGCAAAGTACAAGTGTGTCTGAACTAGTGTTGTCAAATTTCCGGAAATTTTGAACCTGTTTTATAAAAAGTTTTTTTTTTCGATTTTCCGGAAAAATTGAAAAAAATAAATATGTTTGTAATAGGTTAATTTTACTAGTAATGATATCTCTTTTTTTTTCAAACACGCGAAAAATTTAAGTTCAAAAATTTCAATATTGCGAATATTAAAAAATAGCACTCGAAAATAAAACTATTCCAATTATTATCTATATATTAAAATACTAGATTTACGCGTATATGTTTCTCCTCACAGAAAAGTTTATTGTTTGTCTCCAATCCTTTCAACAATGAGATCTCGAAATCACAAGTGCTAGAAACGTGCGTTTTCATTTGTCGATTCCAAATTTTATGTAAATTGTCCAGTTCTAATTGAATATTTTTATTTAAAAAACATGACCATTACTTCTTTATTACATTTATAGGAGTACACAAGAAGTACTATGGGGGCGCGGTGGCTCAGTGGTAGGGCGTTCACCTCCGGTGCTTGGGGTCCCTGGTTCGATCTCAGATCGCGCCGTGTGGACTTTGTGGTGGACAAACACCATGCTTGTGGGTTTTCCCGGGGTTCTCCCGTCTCCTCCCACTTTCTTCATTCCACCATTTCATTCATTTCTCATCATCACCGTCTCCTTTAGCCTAACCGCCATAATCGTGGGACGTAAAACTAAAGATTTCATTTCACTAGAAGTACTGAAATTTTTTGAAAAAGTAAAGCATCATACCCTACGAGTAATATATTCCAACATCACATAGTTGTATGTAGGGGTTGCATATCTGTCAGGCGTTTGTTTCATGGCCAAATGATAATGAAAACGAAGGGTAACCATTTCCCCAGTCTAAGATTAATCTTCATTGTTTGGAGAGGTTTTTTTTTTTAAATAAACACCGTTTATCACTGACATAATTAATTGTGTGTGTAATTTATTTACTTATTAAATAATGCATGCAAATGCATGCATACACGATATGGGCATTCAGTAAACAGATACTTGAATATTTGAATTAAATTATCTATACAAGCCAGCTACGCGCCACGGGTGCAATCCAAACTACTCTTTGGGATGAGCTTTTTACCGGATGTGTAGCCTACTGAAGGACTACACAGATGTTATTGAAACTATTGTGCTATTGTTTCTTTGTATGCTTTGGCAGAAAGTTCTGTAGATATCGAAGCCCGCCAGTGAAGCCATATCTAGCATCTTGGTGCTAGATCTAAAATAATTCACTCCCATTTTGCATCTAGCATCTTGACTTTAGCATCTTGGCAAAATCTCATTCTTTCCTCTGGAGAACAGAAAAAGAACGAAAATTTACATGGCTCACTGACCGTTGGGAATTATCCCTTAGTTGAAGCGATAGTTGGAGTAATAAAACCAGTTAGTATTTCCGCTGTTGTATTGTTGAATTCAGAGAAATGTTCAAAAATAAGCAAAACGTAACTCTGTACAAGATGTTTACTAACCCATAGTTTTATTATTGTCAACTGAACCCTGAGTGTCTGGGATGTTTCTGTCCCTTCTCACTTTACAACTTGAGAGGGGAGGGGATATGACCGCTAAAAGAAATGCTTCAGTGCTGCGTCGGAAGCGGCATGTTTTGTATATATTTCTTAAAATGTTATCCATTCATAAAGTATAAATTCCCCCTTCCTCCCCTGATTCTGTTTCCAATACAGAGAACCGACTCTTTAAATGAAGAACGAACCCTGAACCCTCCCGAAAATGCAAAAATGAATTATGCGTACAAATAACATATCTGTGGATGAATCAAATAATGCAGATACATGAGATGATGATGACGAAGATAACAGTGCTTGATGCAGCGCAGTCCACCACATGTAAATAGATTTGAAGTGTTCATATTTGTGTATGTGTACGTGTGTATGCGCTTGTTTCTGAGTATTTATATGCGCGTGTGTCTTGTAATTGTTATATTAATATCCACTGGATTAAGTGAAAGTATAAAATGGATTTCATGACTGCCAAATTGACGTCACCTTGGTAAGTCATTATTTTTTAATATTTAGTAATATTAAATTAGATTATAGTTTAGCGTCGTTTTCAGGAACAAAGCTCTACAAGACGTGAACGTACAGTTTAACGTCGGATTTGAAACACATGAGCTCCTACCATGAATCAAACCTCGTTCGAGAAAGGCGCATACGCTAACCACATAGCAACGGGGAGCTCAATATTTAGTGATATGTATATTAAGTTGTAAAATTTTATTCGTTTAATTTTCACTAATATAATCTTCACAATGTAAAGCATTCGCTAGGCACGTTATCTTGTTTAAAAACAAAAAGCCTATCTCTTATGTTTCCGTCTCGGGGTTGGACTGCGGGATAATAGAAATCCGAAAGAGATGTTTTTATTATATTTTGTAAAGTAGATCTGCTCCTTCTTAATCTCCGTGTTTGATAAGAATGAACCTCCCTGGCTCACGAAAATGTATACGTAATATAACAAACCATGCACATTAAATGCCAGACTAATATAGCAAACATTGAAGATGCCCCCTAGAAAATTTTCTTCGGCCGCCCATGTCTTGAAGTACACAATTTTGCAACTCAGTGCATACGATGTGGATGTATTCAAAGTCTACTGATTTACCCATAAAATTTAAATTTTATAACAATATTCTCAGTGAATACTAACCTGAGGAGAACTATTTTTAAATTCGATCGCTAAAGGATTTTTTTTTTGTTGTTGTTGTTGTTGTTCACCAGGTCTCTGTAATCGTCTGGCACGAAAACTGAAGTTTCTACAAGTGTTTCCTCAGCAATTCTTTTGAGAAAGGGGTCCTCCAGGAGTGTAATTTAGGGTGTAATTCCTGCGTTTGTTATATACATATATAGATATAGATAGATATAAATATAGATATACTGTATATATATATAAAGATAAGTAGGAGTGGGTCTTGGTAATTAGTATGAAAATCTGGCATAATTTGCAAGAATCTATCTAGTCTAATATAAATAAAATAAATAGTTTGTTTGTGTTTGTCTGTATGCGGCCTGGGGACCAGACGAGTGGACCGAGAGTTACCAAATTTTGAGAGTTACCAAATCAAGGGTAACCTGGCCCAGGCCCCAGATCAAGACGAATTTTTTTTTTAAATTCGAACCAGGGGGTCTCAGGGGGCGCTTACAGGGACATGTAAAAGTGGTAGAAAATGACCGATATTACTGTCGAAATCATAGTTTTCGCGGTCGCTGAAATCAATAGTGAAACTCTGATCACATTAGCTTACAAATTCACCCTATTCGGGCCGGAGGTCACCGGAGGGGTCGGATACTGAGACATGTAAAAGTAATCCAAAATGACCGATATTAGTATCAAATCCATAGTTTACGCGGTCGCTGAAATCAATGGTGACAATTCCATTAGCGATGATATGCAAATTCAGCTACAATTGCAAGCGGGCCGGGAGTCAGCTTGGGAGGGGGGGAGGGATACCGAGACATGTAAAAGTAATCCAAAATGACCGATATTAGTGTCAAATCCATAGTTTTCGCGGTCGCTAATATTGATGGTGACACTTCCATTTGCGATGATTTGCAAATTCAGCTATAATTGTATGCGGGCAGGGAAAAAAATCTTTAAGTTTTACGTCCCACGGTTATGCCGGTTAGACTAAAGGAGACGGTGATGATGAGAGATGAGTGAAAGGGTGGAATGAAGAAAGTAGGAGGAAACGGGAGAACCCCGAGAAAACCCACGCACACGGTGTTTGTACACCACAAAGTTCACTTGGCAGGGGCTGGGATCGAACCCGGAACCCCAAGCACCAGAGGTGAACGCTCTACCACTGAGCCACTGCGGCCCCCAATGAGGTTGGAAGCTGGTCAGTCATGGCGGGAGGTGGCACATGCCATAGGAGTGGCACAAAGTGTGATTTGCCGATTGTGGAATCGATTTCAAACAACTGGAAGTGTTCGAAGAAGACAAGGACAGGGCCGTCCACTAGCAACCAAAGCCAGAGACGATCGTTATCTCTTGTTAACAGCCCGTCGAAACCGGTGTCAGAATACAACTCTGCTCCCGCGAGCCTTCCAAACAACAACCAGACACACAATATCTACTCAAACGGTCCGCAATCACCTTCAAGAAGGTGGTCTCTACGCACGTAGGCCTATGGTATGTGTCCCATTAACTGCACGACACCGTGTTGATCGAAGAGCGTAGGCGGAGGAACATCGTGGGTGGGGACGCAATGAATGGGGCCTTGTTTTGTTCTCTGACGAGTCTCGATTCAGTGTAGAGCCTGATAATCGACGTGTTTTCATCTGGAGAGAGTGTGGAACACGACACAATCCCATGTTTGTGCGAGAAAGATCCTAGTATCATGGTGGTGGACTGATGGTATAGGCAGGAATCAGCATTGGTGAGTGTACTGAGCTCCATATCATCCGAAATGGCTCTTTGACGGCTCTCAGATATAGGGATGAGATCATGAAAACTCTTGTTCTTCCTTATGCTGGTGCCATTGGTGATTCGTTCCTTTTTATGGATGACAATACTCGTCCTCACAGAGCTCGGTTAGTGGATGAGATGCTCGATGCTAAGGGTATCGCTCGGATGAAGTGGCCAGCATGCTCTCCGGATCTCGTTCCAGTTGAGCATGTCTGGGATGTGCTTGGCAGACGAATTGCCGCTAGGCCAGTAAATCCAACAACCATTCCAGAGCTGGAAGTCGCTCTTCTGGATGAGTGGCACAACATCCCCCAAGAACTCATCGATAATCTGATTGAATCCATGCCACGCAGGTGCGAGGCTCTGTTGGCTATTCGAAGTGATCATATGACATATTAAGGAACAATCAGTGTTGTTGCCTTTCCTGTTTGTGATCAGTTCGAGAGGTGCACACATAACCGTCTTGTGTCATGAGCCATGTGAACAAGGTTTTCCGTGCCCCAACATCAGTATGTGCCCCATTTTTCTAGTGTATCTTAAAGCATTCCTTCTTGTATGATATATATGAGTCAAACACAAGCTTATTCATACACTATCTTAAGGTCTTGTTTGATATTTCAGCTGAACCCGTAATTTTTTTGTGCATTATATACACTATATATATATATATATATATATATATATATATATATATATATATAGTGGCGGATCCGGGATATGATCAAGGGAGGGGCTAAACCATAGTTTGCAGTTTTATCCAGTGTAAAGCAGGATTGAAGCCCATTTTATGCAGTGTATACTTGAGTATGAAGGGGGGGCTATAGCCCCCTTGGATCCGCCTCTGTATATATATATATATATATATATATATATATATATATATATATATATATATATATATATATATATATATATATATATATATATACATGATCGAAAATGGCCTCGAATCCATACTCGCTGAGATGGACAGAAGATGCCGTTTAAATCCACAAATTCAGCCCTATTAGTACTCTAAGGAGGATGGTGACATGTAAAGATAATTGAAAATTATCGATATTAATGTGAAATTCATAATTTTGGGGCTCCACAAGTTCATTGGGAACAATTTTGGTGCCCTTTGTGTCCAAAATGAAACGTATTCTCCCCGTGCGAAGAACGGATATTCTGCTAGTCTCTAATAATAACTAACGGAAGTTTCACTTAATATATTTCTCGCTGCTCAAATTTACTCACTTGTGCGGTATGTATGTAAAGTAGAATTAAAACCTGTTGCTTTAAGTATTTTTCCGTTAGCGAAATGCATTGTATATACAGTAGGACGTCGATAGTCCGAACGTCAAAAATCCGAACGCGGACCCTAGAAGCTTTTTACTTTTTGTCTTAACGCTAGCGATAAACAAACAATAGTGTGTCTATCGACGTTATGTGAAGTCAGTGTTTTTACAAAAGTTCATTTATATGTAATTGTTTGTCATGTATTATTATTATTATTTTTTCTTAGGCCTATAAGTTTTAAGTGTGACTTACAAGAACAGTGTTATTTAGAGTACAAGCAAGTTCTTCAGCAACATTAAATGTAAGTAGCCTTACGTACGGTATTGTGATTACTGTATGTACTGAATAATCACTGTGTCGATAGAAGAACATACCGTACAGTATATATAAGCCTAAATGGCATTTTCTTGGTCATTTTCGAAAATCTGAACAATTTGAAAATCCGAATACCTGTGGTCCCAATTAGTTCGGATTTTCGACTTCCCACTATATATGTTGCAGACATGTTACAGCAAGTAAGATTATTAGTATCAGGCCAACAAATAGTTTTTAAACTACATTTTCCTGTTTTTGCCCATATTTCTGAAAAAAATATTTTTCTAATGGTTTCAAAATTTCCGGAACTTTACATAGAACAATGAAAATATCTCTATGAAATATATGTTTGATTTAACATATTAACTAAAATGATTCTGTGATTAACAAAAATGATTATTCATTCATAGGTATACTGCCTTTATTGGCAGGTCACTTGCCGCAGCTTTGAAGCTTCTATGCTCCACGGTCCTCCGCTAACCTCTTCGTCTTCGCGTATGATCTTTCTGTTTTAATATCATCCATTAATTGTAGTCTCCTTCGCACCTTCCCTCTCCTTCCCGCCACCATACCTTCTAGGACGTCCCTCATGATACAATCTCTTCTTAGGCAATGTCCCAACCAGTTTCTCTTCCTCTTCCTAATACTATCTAAAAGTGTTCTTTTCTCACCCACCATTTCTAACACTCTCTCATTCGTTTTCCGCTCGACTCAACTAATTCTTTCCATTCTTCTCCAAACCCACATTTCGAAGGCTTCCAGTCGATTTTCGTCACCTTTACGTAATGTCAACGTTTCCGCCCCATACAGTACAATACTCCACACGAAGCACTTCATGAGTCTTTTTCTCAACTCTTTATTCAAGGTCCCACAAAACAGACTTTTCTTCCTCCTAAAGGCTTCTTTCGCCATTCCTATCCTTGCTTTTATTTCACGTTCGCACTTCATGTCATTACTAAGAATACTACCCAGGTATCGAAAACTATTCACTTGTTCTATTTTCTCCCCTACCCAAATTTTCCGTTTTTCTTCCAGCTCGGGAAAACAGTAAAGAAAAAACTGTTTTTTTTTTTTACCCAAAATTTCCGTTTTTTTTCACATGCCTTCACAACACTAGTCTGAACACAGTGCACCGAACACTCCTAACGATGGCGAATGTTAACACCACGACATCGGCAAGTATAACTGAAATGAACACGTGACCATCGCCAGTAGACCTTGGCACAATGGCAGAGCGTTGCATTGTCTGATGAATACCGATATCATGACGATGTGAGGGTTTGAATCCGTCGTGTTCAAAGGGAACAGCTCCTTGACATCTGTACTGCGGGACGGAAACAAACTGGCTGCGGCTTAATTATTATCTGGGGGACATTCAGGTGAGCATCCATGTGTCTAGTGGAGCTCGAGCAAGGCACCATGACGGCCGAGGCGTCGCACGCTGCTTGCAGACTACGTACACCCCTTCATGACGGTCATGTTTCCCATCGGTAGTGGCATTTTTCGACAAGATAATGCACCATGTCACAAGGCCAGGAGTGTGATGGAGTGGTTCGAGGGATACAGGAGCGAGTTCCAAGTGATGTGCTGGCCCCCAAACTCTCCGGATCTGAACCCAATCGATCACATCTGGGATGTGATTGAACGTGACGTGAGGATGCAGCAACCCCTCCCCGGAATTTACGGGAATTAGATAACCTGTGTGTGCATATGTGGTGCCAACTCTCTCCAGCGAACCACCGAGGAACATTGCGACCATGCCAAGACGTGTTGCCGTTGTTTTCGTGCCAAAAGGTGGACATACTAACAATTAGGTAGGTAGTCATAACGGTCTGGCTGATGTGTGTGTATATTTTAACTCGTATATTTTGTCTCGACTCGAATTAGAGTCGAGTCGAGACAGAGACAGTCGAGTCGAGACAGCAACATATTTTCGAGTCGAGACACGAGTCGAGACAACATTTTCTCGAGACGAGTCGAGACAGGCTTAAATCTAGACTCGACTCGACTCGTGCGCATCCCTAACTATCTGTTTGGGTTTCCAGTTTTTCACAGCATTGCATTTTTCATAAAGATTCTTCATTCTTTGAACTAAACTAACCATTGTATAATTATTGTCTTATCTGACGGAGTTTGAGTTACTTTAATAAATTTGCTCCAAATGATGTCCTTTTCTCTTCCCCTAAAACTCATATTAAACGATTCGAAGTTGTACGGAGACTGATAAACAACATCTACTGTATCAACGAATGCCTGCGATATTTTAATTTCAGAATCGCAATTTAGCAAAGAAAAAAAATGTTTGTTTTCAGAATACAACACAACAACTTGTTTCCAAGATTATTTTTTTATTTATTTATTTTTAATATTTCTACAGGTAGTCCAACCTTCGACTACGAAACTTTCTAGCAACTTAACTGATAAGCATTTAAAAATAAAAATAAACCCTAAAACAAGGAGGGGGGGGGGGGGGAAGAGAAAATAAATTGTAGATCGTCACATTGATCTGCTGTAGCCAAGATAAATCAAAACACTCTCACGGGAAGAAAATAGTCTTCTGAATGGGGAGCACTTTTTGACAATTTTCTTTTTCTCACAGTTTTTTTTTTTTTTACAAAAATAAAATAAAATAAAGATAAAATATGTTTAAAACAAGCCTTAAAAATACACATATTTAAAACGTATAAAATGAAATGAAATTTTTGAGTTTTACGTCCCATGGCTATGCCGGCTAGGCTAAAGGGGACAGTGATGATGAGAAATGAATGAAATAGTGGAATGAAGAAAGTGGGAGGAAACTGGAGACCACGAGGATACCCACGCTCACGGTGTTTGTCCATCACAAGATTCACTTGGCGAGAGCAGGGTTTGAACCCGTGACCCCCTGCACCAGAGGTGAATGCTCTATCACTGAGCCACCGCGGCCCCCTTAAAACGCATATAAAATAAAATTTGTTTTAAAGAAAACAACCTTGATATATATATATATAATTCATACTTGTCCTGAAAGCATGTAAAATTGAGTGCTTGATCCTCACTTGATGAAATTCTGCAAATGCCACTTACTCCAGCATTTGATGAAAAATGAGATGCTGAAGTATAATTTCCAAAGCACGTAGGGGTCCCTGAAAATGTTAATCTTTAATCTTTAGAACGTTAGCGTGGTATATGTTATTTCATTTCTTTAGGTATGTGTTCAGAAAAAAAAGACGCGATATACAGTAATAACAAATATTGATTAGCCATATGCCACATAACTAAAAGTAATCTGGAGATATCTCATCATAATGCTTCACTGACGAGATAAATTCTAAAATTAATATATCCAACGCTATTCTGTGCTTAATGAATCAGAACTTTACATCTACTTTTAGATAGCGCTAACTTAAAAAAAAAAAAAAAAAAAAATACACAAAATACTTTATCTTCTTCCACTTTATTAGTATACTAGCAGAAATTACCATCTTTTCCCCTTCAGAAGCAAGATTTTTGAAAACACTTTACTCATTTTTAATGAAGAGCAATTATCACTGAATTTCACACCTAAAACTTAGGAAAATTTACACATTGGGTATTTTCTGAGTAGGAGAAAAAAAAACGGAAATTTTTTGTATTACTAAAATAGTCAGAAAGTTTAATTTTATATATATTTTTTCCCTTTAAGAGTGAACTCTTCGTAAACGCTTAAACACGTTTTCAGTTATTTTCAATGAGAAATTTATATGCCAAATCCGATCTTTCTAATTTCAGGGATACTTTATTTTTAACAAATGAATTTGAACCCTTCTTAGGACAGGTATTTCAAAAAATCCTTTCTTATCCCTTACTTTTGAAACAAAATAGTTTTTTTTCTTTTACCCAAGTTTTACGTTTTCAGCTATAGTGGTATGCCCTGAATGTAGATGAGTGAGCCAGTGGTGTAGATTGAATTCCATCAAACGGGGTTCATGAATTCAATCTCATGCATTT
This sequence comes from Thermobia domestica, assembly GCF_964235325.1. Classification (NCBI taxonomy): domain Eukaryota; kingdom Metazoa; phylum Arthropoda; class Insecta; order Zygentoma; family Lepismatidae; genus Thermobia; species Thermobia domestica. The sequence goes on from NC_137462.1 coordinate 81,588,503, forward strand.
TTTTTTTTTTTTTTTTTTTTACCAAAGTATCCTAGCTAGTAGCACTACGTAAATTTGTCAATAAATTATTATTTTTTCAATCGTGTACAAACAATGGAAAAACACCCTCTACTTTAAGTGCTTCCAAAAGTGAAGTTGTTAAATTTGAAGTGTGAAATGGCCGAGTCAAATCACTGAAGAAGAAGAGACAATTGGGAAGCAAATTCTGGAGAAGAGACAAACTTATATGTACCTTTCTGTCATCCTGTTGGAGCTAAATTATGTCCATCAATTATCGTTTGTGAAAGATTGGCAGGAGGAAATTTTTTACCTTTGTTTGGAAGTGCATGAAAAAGAGAAAGTAGAATCATTGAAGATTAAATTTTGGTCTTATTTGGATCTAATTGCAAGATAAATTATTTTAGAGCCTACTATATTATGTGGAACAATGTAGAAAGCAACATACCAAGTATCAGCCATAAAAAATATTTGGAGAAAAGCCACAAGCTTGAATTTTTGAAGTAGCCTTGTAAGAAGCATTTAGGAGAAAGAAAAGTCTACTTTGTTCGTTCTATTATTCAAGAATTTAGACTTGAATAAAGACTCTTAGAAGAATATTAAGCGTGGTTGTCACGTTACATGAATCTCGTAGCTGTCATTAAAAAAAATGAAAGAAAAAACTTGCAACTCTACAACATTTTTCCATATAAACATAATCTTGAAAGGGACATGCAACATTTTTTTACATCTTGCAAGGGGTTACACCATGTACAACTTTCTGGGTCGTCTTGCTTGCTACCTGCTATCGCCTTTCCGCTGACATAAAGGAAAAAAGAGCTTCGCCGCTTCCGAAACAACGGATTCTTTTGGACAGGGAGGGGAAGTGCCCCAAAATACACGTTTTTAATAACGAGGTTCACTATTTGTCCACTAGAGTGCAGTGCTGCATGGGTGGAGATACCTTTCTTGCTTTCAGGAAGTTGTAACATGTAAACAATAAGTAGAAACATCGGGTTGCAAGTTCTTTTTTTTTATGATAGCTACAAGATTCATGTAAAATAGAAAAGTGATCTAGTTAAGCTGAGAGAAAATAGTTATATTGGACATTCAGCATAAAATATAATCGAAAATAAAAAAATACGACTGGACGAAGAAGAGGTGGTAATGACGAAGAAATTCAAGTACCTGGCAACAATACTACAGGAAAATGTAGGGAATAGAAAATGTAAACAGCAGAATTAGCAGAGGCTGGACAAAATAAAGAGAAGTGGCAGAAATATTGTATGATCATAGGATACCAATTCGTCTTAAAGGAAAAGTTTACAAAGGGAGAACATGAGTTGCATGGTGCGGAGATGATGATGCTGTGGTGGGTGTGTCGAGTATCGCGGAAGAACAAAATTAAGAATGAAGTGATCCGAGGAATAGTAAAAGATATGAGCAGTAGTAGAACTGCGAGGAAGTAGATTTAAATGGTTTGGACATGTGAGAAGTCCTAGCTTGAAGAGTGGATTCTATTGAACTGAATGCAAAACGAGCGCGAGGTCGATCAAACAAGAAGTGCGGAGATTGTGTGACAGTGCAGTGTGGTGTCACAGTAGATATGACACAAGATAGAAGCAATTTGGAGGGCAGTGAACCAAAAAGTCGATCCCAGCTAACTAGGAAAAAAAAAGGTTTAGAAGAAGGAAGAAGAATCGTCTTAAAAATTCACGAAGGACAGGATGCTACGAGCAGGGCTGGATTAACCCATCTGGAGGCACGGGGCTAGAACAAATGTGTGTTCCCTGCTGACTTCACCTATACATTTCTGTGAAAGTAGAGTAGGAAAGTTAAGGGAATGTGTTTCATATTTTTCTTCATATTTTATTTTATGATGATGATTGTTTCATCATGATTCTTTTTTAGATAGCCAGTTGAGATTTTGATCAGATTGGAGGCCCCTTTCCACCTGGATGCCCGGGGCTATAGCCCCCTAAGCCCCCTCTTAATCTGGCCCTGGCTACGAGCCACATGCCCTTTTACCTTTACACTCCGTTTTCAATAGTACATCTGCATCATTGCAGGCGAAGAGGCTTGTATTATTTTCCAGACACGTTGAGGTTTCTTTACTGTATTAAGGAAATGATTATTTCCTCAAGTGCTCAAAAAAGTTATTTTCTACAGTACTTATATTTCTTTATAATCTGAAGTTCACTAACCAAAAGAGGAAACACAACTGCATTTTTAATACAAGAGAGATAAGAGATGGTACTTGGCTGCTGGCTATCTGAGCTGTCTGAAGAGCAGGGTTGCAGAGTGTCCAATAAAATTGTACTTTATCGAAAGAAATATAACTGTATTTCATGTTTGACTTAATCCAACTAAAAAGAAAAAGCATAAGCTAAGGCTACATAGCGTGAAATGTCTAGTTTACAATCAAATCACCGAACTGATCTTTATAAACAAATTTCAGAACAAAATCACAACACTTATTCATAAATCCTTAACACTTAAAAGTGCTGAGTAAAGTATTACGAGGTGGAAACGAAGCGACAACAAGAAGTTACAGGGGGAAGACAAAAAAAAATCTAAAAATACTTCATACAGGACAAGTAAGTTTGGCCCTCCAATGTACAACACGTGTTGCGGTTGCCGATCGTTTTTTGTTTTCATTAAGTCATGTGGATCTTCCTCTTCGGTCAACAGTAACCAGTTCACCTGTGAGTGTTGTGGTGTGAAAATGGTGCGGTAAAATGGGCGACCTGACAGACTTCCAAAGAGGCATGATCGTTGGTGCCCGTCTGGTTGGAGCTTTAGTGGCAACAGTGGCGAGCATTGTGGGGGTATCGAAAGGCATTGTGTCCAATGTTACGACGGCATACACAATTCATGGGCAAATGACGTCTGAAAAGCACAACAGTGGTCGAAAGACAATCCTGTCAGATAGAGACCGGAGGGCATTAAAACGGATTGTAGCAGCTAAAAAGAAGACCACTGCAATGAAAATTACGTCTGAACTCAATTCCGGTCTACAGAACCCGGTTGCATCGAAAACAGTGCGACGGGAACTTCATAAAATGAAAATTCATGGCAGGGCCGCTATCGCCAAACCCCTGGTCACAGCAGTAAATGCGAAGAGGCGTATCCAGTGGTGCAAGGAGCACAAGGCGTGGACTCATGAGCAGTGGAAACACGTAATGTGGTCCGATGAATCGACCTTCACCTTGTTTCCAACAACCGGTCGTGTTTACGTATGTAGAACACCGTCACAGGCCTATGATACAGACTGTCTTCTCCCAACTGTAAAGGATGGGGGTGGTTCTGTTACAATATGGGCAGTGATATCGTAGTTTTCTGTAGATCCCATCATACCCTGCATGGAATGATGAATGCTAAGGCGTATGAGAAAATTTTGGAGGACCTGGTTCTATCCATGGCCCAAATATTGTTCCCTGATGGTGATGACATCTACCAAAATGATTTGGCACTCTGTCACGCTGCAAAAACGGTGAAATCATGGTTTGAGGAGCATGACCTGCAGCTATCACACCTCCCCTGGATCCCACAATCACCAAATCTGAACATCATTGAGCCATTGTGGTCTGAGTTAGAAAGGCGTGTTCGGCCTCATTACCCCCCACCAACATCCCTTAAGGAACTGGATCATGTTTTGGAGGAACAAAATTACAAAATTCCATACACTACGATTCAGGAGCTGTTTACGTTCATTCCACGTCGGATTCAAGCTGTTTTGGACGCAAAAGGAGGCCCCACACCATACTAGGATTGATTTTCACACTTTTGCAAACGTTTTAGATTTTTTTGTCCAACCCCTGTATATTGATCAACTGTTGAGTTTCTAATAACGTTGCTGGAACTATGTTTCTTAAATATCTAGGAAACCAATCTCCAAGAGAAATCATCATCAAACGATGTTTGCTTAACATAAAATATAACTCCCACGTACCGGGATTGAACAAAGCCTACCAAACGTGAGCTCTCTACAACAAGTATTACTCGAAGACAGGGTGTCTCTCTTCGAAAGGATGTATATTTTATTGGAAGATTTCTATCTTGTCTCTGCTTTGTCTTGAAATCCTTTCTCATTGCGTAGCAGCACTTCTATTCCCCGAAGCTCTAGTAGTTAATTGAAATAATCCAATATACAGTAGAGCGTCGATTATCCGAACGTCGGTCAACCGAACGACCGCTTAACCGAACTGTGTACTCGCTCGCACCTGTTACTCTCCCACCCTACCGTCCATCATCCCTCTCACTCCCAAACCAAGTTTCCCACAGTAGTCGCCGCACTGAGCCACCGCTAGCGGAACATTGCTTCTAATGGGGCCTTCATAAGGCGCTGCTGACCGGCCAAGCCGCCAGTCGCTGTGTTTCAACAATCAGCACACTTCTTTTTATGAATAAATTTACTGTACAGTACTTCTTTTTAGCAAATAAACATGTACAGTTCGATTATCCGAACAAACCAGTTTTCCGAACACCCATGTCCCCCAATTACTTCGGATAATCGACGCTCTACTGTATTTTGATGCAAGAATATCTATCATCATTAAAAAAAAAATGACTAGAAATCAGTTAATTTTCTCTCAAGGCTTAAAACAAAACCCTTATCAGGAAACTCGCTAAACGTTAGCGCGTTCGGCTATAATGTAGTTCTACTCATAAATACTTTTTTCTTGAAACAGCTGGAATGATGAAATTCTACCTGGGTTCATGTGAAGTTGCCTATCTCTTGTTTAAGTAACGTATTATATAACACTCTTCATAACTAACAATTTCCAATTTAAGAGATAGAATATAGGTTGTACAAAACCTTTTTCTTCCTTTCTTTCTTTCTTTTTCTTTTTTTAACAAGTAATAGGTAAGATGACAATATTTCTATTTCCTGTTTTCTATTACATAATACATGACACTAAACTGACAGGAAGCTGGAATTTGTTATATAAGCCCCGGAGTAAAAGTGGTAATGAACTTCATATTACGCTTACAATAGTAGTCCTAGGTTTTAATGTTTTTGATTCTATCAACAAAATCAAAAATCTTCTTGCGGTGCATTTACCTCACTTAAATTTGACCAGAATCAAACTAACAATAAATAAGCTTAAAAAGTAACATTGTGGTTCAGTTTTGTCGAGATACTAAATTGCCATTTTTTTTGTTTTGTTTTCAACAATGGAGAATTTACTTTTCATAATTTCTTTCTTCGAGATATTTCTGTAGGTCCAGATCTTAAATAGCCTCGGTGCTGAAAGGAAATATTATTTCAACCACCCAACCAACAACCTAAGAAATTAATGTGATTTGCTAAACCAATTGTGTATAGAAAGGGACACTTTCGTTTAAATAAAATATTGCCTGTAATTATTTATTCTTTTTTTCATTAGTTTTTTTTAAGTTCTCAAAGAAAAGTGTGACAGCTATGATTGAATTCTAAATTGAAAGTGCATTTATCACATAATTGAGAAATATTCAGATGTCTTCTGACATAAATCATTCCTGAAAAAAAGTCCATTTTTTAAAATTTCATGCCAAAATTTTACCTATTAGTGGCAAAACTACTTATCACACTACATTTACTGTGAAGATCACTTCCCCCTATTCTGGTTGTTAGCCAAGATTTCAACACCTGTTGTAGATTTCTATTTCATGACCAATAGTATAAGATTTGAGGAAATGTCCCACATTAAAAATGCAGGAAAACGTACTTGAAGAAATAATCAGACACCGTGTTAAGTGTAAATGTGTTAACTTTTCGTTTCATGAGCCAAAAAAGTTTTTATCGCCTTTTAACTGTTTCCTGAAGTTCATACAGTATGTATAATACAAGATACTTTGTACAGCAAGAAAACAGTGAAGAAATCTTTAAGGAAATTACTTTTAAAAAAACGAATCTCGTTTAGCACCATGTGAGAAAATTATTCGAGTGAAACTTTTTTCTTTAAATACTACTACTACTACTACTAAGAAAGCAAGCATATAATCATTTCTATTTTCCCTTAATCATGTTTAATTTACAGTGTTTGCGTGAATAGGATGTGTTTGTTTTTGCGGTGTATTCTTTTTGACATTGAGCTTTGCGAAATAACAATAATATTCTTGACTTTGTAGTACTTTCCTTACTCTTTTGTATACTAAGCGCAGGACGATAATTAGCAAATGAACTGTACAAGTTTTATTGTAATACGAAGAGAAGTCAAAAATTAAAGGGTTAGAATAGGTACATTTACTCTAATGATAGAAAACTGAAACATAAATTATTTTTCTACATAATTTCCTTGCACTTCATCGCACTTTTTCCAATGTTTCACAAGTGTTTTGATTCCGTGGGAGATTTTTTTTTTTTTTTCGGTTACACCTATTACCAACTATGCACCGCATCAATGAGTAGCTGATGGTTGACATTTAAATTTTTAAACTTCTGGTGATGATGATGATTGTTTCCAAACCATGCTTACAGCCTTACTTTCCGGTTCATGATGATGTACCCAAGTTTCATCTATAGTAACGATTTGCTGTAAAAATCCATTTCTCTCGCGATGATAACAGGCCAAATTTTTACGAGAGATGTCCAACCTTTGTGCCTTATGCTACGCTGACAATTCTTTCGGGATCCATTCTGCACACACTTTTCGGTTGTGTTTAACATCTTCTGCAAACAAAAAAGCGAATAACTGTCCTCATATCCTTCTTGGTGCAGATCGATAATAGAGTTGCCATGTTTAACAGTCTGCTACATTCCAACGACTAACGCGGGAATAAGAGTGACACATTGCATAGAAGTGCTGCAGACGACACTAATTCAGCGCTGGATACTAGCAGTGTTACCAAACCCTAGTGCAAAAAAATTGCAAGTCCCTTTCCTTTTTGACTTCACCTCGTAATTTTGACGGAACTTAAATTCAAGATTATTTTTCTTTTCATCGGAATTCTGTCATTATTGGCAGGTTACTTGCTGTAAATCTAGAAATTTTCATGCACTACTGTCTTCCGCTAACCTCTTCGTCTTTACGTAAGAGAGGTCCTTCGTGAGTAAGAGGTTAGCGCACGCGCCTTTGGCGTGGCAGACCCAGGTTCGATTCCACGTTAATAAGTAGGTCCGCGTCTCATAAAGCCTCGCTGCTGAACGGGACGTTAAACTCAAGTCAACCAATTTTCACGTACGAATATTCCCCTCTTAATATCGTCCATCAACTATAAATCTTTCAACCCTTCCTTTTTTCCTGCCTCCATGCCTTCTAGTATATTTTCCATGATACACTCCTTTTTACGGCCCACGTCCCCGTGGAGTGCACTTAGCGCCCGTAGATTTTGCGCCCACATATAATATCGTATACTTAGCGCCCAGAAAATATTTGATGCTTATCAGTGTGCTAGGGTTGACCAAAGAGAGAACAACATGTAGTTTATATGTATAAATGTAGTTTCGTACTCAAATCATCTATCCCATCCCCTCTCTTTTGACGACTAAAGAACAAAAATTTTTCACTTGAAAGATCCTGCTATACTTCCTGAACAATTGTCATGTCACTTTTAAAACCCCTTAGGCAAGTTGAAAGAAATGTGTTCTTTTCTTTCTCTTCTGTTCATAACCGTCAGCTCTAATACACTGACTTTTCATGTACATCTGTAATTACGTACAATTTAATTACGACTTAAGAGCATTACCATATCACCTATGAGATTTTCATATATGGATGTGAATTCATGTGCCAGCGTTATTTTAAAATTTATATAGTTTTAAATAATAATAATTACACGCACCTTAATGCAAATACTACTGCATGGAAAACAGCAATTATTTATGCACATTGCATAACTTCATTTCCTATCGTAAATACAGGGTGTCAAAAAATTCAAATGCCAAAATTTGCTGGGTAATTCTTTATATCAAATGAAAATAAAACGTTCTAATGAACATGTGTCAAGTATTATAAGCCACCCTAAACGCAATCAATCACATTTTAAACCCTAGTTAAAAAATAATGGAACATATCGTAAGTAGTTAAAGAAATTCGGCAAGAACTAGTATTTCCTCTATCTAAATATCCATACAAGGATACACTTTTAACCCTAGGACCACGGGCGGTGATTAGGGGGGGCAAAGGGGGGCAGTTGCCCCTCCACTTTTTGAAATGACCCATTAATGTATATAGTTTCATTTGGAAATATAAAGTTTTGTATGTATTATTGGTTCATAGAATACAAATGGTGCCATAAAATATTTGCCGTTCCATGAGTACGTATTGGTTATCTTTCCGTGAAGTTAAGAAAGCTACAGAAATTGCGTTTTAAAAATGCCACTAAAAATGGCCCAAAAATTAAGCTGTTGGAGCGAGACAATTCGAGCGTACTTTCATTTCATCTTACAAGGGCTCGATATGTTAGTAAGCCGCTCTGGATCTAATTGAGATATCATTTCGCAAGAAAAGAAGTCCTTCACAAGTTATTCTTTAATTGCACAAAAATTGACAGTTCCTAAAACAGTTCTTTTCTTGAAAAATTGACAGTTCTTTTCTTCTTTCTTATAGTAAGGAATATTTTGATTTGATTTTTTTCAGTTTAACATCCTGTTCAGCAGCGAAGCTATATGAGACGTGAACTTAATGATTAACGTAGAGTCCGAACCACGTGAGCTCCCTCCGGGAATTAAACCCAGGTCTCCCACGTCAAAGGTGCGTACGTTAACCGCTTAGCCACGAATGAGCTCAGTAAGGAATATATAATTTTGCAGTGTAATATACGAGTTTAGGGGTGTACATATACAGTTTTGTTATACAATTAAATTTAGTAAATTCAACATAATTCTAGGTTTTAGGATTATTTTGTATAACTGGAATGTGGAGTGACTAAGTATTGTTGAGTTTTGATGTATTCCAAGAAAATGAAAACTGTATCTAATGGCAGCGAATATGTTTTGGGAAGCTGCAAAAGTATTTCTTTGAATGTCGTAGCATATGCTTGTAGTATTCACTGTCTTTCTAAGAGTAATAACACATATAATAACATAATTAACATAACGTGGAATTAAAAATATAAGTTGTTCATTAATTTCCAGTTTCAATATAACTTTTGCAGAACAAGCCTTATTATCCATTACTATGATTATTTGATTAATATTATTCTTTCTATTTATTTGTTTTGCAAATTTGTTATTAAATAGGTCCCTAATCTGATCACACAATTTTCCAGACAGAATTTTAAGATGCATGATTTTATGATTTTTTTTTTTTTTTTTTTTTTTTTTTGATTTCATGAGCAAGGAATCAGATCTCTTCTTACACCTTCGTTGTATAAGAGTACAAAGAGTTAGTATCTTGTGTTGCTCTTGTCAATTTACGTAACAAAATATGAAACAAGATATACGGTATTTTAACTGAAAAAGATAGTTATACAGTTATACAGCCTTTAGTCTATATAACAGCCTCCTAATAGTTATACAGCCTTTAGTCTAACAAAGTGTTACAAGCAACCAGGAAAAGTAACATTGACATACAAATACTGTATTCAGATCATGTCTTGCCTCCCCACTTTTAACGTCCAACCGCCGCCACTGCCTAGGACTACCAGGTGAGTCCATTGCACTCGTACGCATACTTTCTTTAATAATTACTAAGGCTTAGTAAGCATTGAGATTCTATGATATTTCCCTGGTTGTGTTCTTGTATTATGTTATTTAAGTTTTTTTTTTTTTTTTTCATTTCCGTGAGTAAAGTGATAGTTTTTAAAATTTATAGCATTGGATACCGAGTGGGTCCATTAAACTCGAGCCTTAATGAAGAAATATGAGGATAGATTCAGAATAGATTGAGATTGTGGCTCGTAGCGGAGTGAACGTTCTGATAATCTTCTAACTGTCCCAATGAAGTCAGATATAGCATATTGCAACTTTATGTGTTATTATTTAGTTTGATTGATTTAATTATTTGCAATTTTGCTTATTTTAGTAGCAGCTTTTCTTTACTTATTCACTTATATAAGTCCATTGTCAGAAGCATAATAGTTGCTTTTGTCTATCAAACTGTATTAATTTTTCCATTGTATGCAGTTGCGTACCAGGGGGAGTTTCCCGGGATATGAACTCCCAAGAACCAAAATTTTAAAAAGTTGCTAGAATAAAATCTAAATTTGTGCTTTCAGTCTCCACATTAACAAAAAAGTTTTCCGGAGTAGGACACTGACCCCCCCCCCCCCCCCGAATAGAAATCCTGGCTTGGCCACTGATTGTATGTAAAGTTTTGTTTATTGTTAGTATGTTTTGATCATTGCACGTGGTAGACTAACAGATCACTAACAATACACGTCACTGTTGATGGTAGAGGAGGAATATTTTTGGTAAATCAATAAACAATGAAGAAATTGATTCCCGACAGACGATAAGATATTAGCAGATTTATATACAAATGCAGTGGCGGCGATTGAACGTTAAAAGTGGGGGGGGGGGTCAAGACCTGAATATTTGTATATTAATGTTAGTTTCCTTGTTTGTTTCTAACACTACTTGACGAAAGGTTGTATAACTAATAGGATACTATTTTTTCAGTTAAAATATTGTATAACGTATTTCATATTCTATTAAGCAAATTGACAAGAGCAACGCAAGTAGGGACTAGCCCTTCGTACTTTTAAACAACGAAGGTGTAAGAAGAGATTTGATTCCTTGCTCATGAACATCTTAAAATTCTGTCTGGAAAATTATGTGATCAGAGTATTTAATAAGAAATTTGCAAAACAAATAAATAGATAGGATAATATTAATCAGAGTAATGAATAATGAAGCTTGTTCCGTAGAAGTTATATTGAAACTGGGGATTAATGAACAACTTACATTTTTAATTCCACACATGCTATTAAATGTATGTTATTACTCTTAGAAAATTAAAGACAGTAAATACTACAAGCATATGCTACGACATTTAAAGAAATATTTGCTTTTGCAGCTTCCCGAAACATGTTCGTTGCCATTAGATGCAGTTTTCACTTTCTTGGAATATACCAAAACACAATACTTAGAATCACTCCATACTCCAGTTATAGAAAATAATCATAAAACCTAGAATTATATTGAATTCACTAAATTTAATTGTATATACACTCGTACACCCCTAAACACACCACTTCACTCGTATATTACACTGCAAAACAATTGAAAAAATATGCGAGACCCGGCTTCGATTCCTGGTCGGAGCTCATGTGTTTCGGATTCCACGTTAATCACTAGGTTCCGTCTCATATAGCCTCGTTGCTGAAAAGGACGTTAAGCTCAAAATCAACAACACAATGGAGAAGGTAGAAGTTGTTTTTTATTACTCTCTTTTTAATCAATATTCCTTACTATTAGAAAGATGAAAGACATTTTAGGAACTTTCGATTTTTGTGCAATTAAAGAATAACTCGTGAAAGACCTTTTTTCTTGACGAAATATTCTCTCAATTAGTTTCAAAGCGGCTGATTAAGATATCGAACCCTTGTTAGAAGAAATAAAAGTATCCTGGAATTGTTGCGCTCCAATAGGACAATTTTTGGACCATTTTCCGTGGCAATTAAAACGCAATTCCTGTAGTTTCTTAACTCTACGGGAAGGCAACCAATACATAGGCCTACTCACGCAACGAAAAATATTATATGGCACATTTTTTCTATGAACCAGTAATACACACAAAAACTTTATATACCAAATGAAACTCTATGTACATTAATGGGTCCCTTCAAAAAAGTGGGGAGGCAACTGCCCCCCTTTGCCCCCCCTAATCGCCGCCCATGTACAAATGCAACTGAAGTTTCTTGTTCAGGTACCGATATTGAAGTGAGACGTTGAGTAGTTTTCTTATCCAGAGGATTGGTTAGAAGTTTGAATGGAAAAGCACGTGCTAATGCAAAAAGCAAAACTCCGGAGAAAAGCGATCCTACATGGGCTGCCTAATGTTTTGATGACAACATCGGCGCTATTAGAATACCTGATGATGAACTGTTCCTAATTTGTGAAGTTGCAGATTCTTCACACACTCTGCAATATAATTTTATTCTTACATATAATATGACTGTAGACGAACAATTTCTCATTTTTTGGGTGCGATGTCTCTTTTTGACAATATATACCCAGTAAGATCACTCATTGCAAAACACAATGCACAACTATCCTGAAGTGGTCACTTCTAGAGCGGAGGAAAAACTCAGGTATCTTATATTACAACACAACAAAATCACACGTTCACACTAACAATCATATGGCTCGCTGTTAGATTACAAAACAATGAACAAAATGGCCTATGACAGTATTTTACATAACTGATGTAAGTGGACTCAACACTTATGGTATTGTGTCATCAAAGCGTAATTTCAAACGAGAAACAGACATTAAAAAAGTTTGAAATGCCGTAAATTCTTCATTTCGTCTGGTTACCAGTTCGCCAACGTTGAGAAAAATCACGGAGAATGGAAGCTTCCCTGCATACTGAAGAGGAACAGTCTAAGAAATTCTCTCCAGCAAAGAGGGAGCACAAAACAAGAACTTTCTACCGCAAATGCAAGCTACATGAATGTACTGACATGTAACATTTTCGAAGTGTAACACTCCGATTTTGATAAAATTTGGCAGGTAGATATTACACATGAAATAAACGAATACGTGTTTTTTTCTCTTCTGGAGAAAACTGTTTTAAGGGGTAAAAGCCTCCACCCAAAATTTGGAGAAATTTGAGGTCCGAAAGACAAGAAGAAGAAGTTAGCTGGAGTGAATGAAATTGTGCACAGATATTATAAACGTTAAATGATGGAATATGTGTTTCGTATTTTCCTGGAAAATGGTTGGGTGGGGCACAGACCCCTTCAAACCTTTGATCTCGAAATATCAAAAGCGCTAATAACAGTACGTCAAAAATGCCTACTGGACATGGAGAATGGACGAAACTATGTTTACATTTCATCACGACTTATCAAAGTGCTAATTAGTGTAGTGAAAAGTTTAAATGTTGTTACGCAGAAATAAGTTTTCTTCTTGCAATTTTCAATATTATACTTCTGAATAGTGTTTTACTTCATAATAAAACCTTCCTTTTGCAAAAAAAAAATAAATAAATAAATAAAATAAAAATAAAAAAATAAAAATAAAAAATAAATAAATAAAAATAAAAATAAAAATAATAAATAAATAAATAGGTTTGTATTTAGTTTTATGTCCCATGGTTTTGCCAGGTAGGCTAAAGAAGACTTGAATTTACTGATTATAGTGGAATCCGAACCACTTTGGTCATTCAATGCTCTCCCACCAGGAATCGAATCTTGAACGTGATACGCCAAAGGCTTGCGTTCTTGCCACTAGACCAGCGAGGAGGGATAAAACAAAAATATATAGGAATATGTAAATTAAACTCACAACCAGACGTGGCTAGTGAGGGAAGTCGTAAGCCAAAGCGTTCCAGACAAGTCACACGAACACGAAGTACATACTGCAGCACTTGGGATTGGCGAATTTTTACAGGGAGAATGAGAAAGTCCGATTTCTATGGAATGGTGGACGGATTTGTTTTCTTTCTCTCTGACAAGGGTCAGAAGTGATGGATTACTTACAGCAAATCGTACCAGAAGAAACTGAAGAATTCCTAAGTTATTTTGATCAACACTACGCATCAGGTAGTATCTGGAGTATGCGACTTTCATCTTAGGTGATCTTACGATTCAATTTCATTGCTAGCCTCTTTTGTTTCCTCGCAACATACCCGTTCATATAGCAAAATTACAGAAAGAGACACGAACGAGTAAATTGATAGAAGCTTCGAATTTGACATTCCAAAAGGTTGAACCTGTCCATCCTTCCTTGTGGATGGACATTACAAAAGGATGAGGCAATGGTTTCAACTGCATTGAACAAGAGCAGCGAGATGAATTACCGAAGAAGAGGGTAAAATGGAAGACGACTAGCCTTCAAAGGCGCTTGTTCAACTTAGTGATGGATTATTCTCAAAGAAACACCATACTCGTTCAATATCTGATTGGAATTGATTACTGCATAAGGCTGTAACTTTAGGGTATAATGTGTACAATAAGGTTCGTAGAGCGATTAACTTATTGGTTCGTAAAGCAACGTTCTTTTTATTATAGAACGTTACGTTGTTTTACAGTGCTTGTAGTGTATGATATCAATTGCTTAACTATATAGATTTATATTACGCATAAAGCTGTGAAATATGTATCAGACTTAATGCGGATAGCTTGTTAGATGTTTTTTTTTTTCTGAAACTGTGTAATACCATATGATAATATGACTTTTTTTTTTTTGTATCAAACCCGATGTTGTTATATAGTCAGAGTTACCATATGACAGGTTTTACCGGGACAGTCCCGGTTTGGAAGCTCATGAAATGAAATGAAATCTTTGGATTTTACATCCCACGATTAAGGAGATAGGAGTAGGATAGAGGAGACGGTGATTGTGAGAATGAATGAAATGGTGTAATGAAGAAAGTGAGAGGAAACGAGAGAACCCCGAGTTTATCCATGTATGCAGCGTCTGACTACCACAAAGTCCATTTGACGCAAGATGGGCTCGAACTAGGGACCCCATGAACCAGATGTGAGTGTTTCTACCACTGAACTACCGTCGCCTCCATGAAGACTCTTATCCCGGTGTTTTGCCAGTTTACATTTTGTCCCGGTTTTCAGTCGTGAGAATATGTTCACCGTTATTTGTATGCCTTATCCTCATTGCATTATTCTAGATTACGTCTGTTTTACATAGTTTTCACATTAAAAGCTACATATGTAATCTTAGTTTATAATACACTAGCAGCGTTCACCCCGCTTCGCTGGGGTCACCCCGGAACGCAATAAACTTTGTTACTTAGATAATTTTTACTTTTTCGCTTTCAAGTGATATGATAAAAACCATAGAAGATTGGAGTAAATGTTAACATTATATCGCCTGTCATTTATGTTAACCCGCCGAGTGACACGGTCATGTGGGTTGCATATAAATACGGTTAGATTTAGCTATGATGAGCTAACAAAGGATTTGTACGTTATGGACACTTGAATGGTCAATTATCTCAAGACACTGGTAATTGAAAATTAAAGTGATATGATAAAAACCATCTAGGGTCCAAATCTTAATAACCCCCCAAAAATGAAAGAAATTGGTTCAGCCGTATTAGCGTGATGAGCTAACAAAGGATTTGTACGTTCTCTTTTATATATATAGATTTAAATATTGTAGAGCATTGCATACCACGGAGTACAGTTACATACATGCATACATGCATACATACATACACACACACACACATATATATATATATATATATATATATATATATATATATATATATATATATATATATATATATATATATATATATATATATATATATAACTACGTTCCACCCTTTCCCCCGGAGGTTATGATTCATTGAAGCGTCATAATCAGTGCTATTGGCTGGTCTCTCTGTCTCTCTCTCGCTCTCTCTCTCTCCCTCTTCATAACAGTTTTACTTAGTGGACGCTAAGTACACGGAACATGGATGTAAGAAAATAACAGGAATTAACGACCTGTGGAAAGAGTGGTAAAATAAACTGGACATCCCTGATTGTGAGATAAAATCAATATAAAATTCCTTCTGTGAGCCAGAAACACTGGGCGCTAGTCTACGGGCGCTACATGCACGGAACCCACGTCCCAACCTTATTTCAATTACAATTTTAATTGTTATCTCCCCCTCTTCTGCTGGTATTTGTAATAGTTCTCATTCGTTTTCCGTTCGATTCTGCTAATTCTCACCATCCTTCTCCACACTCTTATATGAAAAGTATCTTGTCATTTAAAATATTTTTTTGTGTGTAGAGTTTATGCGTCTATTTCGTAGAATATACCCCCCCCCCCCGCACACAAAAGTATTATTCTTCGTAATTATTTTTTCAGGGACTCACAAAACACTTTGCGTCTCGTTAGTAAATGCTTCTTTCGCCATTCCTATCCCTATTTTGATTTCACGCTAGTACTTAATGTCTCATTAATAATATTATCTAGATTCATACTTCAATCACATATTTTCTCCCTTCTTACTTCCATATTGCATACCGAACAATTGGACAATATTTCTTTTGTTCTTCTGTTAATGTTAATTTTCATCCTGTATTCTTCTCATATTTTCCGCAAAATTTCTAACGTGTTATTAATGTTGCTTTCAATTTTCACAAAAGCACCATGTAATCCTCAAACTGTAAAGATCTAATCAATCTACCTAACTAACTAACTAAACTAACTAACTCTATGGCCTATGGAACCCGGAGATTCAATGCCGCGTTCACAAAAGCTCTCCACTGACTTCTATCCTTAGCTAACTGGATCCAGTTTCTATTTTGTATTCCAATCTCTGCGAGATCCATCTTAATATTCTCCTCCCATCTGCGCCTAGGTCTTCCTAATGGTCGTTTTCCGATTGGTCTTCCAGTCAAGACTTTGAAAGCGTTTCTACTTTCTTCCATTCTAGCTACATGACCCGCCCACCTAAGTCTCCTAGACTTGACGACCCTAACAATGTTGGGTAAACCGTATAAATTATGTAGTTCCTCGTTATGAAGTTTCCGCCATTCCCCATTCCCGTTCCTCTTGGGTCCGAATATTCGTCTCAGGATCTTGTTCTCAAATACTTTCAATCTATGTTCTTCCCTCAGAGTAAGTGACCATGTTTCGCAGCCATACAAAACAACAGGCATGATTATCGTTTTGTATATTTTAAGCTCCTTTAAGCAATCTACCTCCTACTAAAACATCATTTGTATTAGACAGCCCTTTTTACACTGTCTCCTGTAGGCCGTGTAACTTAACAGAATCGAAGGATATTATAAAAATACTTACACATATTTTGCATTTACCCAGAAAATTAACTTATGCCATATCATAAGATTATTAATAAAATTTATTATTTTATTAATATTATTTTATATTATTTTATTAATATTATTAATATTATTATTTTATTAATTTTATATTAAATACTGTATAAACGGAATTGTCCGATCCCAGATTCATCTTCGAGAAAAAAACATTAAAAGAAATTCATGGTAAGAGATAACTTCCCCTTGTGGATTTTCTCAGAGAAATTATTTGTATCGTAATAGAGTTGTTACGCATAATAAATATTAATTTAAGAAATATGCTCTTATTTATGAAAGTGGAAAGACAATTTTAAAAACTTATAGAATTTTATAGAAACCTTAATTTTAAAATGTTGACCAAAAATTTGACGGAATAGCCCCTGGATGTGTGTGCGCACGTATATTCAACGAGATGTACAGACAATCTTAAAAATAACTCTTTCAGTATTTAGAAGCCATGAAACGTAAATCCATTGAAATCTTGAATTCGAATTTTTCATGAACAAGATTGTAGAAATCAAACATTTATTTATTTTATTTTATTTTATTTTATTTTATTTTTTTGAACAAGTGCTTCGTATCCTTGTAATCGCCATCAGAAATAAATAAATGTGGACAGAAATACTGATTTTGTATATGTACTGAAGTCAGATAGAAATTTCAATTCTTCTCTGTTGGTGGGAAAGCATAACGCCATACAGACTTCAGACTTAACACAGCTAGGCTGCTGTATTTATGTTGAAAATACGAACGTACAAATGTTATCTATAGAATACTGTTGGAGCACTGATAAGCTTGGAGATATTTTGCCATACTTATAGCTATATACATAAGAAACCAGTAATGCTTACGGAATTACATAGAACTTTGAACGACGGGTTCATCAGTCAAGTTAAAATTAGCATTAATTTTAGATAAACAGGGAATTTATGTAAAGATTTATAATACGTTAATTAAGATCAAAGCATTTTACAACATAGTTAATGTATTATTCAAAAAGAAAATTTGCTATTAGAGTGGAAAATGCTTACATATAGGGTCTGTTCATTTAATTCCCGACTGCGTTCATTTAATCGTGCTTGTTGTCTTCAAAGTATCCTACTGGATCTAGACTCGGATTCAAACGTTATCGCCATCACTGGAAGCAGTTCTTGGTCACCTCTTTTGGAATGCGCTCGAGTTCTCTCATCGTGTCATTCTGGATGTTCTGGATGGTGTTAAATCGTTTCCCTTTTAAATGGATTTCAGTGTAGGAAACAGGAAATAGTGACACCAGGCTACATCTGGCAAATAGGGGGATGGGATACAACGGGATTTTGAACTGAAAGTTCCGTCCTTATTCAACGAAAAGCAATGGCAAATCACCAGAGGTTCACCTTGCCCAGTGATCCGTGTGTAGATAATTTTGTATCATCAGAAATATAGCTACAAACAATATACAGTATATGTTCCTGTGCATGTAAGAAAGTCAGATATATGTAGCTAGAAATATATAAATATCAGTATTTCATATGGTGCGTGTATTTCACACACAGTATATCTTTTGTGTAAGTAAGAACGCAATCAGTGTGTAATTGTGTGATAGCACCAGAAATATGTATATTCACAAACTACATGTCTCTGTGTATGTAAGAATTCACAGTGTGTAGTTGTTTTAGCATTATCATAAATATAGCAAGAAACAAATAAGTACAGTAGAGCGTCGATTATCCGAAGTAATTGGTGGACATGGATGTTCGGAAAACTGGTTTGTTCGGATAATCGAACTGTACATGTTTATTTGCCATGCACGGAGCGGCACGCCTCAACTCTAAGCTGGCGCAGCTGTTGCTGTGAACAGCTTTGATACTGCCGCTACTTCTACAGCCAGTGCCAAACCGACAGAAGTGTGCTGATTGTTGAAACACAGCGACTGGCGGCTTGGCCGGTCAGCAGCGCCTTATGAAGGCCCCATTAGAAGCAATGCACGGTGGGCCAGAATCAGAATCTGACTGGAAAAAACTAGTTTTGGCAACTACGTCTAATCTACATTCGAACAGCACAGTTGTGTTAAGTAATAAATAAGGTTTCTTGCTGCGTATCAGTAAACACGGATAACAGCATATAGTGGCGGCAGCAGCACTTCAAAATTGATAGTTCATTATCTGTTTTATAGCACGCTGAATTGGGGTAGTATTAACGTAAGGTTTGTGGTTTAATTGCGCATGTGAAATGGCAACGAACGATCGCAAAATAAGCTATGAGTAAAGGTATGTATATGTACTTGCTGTTTGACTAAAGTTTTGATTGATTGGTTTACGTTGCTGTTCTGTAGAAGCATTTCTAGAGAGTCGAAGTATTCACGTATTGAAGAACTGCTATTGGAAATTGAAATTGAAATTTAAAAATGTACGTTCATGTCTGTATTGAGATCTTTCGTCATGGTGTAGTTTGATATATGTATTTCGAAATACAGTTGTGATCTACTGCCCGTTCTTGCCCGATTTTTATATTTATCGTATTTTCAAAGTTAGGTGTAGCGAGCCGGATATGCTCTTCGTGACGTGAAGAACCTGTATGAGGTATTGCGTTCTAAACCATCAAACGAAGCACTTTATAATTATGATACGAGCAGTTATGGAATGTAAATTCTTTCTGTGGACGTTCTTCGCAGTGTGAGAGTGACTTTAAGTGCCTTCAAGGAGTACGTTTGAGGAGAAAGTTTCTGTAACAGAGTTTCACATCTTCCCATTCACCATTGTGAACACAAGTTTAGGGATATCATTTACTTCCTTCTCCTGAATTGGTACATTAGTAGGCTTTAAATTGCGTATTTGCGTTTCCATTGAACACACCTTTTTTCTCGACAGTTCAGTTCTCTTTTCTGGTACAATAATTTAATGGGTCGACAAAATCTAGGCGACGATGGTTTGGGATTTTGCTACAAAATTGCTTTGTCAACCTCCCCATCTGATGTTGAATACAACTGTAAGGAAACGAAGGAGATAGCAAAAATATCTGAGCCACTAGTTCAATTTATCTTCTGTTTCAACTTTCTGCTTATATACATTATGACAACTGCTTCCATCGCAACCGAAGTCACACACTAATTTCATTACGTCTCCATCTTTGATGCACTGTTTAATATAATCTTCATGTAAAATCACGATGCGCTCAATTGTCTGATTTACTATTGCTTGTAAATTATCTTCGGCTGTTACTATAATATTCTTTTCTCTGGGATAACGCTTTAATTTTGCTTCCCACACCACTTTATACGACGGATATATATCACAATGTTTTGCCTTTGCAACTAGTCTCAAATGTGCATACTGTCTTTTTGTTAAGTTGTTATCTATAAGTTCCACGACTTCATCCGGAGAATAAATGTTTGAGAGAATTTTGGTGAATGATAAGCTTTTTTTGATTTTCTTTGCTCCCTTAGGTGTCGTTTGAGTGATTTCTCCTAATACAACCGCGGCATCTCTTTTTCCAGCAGCTCTCAATGAACATTGGGTAGCCAAGACCAGCTCTTACTCAGAATGCTTTGTAACGAGTGGTTGTACAAGTTTTTTCTTCGACTTTGTTTCCGGATCTTCGAAGAGTTTACTAGATCTGCCTGATTTGCTTGTCAAAGGCCTATGCTCTTGGCTTCAAGAGATCCTTTTGAAACCAGTAAATACTTTATCAGAGAACTTAATATGTCCTTCCAACCAATCATTATATTTGGATAAAAATTTATCAGTCATTTTATTACACAGCTTCCAACGCTTCTCGAAATCACTTAAAGTCACTCTCACACTGCAAAGAACATCCACAGAAAGAATTTACATTCCATAACTGCTCGTATCATAATTATAAAGTGCTTCGTTTGATGGTTTAGAACGCAATACCTCGTACAGGTTCTTCACGTCACGAAGAGCATATCCGGCTCGCTACACCTAACTTTGAAAATACGATAAATATAAAAATCGGGCAAGAACGGGCAGTAGATCACAACTGTATTTCGAAATACATATATCAAACTACACCATAACGAAAGATCTCAATACAGACATGAACGTACATTTTTAAATTTCAATTTCAATTTCCAATAGCAGTTCTTCAATACGTGAATACTTCGACTCTCTAGAAATGCTTCTACAGAACAGCAACGTAAACCAATCAATCAAAAGTCAAATAGCAAGCACATCAGTAGCGGTTTCTGACGTAGGGCTACCGGGCTAGAGCACGCTTCCTATGTTTGTGTATTTGTGTTAGAGTAATTTTAGTTCAAAAAATTTTCATCTATTAATTTGTTTAAACTGTTAATCAATTAACAAAATACAAAACTTTCCCATGACGATTTTCTTTTTCGAGCGTGGAGCGCGATTATCAGCGCCTTCAGCAGTGTGGAAGTTGTACTAACGAACCGAGCGGGCTGTACTGAATGGAGCCCGCTTGAACTATACAAGCCTAGCATGGAGCGAAGATCTCAATATGCCTTGTCCACTTTCCTTTTTTTTTACACCCAGAATAGCTTCCACCGTGCTGTGTTAGGTTGAGCCCGAAGACATTCTGCGCAAGCGCCAAGTATTCCTCTTTCTCGCTTTCTTTTGCTTACTGGCGGCGCTCGCCGCTCGGTTCTGTCTTTTCTACTGTTTTTTATTTTCTTTAATCCTAAAGGTCCGGGAGCCCAGAATTGTCGGGAGTGTATATTAAATGAATTGAACATTTTTGACACAGATTCAGATCGTAGCAGAATTATAGCGCACACATTTAATGGGACATCGGTAATAAGGGATCAATTAATGGCGTACAATCTAAAATTAAAGAACACTTTCCTTTGGCACACTACCGGTACGTCCATTGTCAACCAATTAAATTTGATAATGGGAAGAACTGCATCTCAAAATCAATCGACAAGGGCTTTTTTCCTGTAGTCTTTCAGGATTTTCCATATTTTTCCTACATTTTCCCACAGCGTATATCTGTTTTGAAAAAAGTGTCTGTACGACGTATTCCGAGTGGGTCAGCTACTCGATGGAATTTCAAGTCACGAATCGTCAATTCTATCTATGAAAATTAAAATGTTTCGAAAGAGTGCTTTTCAGAACTAGAGAAATCCAACACAGGGAATTCATGTTTTGGTTAGAATTCTTTCACAAAATAATGCCGCATGTGAATATTTTCTATAATCACATTCAGTGCAGGCCTACCATTAAAGTACAAACAGCACTTAAATATTTCATTGAAGCCATTGAGAAAATTCGGAATGACACAGACAGTATTAGGACAAGTGATATTTTTCTTCCAACAGTTGGTAAAACAAATATGGGCGGATTATATCTTGCAGAGTACCCAATGCCAAAGAAGTATGTGATCACATTTCTGCGGATGCGCGAAATAGATGTGAGAAAACAGGCCATTTGGATGCCGCCAAACTTCTGGATTCTGCAAATTTTAGTGATTTTTCCGGAACATTTCTGGACACTGCGGTTGAAAGCTACCCAATGTTAGGTAATCAGTGACTTCGCACTGAGCTTTTGGTTCTATCAGCTTATCTTTAAAAACAATTTACAGAACAATTTTAGCGAAATAACAACCCTTTTGCAAATAATAGTGACCATACCAATGTCCACAGCAGAACCTGAGAGATGCTTTTCGTCTCTAAAGAGAATTAAGACATTCGTAAGGAATTTCCATAGGTCAGGAAGGTTAACTGCCCTTGCCATGCTCTCGATAGAAAAAAGTTTGATCAACATCATGCTAGATTTCAACTCCAGGGTGATAGAAAAATTTGCCAGCATTACGAATCGAAGGATGCATATTAACTTCCGCCTTCAGTGGGTAAATACACGTATATATATATATATATATATATATATATATATATATATATATATATATATATATATATATATATATATATTGTAGCACGCTTTGTTAATGACAGTACGAGCCGCCACTGAAGCACATATACATACCTTTACTCATAGCTTATTTTGCGATCGTTCATTGCCCTTTCACATGCGCAATTAAACCACAAACCTTACGTTAATACTATCCCAATTCATGGTGCTATAAAACAGATAATGAACTATCAATTTTGAAGTGCTGCTGCCGCCACTATATGCTGTTATCCGTGTTTACTGATACGCAGCAAGAAACCTTATTTATTACTTAACACAACTGTGCTGTTCGAATGTAGATTAGACGTAGTTGCCAAAACTAGTTTTTTCCAGTCAGATTCTGATTCTGGCCCACTGTGCAATGTTCCGCCAGCGGTGGCTCAGTGCGGCGACTACTGTGGGAAACTTGGTTTGGGAGTGAGGGGGATGATGGACGGTAGGGTGGGAGAGTAACAGGTGCGAGCGAGTACATAGTTCGGTTAAGCGGTCGTTCGGTTGACCGACGTTCGGATAATCGACGCTTTACTGTATATATCTATCTATCTGTCAATCTATAACACAACCAGCGAACGAGTGCGGGCGGCCGGTTTTGGAACTAAAATGCAAGCAGCAGTGTTTCTAACCGGATTACTTGTAATCAATCTATCACAGTTCTTTCTGTCTTGTTCGTAATAAACCACTTCACGCATATGCTCAAGTCAGGGGCGGAGCGATCGGGGTCTTGAGTAAGAAAATTATTTTGCATTGACATCATATTCGGATGTACTTCAAAAGTTTGGTGAGAGAGAGAACTGATAATCTTTTACCGCCACACTCCTAACCGTCTCCCCAGGGGTCCTGGGTCCACCCCCTGATTGAGATGGTACATAAAGATAATTTTGTCTAATCTCTGTCATTATTTAGCATGATTTAGTAATTTTAAAAAAGATATTTCTGCCACATTTTGAAAACTTTCAAATAAAGTTTTCAAAATGTGGCAGAAATATCGTTTTGTTTTTTTTAAAAAAAATACTAAACCATGCTAAATGGTGACAGAGATTAGACAAAGTTATTTTTATGTACCATCTCAATCAGGGCTGGACCCAGGACCCCTGGGGAGACGGTTAGAAGTGTTGCATTGACGGCGGAGGGGGAGCGATTAAAATGGGTGCCTGAGAATTGAAGGTTCTTTGTAACTCCAGTAAAATTCAGACAAAATCTCTGAATTACGTAAAAAAGAAAACATACAAAACACATTTTCAGGGTAACTCTTACAGCCATTACGTTATTCTAAGATTAATGTTACTTCTGAAATTGATTAGAGGGAGTACGTATTTGAATAACAAAACCACTTTCATAAGTTTTTCAAAGTATCAAGTTTGAAAAGAACGAAGTTTGTCTTCCATTGTTATCTCATTGCTCAAAGATACCGGTGATGAAGTAATTGGCTGGAAATCAATCCGCCGTTTCTTACATCAATTTATAAAGAAGATACGTGCCAATGTTAGATATGTCAGTTCAGTATTTTTTTAAAAAAGCCACCCAACCTCTTGCAACCATGCGTAGCGCATTTTAATACTTACACTTGAAATAAAAATACAACTGAATAAAGACGATTGACTTTGCCTTTGAATTTCATATGTGAATAACAATATAGGACTTTTCAGATAGAGGACAGGGAGAAGCAGGTTTTATTAAACAAGACCGTACATCTGATATGTTTGAACTATATGCAACTTGTGTTTACGGGCTAAACTCAGTCCTCTGAAGTCAATCGACAAATACCTTTAAGATGTTCAACAGAATAACGTATCAGTATTATTATATACTACAGACACAAATATAACACTAGGCTCCCAAGTTTCAAAATTATATTGTGTGTGAAAACAGTTAGTAGATTTAATTCTTTGTAACCTGATAGCTAAAACCTGAGAGAAATTCAGAATTAGTCCAGAGGTAATTTCTTTCCTCATAAATAAAATTTATTGTGTGCTGAAGCAATGATACTTACTCTTACACTACCCATACGCTGATGTTTTATCAATACTTTTATTCGAACTCTATCAAAGGGCTGGATTTCTATAATGATCCTAAAAGAAGGGTGCACTGAACCAAATTATACAAATCAATCCCTAAAGGCAAGTTATCCAATCCAATAAATCTTTAAAAAATGAAGGAAAAATTTCTTCACCTCCTTTTCCCCCAAAGGGTTCACATTTCTCGAACAAAAAATGAAATTTCTTTATTTTAACGTCCCATGATTATGTTGTTTATGCTAGAGGAGACAGATGATTAATGAAAGTGAAGGATTGCAAAATTAAATTTTGCTCTCAATAGGAATCAAACTCAGAACCACATACAATAAAAGCACATGCGCTGGCCAATAGACCAGCGGAAAGGACTTTCACAGTTCTCGAGAGGAAACGTTTCGAGATTCCTCCCTGGCTAAAACTCGAAAAAATAATTTATTTGTCAATCGATAAACATACACTTAAACAGCAGCATCATGAGCCTTAACCTTAACTTGATTTAAACTTACAGTTACAGGATATTGCGCAAAACTCTAAGCTATCAACCCAAAATGAATCTTTTAGTCACTGACATTGTCATTCCTGCGTTTTACAGGCTGCTACTGTTTTGTAATGAAATCGAATAAAACGTAATCAATTTTTATACAATCTGCTTAATACACGGTAGAAGCTAAATTGCCAACTGTGCTATGTTGTTCTTAAATTGATAATTTCCATTCATAAATCACTATTCACAATACATCTGCATTACTTCCGGAATGGTTCACTACAACAAATACATATGTTACGCCGTTTTTTATTAAGCGTAAAGAGATTAGACTATGCATAACATCTAAATTGCAACTTTAAAAAACCGTTGGATACACTGCAAAGTGAAACTCTCCGCTTCCCTGTCCCACCGCGCTTGCCAAGAAACTGATGTAAACACGACAGCAACGCCATCCTCCCAAAACCGCACAGCTATCCTGGTCAGGTAATACCTACCTACCTACCTACCTACCTATATATATATATATATATATATATATATATATATATATATATATATATATATATATATATATATATATATATATATATATATATATATATATATATATATACACTCCGTAAAGAAAAAATAGCGACACCTCAATTCTCAAGCTAACTTACACAGAAAATCATAGTTGCAGCTCGTTAGAAGAGGAATAGAAGGAAATGAAGAGTGGGATAGTTCATTTGCGTTATCTGTGACACCTGTGGTGTACGACATCGCTTGCCAGTTGTTTGTGTATCAGTAATATTTTCCCTAGATGGCACTGAGTGCGTCTCGTAAATTATTGTAGTGGGAATTCTGCATTGGATTTGTGATGTGTAGGCTGAAGAAATAGCATTTTATGATTGTTCTTTGCTTTCTCATTGTTTGAACAGTGTCAAGTGGCAAAATTATTGTTGTGCAGCGTTGTTTGTGTGTGATATTGTTGCTACATGTGGACTGTAGGTAAGAAATGTGACTTGTTGTCATATGAACAAGATATAATTATTGCTTTGCGCAGCTAAGGCAAATGTCTAAGGGAATAAATGGAATATTGAAAATCCATCATTCTACGGCAGGAAGAGTAATTCACAAGTAGAAACAGCATAACAAATCGTCCCTTCGTCAACAGTATGAAAGAAAAAAGAAAGCATCACCCAGAACAGATTGCTAAATGAAATCAATAGCACTGCAGATTTTAGGAGTGATTTCCCCAAAAATCGCTTCTGTAGTTTGACATGATCTTGGAACTGCAGTTACTCGTACAACTGTATCGTCTTGACTGTATGAAGAGGATATTACAAATAAACCGCGTAGAAAGTCGATACTGACAAAACACAGAGGACTTCAACATGTAGATTTGTGAGTCGATATGCAACTTGGACTTTTGACAACTGGAAGCACGTCGTTTTCTTCGTTGAAAAGAAGTTTAGAATAGTGGGAAACGATGGTGGTGTGAAGTTGTGGATACGAACAAGCAAGGAACTTGACAAGGATTTTGTTTAAAAGATGCAAATATTCAGTTACTGAGTGATGGTATGGGCTTGGTTCACCGTTAAAGACGTCAGGACGACGGATATATGTGAAGGATCGTTTGATGCACGAAAATATCTTCAATTTCTAGTACGTCAAGTTCTTACAACAGCTAAAGATGACTTTTCTGAAGAAAATTTGGACTACTTCCTTTTCCAGGACGATAATGCTTCATGTCAACGAGCGAAAATCGTTAATACGTGGTTCAAGAATATGAATATTTAGAGACTCATGTGGCCTACAAACTCACCTGACACGAATCCAATTGAAAATTTGTGGATCAATATGAGCAGAAGATTCAATAGACAACTATCTCAAATGGAATGGAATTCAAGGAACAGATAATCCGGGTGTTGTTCCGTGAAATCGAGGTTGCATTTTGCAATAGCTTTGTTACCAAAGGGCTCCGATGATTCGCTGCACATCAGAAAGCCCATGGTGCACATACAAAATACTAGTTTGGTGTATGGTACTTCCCGATGTTTGCATATAATATGTCTTACCCTTAAGAAATTCCATTTCCTGTTTTCTGCTATTGTTGTTGATCTTTTTCAGTTTTATGTATAACTCTTCCTATAAAAGATTTTGCTCAAAACACACATAGCTGCTTATATATGCATATAAATTCATTAAATTCATGTCAAAAGCCTGAAAGTCTGGCGCAAGTATTAAGAATGAACGGCTTATTAGGAATATGCATTGTAATATTATCAGAAATTCATGTAAAAAATCATATTGATTAAAGTATGTTGCGAAAACCATATCCGAACAAGTGTCGCTATTTTTTCTTTACAGAGTGTATAATATGAGTTGTATATTCCACATATATCTTTGTAGAAGAACGTAAACAGAATGTAATTGTTTGATATTTAAGTCAATCATAGCCAGCAAACAAAAAATATGCATAAAGTGTGAGAGATGTTACATGGCGAAAAGATACCTCAGATGCGCACTGTTGCTTGTGGGCAACGTATCATATTTTATTTATTGTAAACAATAAATTCATTTTCACCCTAAATTTTGAATTTAGTACCTAAAATATACAAATCACCCAAATTTGAAATTTTTAACACAACTCATGCATGCTTTGCCAATTAAAGGGTTAAAGTCGTATACAGTGACACTGTTTCAGCCATGTTATATAGTAATATTTGAGTTCGTATAATACAGACAATGTAAAAAGTTGCAGGATTTATTACAGGCATATAGTAGTATTCTAGACTTGGCGTAATTACGTACACGTCTTGATAAGTACCCCACTTTGTAACACTTTTTTTTTCTTTTACCTTGGGTGCGAAATAGAAGTGAGTCGCATCATTGCCACATTTTTTTCTACACGCGAAAAAGGCTATTCTGCAACGTACATGTCTTGTTGTTTATGTTTCATGAGAACTAAGGCCACAAAAATCCAACAACCTTAACATGGCGTATTTACCTGCACCTACCTTATATTTCAAAATCGTATAAGAACTTATTTTTAAGGCTTTTTGCTCTTTACTTGCAACCGGTATTACAGATCATCGTGTATACTATTTAATGCAACATTGATAACAGAAATAAAATGGTTTGACTAAAAAATAATGTTACCTTATACATCGTATAATGTAACATGGCCCGGAAGTTTTGGGCAACCAGTGTATATATGAATTTAATATTTATTAAAATTTTATTTTTAATATATAATTAATCAATGACTTGATTTGAAGTAGACCGCAAAATTTGCGTTAAGTTCCTTGAACTAATGATTTTAGTATATTTAGAGGGAAATATATAGTAATATCTTTACATTGAACAATTATTTGTATATTTAGCTAAAATATAATATTATTTTAGGAAATAAGGTAATTTCTGGTCGTTTTTAATCCTTTCCAGTCAATTTTCTTTCATATTTTTGGCTTTGGGGATCTTCGAAAGAATTCAAAATTTTTATTTCAAAAATCTTCTTTAAAATTTTATATTTGTAAAGTCAGCCATAGTAGCTTCTTGGAGCATCCCTTTGTTTAATCTAAATTATCTGTGATTGGATCTTCCGCAATCACAGGTGTGGTTGAGATTTTTCGGCTTCTTTGATCTTGATAGATACACCTATCATCGTATAGTTACGTCACAATGAACCTCCAATTAGGGATCTTCTTCCCATTGTCATTGTCTTTTACCGGAAGCAGTGTTAAGTTATGGACGTACGATAATCTCCGTCCATAAAAAAACGTGAAAACAGAAGTATTTAAAGGTTACGACACAAAATAATTGATACCTTTGATGTCTTTGGGCAGTCTGTGTATACAGAGAGTGTTTTGCTGTGCTCAATGGACGATGAAGCTACAGTTGTGAGAGCAAAATTCATACGTCAGGGTGTGAGTGGTTGACGTAAGCCATCTTGGTGGTGCAGCTCAGTCGCCCGGATTCGAAGGAGGATTCCCATACTTTTTTGAACACCGAGAAACCGCTCAGTTATAGCGGTGGTGTAATTTATTTCTTCAAAATTACCAAAACCGGACTAATCAGGTAGGAGAGGAACTAGTATTCTATTTTCCATGGAGGGAACTGACCAATAAGTGTGTAAGCAGAAAATCCAAGTAGTTGTTTTCGGACGTACTAACCTGCAAAATTTCTATATTATCGGATTTCGTCATGGCTTATTCTTTTAGTGTTGTGATGTTTTATATTATGTGCTAAACGCTGCGTAGTTTTCCCTAAGTTGTACAATATACAGACTCTGCGATGTAACATAAATCACTCGTTCAATGGAGGGGGGGAGGATTGTTCTTTTGGAGTTTCAGTGTGGATGTTTGTTACCAACAGTCCATGAAATGTGTATACTTTCGAGTATATACATTTCACCCCAAAATTATGTTTTGGATATGTAATTTCGTATATTCTTTTTTCTGTTATTTATTATTTTCCGTACTGCTATATTACAAAATTAATCCATTCTCTGGTTTGTGCTTACCTTCACTGTAGTTTGAATACGATGAGACAAAATGTATACAAAGTTTCGGCTCACATTGATAATAAGGGTGCTTGCGTAGCTATTGGTAATGGGAGATACTCGTCAGTGACAACACGTTCGTTATGTATTTTAAATTCCTTTCACCAGAAACCAGAAATTCGAATTTTTAAGCACATAGTTTAAGACTTTTTTTTTTTGTTTTAACAACATACAAAAGTAGAGCTGAATGGTCGACGTCCCATACGTCCTCGGTAAGAAGCAGGGTGTGTGCTATATTATTAATCTGTTGAATAAAGTGATGTTATATGTTTTAGTTTAAGTTAGTTAGATAGTTAGGCTAGGGACTAGGTTAAGTGTACTTTCTTTTCATGTAGATGTATCTAGTGTATGTGTTATCTCAAAGGAAAATGTTTTTGTTGTGGGAATCAAAGTGGATTAGGTCTGAGCTCATACAAGGGAGGTCACCTTGTCGGTATAAATCCTCCGCGCTGACCCCACCTCCACAACGGTATCTGAAGAGAGAATACTAAGAAAAGAAAGTAAAGCATGTAGCACACAGCCGTAATAAGTGATACCTGTGTAGTACAAGGCTCATGTGGTTATAGTAGTAAATGTCTTTATTTTCAAATTGTTTTTGACTAAACTAAACGTATGTAGAATTGTTCATGATATGTGCAGAGAGTATGTAATGCAATGATGGACTTACCCATTCAGCTATGTCTAGAATTTTCCTCAATTTCCAACCTTTACGACATTTTTTTTTTTAAATGTATTCTCCTGTTATCTCTTATCATACAGAAAGTTAGTGTAAATAAAGCGTGCGAGTCGAAACAAAATCTTTCATTGTCCAGTGCAGAGCTAATTATTTTAAAAAAACGATGTAGTATAGTAACTTCAATAGTATTGTTGGTACTCAGAAAGTGAAGTGTTTAAAGCAGTACGTAACGAAAGTAAATATAGCGTCTTGAAAACTCACAGAATCGATTTCACTTAGTGTGACCGGGGTTGGAATCACAGACCTGCCAGAAAATTTCACTTCGTTAATAAGATCAGCTAAATTCACTTTGGCATTCAGTTTTTTTTTCCGAAATTCCATCCCGTTGCGCGATTTAGATTTGATTCGAGAATTTTTTTTTTATCTGGGTTAGTAAACACAAACATTTAGATTTTCGAAGCATTCACCGTCAGTTTCACTCTTGGGTCAGTGTCTTGTTCTGTCGGGTTGTGGTTTGTAATCTTATCTCTTGATGGGATGCAGGCTATGACCTGCGGATCGGGATGCTGGACTGCGAGTGAGAATGAGGGAGGCTTAGAAATCTTCACATTTTGGGACGATTTGAGTTCTACTTTCCGGAGATGATTGGTGTAGTGGATGGGTCAGTGAGTGTTGACAGCTTGCCCGTCTGGGCCCGGTGGGTTCGCGTTCAGCAATCAGTGACACATTCACGCAATCATAGTCTTAAGGAAAGTGAACGTCATACAGAAACACAATATCAGTATCATCATCATTATTTTATTTTATTTATTTACATTTTTATTTTTTTTACATTTTTATTTTACATTTTTATTTACTTTTATATGACTTTTTTTTTTTTTGTAAAATTGGCGTTCCACAGCCAGGATCTGTTATTTCAATCTTTCGCGAGTGCTAAGTGAATCGTATTGAAAGACCAGTGTAATGTAATGGGGACTGTTGTGACAAACGACTCCTTGAACGATGTGTAGTCACTCTTGAGTTTGTATATGTGTAACTTGGGGAAAACAATTTATATGAAATGGAGATGTCTGCTGGTAGCAGGTCGAGTACTGAATCCCGTAGTCCGGATGAATATGTATGTTGTAGTGAAGAAATACAGGGCTTTAGTGTTTATTGTGACGGTTGCTCTGGATGGGTGCATGCACAGTGCTATGGTATAACCGACGAGCAGGTAGAAGAATTGAATAAGTGTAGTGAGCCCTGGTTTTGTAAAACATGTGTGGCCAAACAGCTGACTGTGCAATCGCTTTCCAAGTCACAGGAAAGTGGAAGTGAACGGAACACCGCGACGCACGACACGGGAGAGAAACTCTTACACAACGGTGGAGAGAGTGTCGGAACTGCAGGTTCCCCTGCATCCGTGACAGACCTTGCAAAAATGTTAGAACGTTTTAGTCAAACTTTAACTTTAACTTTGGACCAAAAATTTGAAAAGGTTGACAGTATTATGGACCAAAAATTTGAAAAGGTTGACAGTATTATGAACCAAAGATTTGAAAAGGTAGATAATAATTTGTACGCGATGAATCAAAAATTTGATTTGTTAAAGTCGGAAATGATGCAAATTGTAAACGAAAAAGTCGATAATGTAAACAAGGACGTATCGGACCTCCGTAACGAAGTTCGCGATTTATACACTTCGGTGGGGGAATTTCAGGATACGATAACAACGCGGGTAGACACCGTTGAGGAGAATCTCCGGTTGTCAGTAGAAAAGCAAAATCGCAGATGTGATCAGCTCGCAAAAGAACTATCGCATCTCGAGTCGAGCACCCAGAAATCTTATGACGTACTCGAGGCTAAGATCCAAACTTTGGTGAAGGATCAGGAGCAAAGTAAACCAGGTCGTGTCGGTCGCAAGCGGTCACGTGACTTTGTTGGTTGTGAGGGGGTTGACTCTGACGGAACAGACTCTGACACCCGAGTGGATGTACCAGTCTCTTCGGTTGGGGAGACTCGTACGGTCCCAACGGTGACAGTCTCTGTCTGTCAGCCGACCAGAGTTCACACTAAGAATGTCTGGCCGTTTGACTTAAATTCGCATTCGTTGGTCACGAACAATTCCAGTCCCACCTGTGGGGATATCATGAGTGGTCAGGTTGCCTCTAGGACTTTAAACCCATTATTGACGTGGTCTCAGGCTTCGGTCTCGACTTCCAATGTATGTAGCTTAAGTCATGTAGTGTCCAGTAGTGCCGCAGACAGGACTCCTTCGTTTGTTGGAATTCCGGAGGGAGTATGTAGTCACACAGTGGTATCGATGCCAGGCAACTTACCTTTTGGCCCAAATTATACCTCTTATTCGAATTTTGGACAAAATTATAATAATGCAAAGAGCCCTGTGATTGGCTGCAACTCTCCCCCGAATCCCAGCAGATATGAGGGATGTTCTGGAAATAGAGCGTTAAATTTAAGGCTGTCGGAACTAAATCACTTACCAAACTTCACTGGAGAATATGGTTTGGCCAGGTCTTTTCTTGAAAGTTTAGAACAGGCGTTTAAGATAATCTCTGCGTCGGAATACGAACGCATGGTTTTGGTACCGTGTTGTTTGTCGGCTGGGGCCAAGACTTGGTACCAAACGGTCTGCAAAGACATCAGCAGTTATGCGGACTTTGTGCGTCTATTTAAGGAGCACTATTTCTCGGCCAGGATGGAACGCCTGCAGAAGAAATTTATCCAAGGAATGAAATTTGACCGGTCCAAGTATAACCGGCTAACTGACTTTGCCTGGAAGGTCATAGCCGAATACTATGCTGTGGCACAACATCCAGATGAGACAGAACTCATTGAAATAGTCCTAGATTGTCTGCCAGCTGGAGATGCAAAATTGTTGCGAGCCGTGGAGCCCAAGAATATTCAGCATCTGATTGTTAAGATAGCCGAAATAGAAGGTCATCCGGAACCTATGGAACCAGTAACAGATAAGAAATTAAAGCGTCTGCACATTCGGCAGGCGAAGATAGGAAAAAACACCGAAAAGAACGGAAAGTCTCAACAGACAAAAGACACTTCGTCGCAGACGGAGGAGGACGAAGGAAAGAAGAATGGTGATGCCAAGGGAAATGGAAATGGCAATCAATTCTTGGGGAACCGAGGTCGAAGAAGAAATTTTCAGGCCAGAAGACCCTGGTTCAACAACCGAAGGCAAAACTGGGGGAACGGAAACCAGAATGCTCCATATGTTTCCAACCCTAACTACCAATCGGGAGCAATGAACTTTGGATGTCATCGAGGTGCATCCCAACAGTGCGCGCCGAGTTCGAACCACATACCGGGAGCGCAAGCCTATCCGGGATACATGCCGAATTTGCCTCCTGGAGGAGGAGTGGCAACTCCCACATCCGCTCCTTCCCCAGCGGTGAACATGGCTATGTCCACTGGTTGGCCTCCGCCGTATACGTCGTTCATGCCGCCGATGGCGCAGTCATCTGAAGCGAATGGGAATAGTTCGGGAAATGCATGTCGCAGCCCTCATTAGGGGAGACTGTGGACTGCGATATGAGTTCCTCGACTCCCCAAAAAGTAGAAAGTCCGATAACGGAACATCAAAATTTTTGTTTGGCATCAACCTGTCCAGAAGTTAATTTCGAACCTCAAAATTCAAAATTAGATGTTTTGGTAACTTCCGGAATTCGGGGAAACAAATCGAGCACGCCTCTGTTCTCGGTTCGTTTCGTGATAGACGAGAGGGAGTGTGACTCCAGTGCGGAAAAAGGTGTTCTTTTATCCTATCCCTCACCCACTCTAACTTGTTCGGTAGGAGAGTTATCTTTGGTTTGTATCCTAGATTCTGGAGCGGATACGAATTTGCTCTCGGGAGATGCTTGGAGGCGAATAAAAGAGATCTATCCTTCTGCCAAACTTCGACCGAAAACTAATATCTCCTTAAAAGGTTTTGCAGGAGACGAATCATTCCAAGTTAAAGGTTTCCAGATCTTAAACTTCACTATCCAAGGTTGTGTGTTTGAAGTCCCAGTCTATGTTGTCCAGAAATTAAAAGCACACTGTATTTTAGGATTCCCATTTTTCGTTCGGTATAACCTTTCTCTAAATTGCAAGTCTAAAGAAATTTTGCTTCAGTCAGACTCGGGACAGACCATCTCTATTGACATGGAACAGCAGCATTGTTGCCAGGTTACTGTCGCCGAATTAACTTCAGATAAGGAGGACGACTCTTTGTTTCAGCCATCGGTCACGAAGGAGGAACTTCGGAACTTTGTTTCTCAGAGAACCGATCTCGATTCGGATTCTCAGGAGAGGTTATTTTCTTTATTATTTCGATTCAGGTGTCTCTTCACAGAGAATCCCCGTATCATAAAGGTCGAGCCGTATAGAATACAGCTTTCCGACGACCTCCCGGTGGTAGGAAAGTTGTATCCTGTACCCATTCATCTTCAAAAAGAGTTTGAGGAAGTCTTAGATAAGTGGGTAAAACTTGGGATTATCGTTGAAGGTCCTTCACCATACAGATGCCCTGTACATATTGTGCGTAAGGCGTCTGGAGAGCTAAGGCCCGTGATTGATTTGCGTGGTATCAATGAGCGTGTGATTGCACCAAAGATTCAGGTCGAGCCGATCTCCGATCTAATCGCGCGAGTCAGTGGTGCAACCATTTTCACCTCGTTGGACTGTACGCAGTCATATCATAGTGTCCCGATCCATCCAGACTCTTACAAATATGTTAGTTTTGTTTACAAAGGACGTCAGTATCAAATGACTCGTTTAACAATGGGTTTGAAATCATCACCAGCGGTTTTCCAGTCTGTCATGCACACCTTTTTTGGATTAGAAACCTTCAAAAATTTTCTTATAGTTTACCTGGACGACGTACTTTGTTTTTCATCTTCCATAGACGAACATTTCCAGCATTTAGAAAAGGTCTTCAACACTCTTCGTTCGGCTAATCTTTCTCTCAATTTTCGGAAATGCAACTTCTTCAAATTCGAAATTCCTTTTCTTGGTCATCTTGTTTCAGGATCTTCTGTAAAAATAAATCCTAAAAGTAATGAGGCCATCCGTCACTTTCCCCTTCCACGAACTAAGAAGGCTCTACGGAGATTTCTTGGCCTCGTGGGATGGCGAAAGCGACATTTTCCAAACTTCGCAGGTTTAACTGCTCCGTTTTACGATCTTCTTAAGAAGGACCGGAAGATAGAATACTCTTCGGAGTTATTAGAAAAGTTCGATCATCTAAAAGAACTTCTAAGTAGTCCTCCTGCTCTTGCTCAACCTGATTTCAATTTGGATTTTCATTTGTTCAGTGATGCCTCTGCGGAGTCATTGGCTGGCTACGTGGCTCAATTTCCCCCGGGACAGGATGACCCGGAGGTTATTGCGTACGCGAGTCGGCGAATAAAACCGCATGAGGCCTCCTTGTCAGTTTTCCAGTTAGAGTTGGCAGCTGTTCTTTTCCTCTGCGAGAAGTTCTCCTACTTCATTTTGGGTCGACGGACTACGGTCCACTGTGACAATGCTGCAGTCACATATGCTTTCAGTTTGAGAAATCTTGATGCTCGAACTACTCGTCTTTTGCTCAAGCTGCAACGTTTCGATTTACAATTTGTTCACATCAAAGGCTCTGACAATGAAATCGCTGACCTATTGAGCCGTTATCCTCCAGAAATTCCTGAGGCAGAAGAGGATCATTTTATAAATTTCTTGACCGCGGAGGACGCTGACCTCTTGGATGTCACGGAACTGAGGCGAGAACAGCGGAAAGATCCGTATTGTAGAAAGCTACACGCCATTTGGAAGGATTCTCGAGACAATGACAGGATACGTGTGGAGAAACATTTAGTTTATATTAGAAATTCTCAAAATTCTGTCTGGCTGCTGGTCATTCCTGCCAGCTTGGTGGAAAATATTGTTTCGGCGATTCACAACAAAGGCCATTTTGGTGTGAAGCGATGTTTGTCGTTCGCTAAGGCCATGTTTCACTGGAAAAGTATGCGTGCGACTTTTACGAAGTATATTCAAGAATGCCTTCCTTGTGCACGAACTAAGTACTCGTACAGGGTGATCAGAAAGGAACCCTGCCATGTTGAGGCCTCTGCTTCCTTCGAGAAACAATGCCTCGACCTGGTCGGGCCCCTTCCTAGGAGTCAGGGTTATAAGTATATCTTGTCTATCCTGGACGTCTACAGTCGCTTCGTGTGTTTCTTCCCCCTTAGGACGGCTCACACGAGGGAGATTGTGGCTGTCCTCGAGAAAAGATATTACTATCAACTACCTTATCCTAAGTATTTGGTGAGTGACCAAGGTCCGCAATTCTTGTCGCGCGTCTGGCGAGAGTTTTGTCAAAAACACCGAATCAAACACATACTTACCACGCCATACCATCCTTCCTCCCATGGCATTATCGAACGCAGACATCGTGACCTCCACCGCATTCTCCGCCTCTATTGTAGCGAGAATCAATCCAAATGGAGTACCTTTCTAAAAGCCGCCCAAGATTTGTGTAACCATTCCTGGTGTGATGCACTTGGATGCACACCGGCAGAGCGTTTCCTATGCTACTCTGCGTCCAAGAGCTTCAAGGAGAATTTTATCTGGCCAAAAGAGTCACTTCCTGTCAGTGAAGACAAGAAACTCGTCATATCTAGTCCAACGACGGTGCCCAAGAAAGAACGTAAACAGCAGAAACATCAGGATACCATTACTGAAGGCTCATTGGTAATGGTTAAAACACATCACGTGTCATCCATACCAAAGAAAATATTTGCCAAGTTTATGGATACCTATGTGGGACCATACATTGTTTCCGCTACAACTAGAAATTCAGCGAGATTACAAAGTTTAAAAGGAGAGAATATTGGTACGCAGAGTTTCGACAACTTAAAATTATTTCGATGCTCTGAAGAAAAGAGGAGAGAGCTGTTGGGAGGTTGAACAAAAACAAAACATAGTCGAGAAAAAAAAAGAAAGAGAATCGTAGGTTAAATTTTGATTAAGGTAATTTTTGTTTGTTTTGAGTCTATTTTTGTGTCCAATTTTCTTTTCGTTCGCTTAATGTAGTTATAAATTCTCTGTTAGGATTAAGGTCTCTGAAAAAAAAAATTTCAAAACATTTCCTATATTGATTGCATTGCATTAGTGTATTTTATGAATAAAATGTTAGGTTAGAAAAAAAAAAGGAGCTTAACTTAGGACTTCTAAGTTAGATTTTTTTTTTCCGAAGCTCCCGGAGGATGTTACCTTATACATCGTATAATGTAACATGGCCCGGAAGTTTTGGGCAACCAGTGTATATATGAATTTAATATTTATTAAAATTTTATTTTTAATATATAATTAATCAATGACTTGATTTGAAGTAGACCGCAAAATTTGCGTTAAGTTCCTTGAACTAATGATTTTAGTATATTTAGAGGGAAATATATAGTAATATCTTTACATTGAACAATTATTTGTATATTTAGCTAAAATATAATATTATTTTAGGAAATAAGGTAATTTCTGGTCGTTTTTAATCCTTTCCAGTCAATTTTCTTTCATATTTTTGGCTTTGGGGATCTTCGAAAGAATTCAAAATTTTTATTTCAAAAATCTTCTTTAAAATTTTATATTTGTAAAGTCAGCCATAGTAGCTTCTTGGAGCATCCCTTTGTTTAATCTAAATTATCTGTGATTGGATCTTCCGCAATCACAGGTGTGGTTGAGATTTTTCGGCTTCTTTGATCTTGATAGATACACCTATCATCGTATAGTTACGTCACAATGAACCTCCAATTAGGGATCTTCTTCCCATTGTCATTGTCTTTTACCGGAAGCAGTGTTAAGTTATGGACGTACGATAATCTCCGTCCATAAAAAAACGTGAAAACAGAAGTATTTAAAGGTTACGACACAAAATAATTGATACCTTTGATGTCTTTGGGCAGTCTGTGTATACAGAGAGTGTTTTGCTGTGCTCAATGGACGATGAAGCTACAGTTGTGAGAGCAAAATTCATACGTCAGGGTGTGAGTGGTTGACGTAAGCCATCTTGGTGGTGCAGCTCAGTCGCCCGGATTCGAAGGAGGATTCCCATACTTTTTTGAACACCGAGAAACCGCTCAGTTATAGCGGTGGTGTAATTTATTTCTTCAAAATTACCAAAACCGGACTAATCAGGTAGGAGAGGAACTAGTATTCTATTTTCCATGGAGGGAACTGACCAATAAGTGTGTAAGCAGAAAATCCAAGTAGTTGTTTTCGGACGTACTAACCTGCAAAATTTCTATATTATCGGATTTCGTCATGGCTTATTCTTTTAGTGTTGTGATGTTTTATATTATGTGCTAAACGCTGCGTAGTTTTCCCTAAGTTGTACAATATACAGACTCTGCGATGTAACATAAATCACTCGTTCAATGGAGGGGGGGAGGATTGTTCTTTTGGAGTTTCAGTGTGGATGTTTGTTACCAACAGTCCATGAAATGTGTATACTTTCGAGTATATACATTTCACCCCAAAATTATGTTTTGGATATGTAATTTCGTATATTCTTTTTTCTGTTATTTATTATTTTCCGTACTGCTATATTACAAAATTAATC
Source organism: Thermobia domestica (assembly GCF_964235325.1). NCBI lineage: Eukaryota > Metazoa > Arthropoda > Insecta > Zygentoma > Lepismatidae > Thermobia > Thermobia domestica. Next base: position 81,627,526 of record NC_137462.1, read on the forward strand.
CATTCTCTGGTTTGTGCTTACCTTCACTGTAGTTTGAATACGATGAGACAAAATGTATACAAAGTTTCGGCTCACATTGATAATAAGGGTGCTTGCGTAGCTATTGGTAATGGGAGATACTCGTCAGTGACAACACGTTCGTTATGTATTTTAAATTCCTTTCACCAGAAACCAGAAATTCGAATTTTTAAGCACATAGTTTAAGACTTTTTTTTTTTGTTTTAACAACATACAAAAGTAGAGCTGAATGGTCGACGTCCCATACGTCCTCGGTAAGAAGCAGGGTGTGTGCTATATTATTAATCTGTTGAATAAAGTGATGTTATATGTTTTAGTTTAAGTTAGTTAGATAGTTAGGCTAGGGACTAGGTTAAGTGTACTTTCTTTTCATGTAGATGTATCTAGTGTATGTGTTATCTCAAAGGAAAATGTTTTTGTTGTGGGAATCAAAGTGGATTAGGTCTGAGCTCATACAAGGGAGGTCACCTTGTCGGTATAAATCCTCCGCGCTGACCCCACCTCCACAACGGTATCTGAAGAGAGAATACTAAGAAAAGAAAGTAAAGCATGTAGCACACAGCCGTAATAAGTGATACCTGTGTAGTACAAGGCTCATGTGGTTATAGTAGTAAATGTCTTTATTTTCAAATTGTTTTTGACTAAACTAAACGTATGTAGAATTGTTCATGATATGTGCAGAGAGTATGTAATGCAATGATGGACTTACCCATTCAGCTATGTCTAGAATTTTCCTCAATTTCCAACCTTTACGACATTTTTTTTTTTAAATGTATTCTCCTGTTATCTCTTATCATACAGAAAGTTAGTGTAAATAAAGCGTGCGAGTCGAAACAAAATCTTTCATTGTCCAGTGCAGAGCTAATTATTTTAAAAAAACGATGTAGTATAGTAACTTCAATAGTATTGTTGGTACTCAGAAAGTGAAGTGTTTAAAGCAGTACGTAACGAAAGTAAATATAGCGTCTTGAAAACTCACAGAATCGATTTCACTTAGTGTGACCGGGGTTGGAATCACAGACCTGCCAGAAAATTTCACTTCGTTAATAAGATCAGCTAAATTCACTTTGGCATTCAGTTTTTTTTTCCGAAATTCCATCCCGTTGCGCGATTTAGATTTGATTCGAGAATTTTTTTTTTATCTGGGTTAGTAAACACAAACATTTAGATTTTCGAAGCATTCACCGTCAGTTTCACTCTTGGGTCAGTGTCTTGTTCTGTCGGGTTGTGGTTTGTAATCTTATCTCTTGATGGGATGCAGGCTATGACCTGCGGATCGGGATGCTGGACTGCGAGTGAGAATGAGGGAGGCTTAGAAATCTTCACATTTTGGGACGATTTGAGTTCTACTTTCCGGAGATGATTGGTGTAGTGGATGGGTCAGTGAGTGTTGACAGCTTGCCCGTCTGGGCCCGGTGGGTTCGCGTTCAGCAATCAGTGACACATTCACGCAATCATAGTCTTAAGGAAAGTGAACGTCATACAGAAACACAATATCAGTATCATCATCATTATTTTATTTTATTTATTTACATTTTTATTTTTTTTACATTTTTATTTTACATTTTTATTTACTTTTATATGACTTTTTTTTTTTTTGTAAAAATAACATCTATATAGTTTTTTAAATAAATTTTTGTTGGCCATATTGGATTCAAGGTGATTTTTAAAAATATATTGCAAGGACCCCCACATCACAACAGACGCACGTGTCAACTCAACACGTGCTATTATTTATAAACAACCTAGCAGACAGCAAGCGAACACGGAAGACCGAGGAACACCGAAAGCAGACGGACCTCACGGAAGGACCCGAGGAGGACAAATAAAAGGAGGACCACCGAAACTCACTCACCCAAGAGTCTCAAGAAATGCAGTATATAACATCATGACTATTATCTGGAATAAACTCGAACTTGTACTAATTACCAAACAAGCGTCCTAAGTCTCGTTTCAGGTAATCGACACAACTACTCCAACAACCGATGACGACCTTGGCGTGAAATAAGGATCAAGAAGACGGCCAGACATGCATGTTTAAAAAAATAACAGATGTCCCACTAACAGAACACTTCCCCACTACAGACAACACAGATTTGTATAAACATTTAACAGATTTTAAGATAGGTTTTGCAATTAAACAGATAAGTTATTAATTTATTACTACAGACATGTTTACATGGATTTTCGCCACCCTTCATACGTGGTTTTGCCATGTAAATACTTATGCATGCAGCATGACCGATTTAGGGTTTTTTTTCCTGGTTTCCAGGTTTTTTGTCCCTCTCACAAAACATAATAAACCTTCTCTCGCGCTTTCCTATCTTCTTCTTTACCCTTCTTTCTTTCTATTTACACAACTGTAGATCCGCGGAAAATGTCTCCGTCAAAGATAGAAGCCGCGACATACACTCCCACCCGACAGATGCTTTAGTTTACTAACTGCATGTGAGGAGAGGCATGTAGACAGATGGTTGATGCCTTACTCTCTGTCAGGACGCGGGCTTTCCTGAGGGGCGTCCTTATTTATAATTTTTCTGTTTCTGTTTCTGTTACCCAGGATCAGTCGACCAACTGATCGCCTAACCTTTACCTTCCTATGTCGCTGTGGACTAGGAGCACCTCTTCCTTACCCTATGCTGCACTGAGCTAGGGATCCATCTTAAACTTATAATCCAAGCCTAACCAACAACCTGCCAAAGTGTTCTGGAAACTGCCTTGAGTGGAAGGGACACCCGGCAAAACATTTAGTATTCCTTCACTTGGTCATTGAGGAAGAGACATTGAAATTAGAGACACTTGTATTTATTATATTATATTTTGTAATAAAATCTGGTGAAGGGAAAAAAAGACACCCGGTCTATCATTTGACTCTACCAAACATTGCAATATATTTATTATTTTCGTAGTCCACTAGTAATAATGCACCTTAATATAGTACCAAATTTCGTGTTTGTAGCACCAGCGGTTTTGGAAATGACTTTTGAGTGTCCGTATCGGATTCAAAATGCTGACTTTCGTTTTCCGTAAGCTGTAACTTTTAACTCATTTTTTAAACCTAACTTCTTTGTGTTAACACCGTTGGTTTGCAAAATGACTTTAGAATGATCATTGGATTTAACATGGCATTCCTTGCGACATTTGGCTCAAATAATTGTATTGTTATCGGAATTGTATACACGCGTCTCCATAATTTTTACTTAATTGGTCACTTGGAGGTAAGTGACATTTTATTTGCACAATTTTATTCTATTTCGGAACACTGATGCTAATAAAATTATTTTAAAATAATAAATTTTCGAAAAGTAATGTGTGAAGCACACTTCATGTTGTGCTACCTTCAGAATATTTTCTGCAAGGCCTACGCATTGTTCTTTTTTTTTTTTTTTTTTTTTTTTTGAGGGGGGTCAATAATTGTATTGAAGAAAAGTAATATTTGTGGCATTCAGAAGACAATGGATCCAAGTCCATTTTCAATAAAATTCAGTGTTACTCAGCAAATGAATTCTATTTCAAAACGTAATATCTTCGCAGTCAAGGTCCGAAATAAATGAAACTAAAACCACGTGAAGGGACGTAGGCTAGTTTCATATGAGAGCCACTAAACATGGCAGGAGGGGGCAGGAGGGCAGCCGCCCTCACCTCCACCTTGAATTTCAAATTTTGGGGGTAGTAAGGCATTTAGATACCTTTGGATAAGCAAAGTCCAATAGAACAAGTTTGAGGTCCTAACACCGGATAAATACGGAGGAAATACAGAATCAAAACTGGAAATTTGCTTAGGCCCAATTTCCAGAATTTTAAGCTGGAACGAAACTCGAAAGTAGAGCCACCTTTGGAATCCTTGGGGGAAAATACAAAAGAACAATATAGGGCTATACTCCTTGCGGCCAATGGACATGGATCATAACTAATCAAAATCCGTATTTATTCGGTGTAAGGATTTCAAATTTGTTCTGTTGGACTTTCCTCAGCAAAAGGTTTTTAAATTTACATTACTTCCCTCAAAATCTGAAATTCAGGATAGGGGGGGGGGGTTGATGAACTCAAACGGACGCCCTTCTCTAGCGGCAATCATATAAAACTCTAGATTGCACCATGCACCTTGTTACGTAGTTTTTCTTTCTTTCGTTTCGGATTCGTGGTTGCGAAGATCTGACATTTTCCGTCGGTGTATTCTTCTTTGACACACCCTGCATTTATTTAACGTAATTATGCGTCCCAGACTATGGCATTCGGAGCTTGACTTGTTAATCTTTCCCACGCTGCAGCGTATACAATATAATGTTAATATCTTAAATTTATGAGCAGGGATTAGGAAATTAGTCCTCCTCTTTCCCGTTCCAGAAACTCCTTTGTCTAGCGGTTGTTCTATGAAACTAGCCCACACCACATCCTTTCACGTGTTTTATTTATTTATTTATTTATTCAGACTCTTGGCTAGGAAGATACTACGTTTGCTGAGCAAAGCTGAACCTTTTTGAAAATGTACTTAGATTTCTTGTGCTCAAAACACCGCATATATTTAAAAAAAAAAAAAAAAACCTAAGTTGAAGCCAAATTTACCCTGCAACCCAATTTTGTTCGAAATGTATAAAATTACCGTATTTGCCGGCGTATAAGACGCGCCCCCTTTTTTGGAAACGATTTTCGAGAAAAATATAATATGTGAAAATTTTATTAATTTCCATTTTTTTGTTCAAGCATTTGTTATATTTTCTTTTACTTTAATGTAGGTATTTTACTTTAATCATAAAATATAAACAGATATACTGTAAAAAGACAACAAAAATACATGCATTTATGACAAAAATACAAGAACATATTCCATGTACGTTACATTCACCTAAATGGCTTGGACAGAAAGAAAAGAGAACAAAAAATAGATACACGCGTACATGACAAAAATACAAGAACATATTCCATGTACGTTACATTCACCTAAAAGGCTTGGACAGAAAGATAACAGACTTGTTTTGCCACATTGGAAGACGTCAGTCATCACTGTTACTGCTATCAGCAGAACTTGAAACTTCATCACTTGCCGTTTCACCAGAAGCAGAGCTACCAAAGTCTTCATACAGTAAGTCGTCCTCAGAACCATCCATATCGTTACTGATTCCACATTTTTTAAATGATTTTATGACAGTTTCCTTTTTCACTTCATCCCATGATGCTTTCACAGATTCGCATATTTGTGAGATACTGGGTTTCTTTCTTCTTCCTGAGGGAGTGACTTCGAAGTCAGCAGACCTCATCTACGTACTCCATTTCTCTCTCACGAATCCCTTGAAAGGTTTGTTGATCGAAACATCTAAAGGTTGAAGCTGGCTTGTCAATCCTCCCGGTATTACGGCTATGTGCGTTTTCATATCATGCAGTTTCTTGTTGACAACCTCTGTTTTGTGGGCTCGAAATTCATCCCAAACAAGTAAGGACGGTTTCCTTAAGAGTCCTCCAGGGCGCCTGGACCACACCTACTCTATCCACATCTTAATTCCGTTTTCGTCCATCCAACCCTTTTCATGAACGTGAATCACTACACCATTTGGTATTTGTTCTTCTGGCAATGTTTTTCTTTTAAATACCAAGAATGGCGTCAATTTCGTTCCATCTGCACAACATGATAACACAACAGTGTTACGAGTTTTTTCATGATCAGTGGTTTTCACAGTAACAGTTTTTTTGCCCTTTGAGTCCACTGCCTTATTTGAAGGTACATCAAATCTGGGAGGTACCTCATCCATATTGGCTATTTGCGAAAGTTGAAATTGTTTACGTTTTCTGATTTTTAAGACATATCTGTGAAACTACAATTTTGTCCTCATATTCAGCTGGCATTCTCTGTGCTATTTTAGTTTTCACACGCATAGAAAGGAGATTTCTTTTCATGAATCGGGAACACCATGAAGTTGAACCAGTGAAATCAGTGATACCTGTACGCTCTGCCATAGATTTTGCTTTGTGGATTATCATCTTTGTAGACACTACAATCCTGTCCTTCCTTTGGTCCTCAACCCATTTTCTTACATCTTCTTCGAGTTGTGGCCATTTGACGACTTCTCTGCGAAGATTATGCTTAGATCACTTTGCTGCTGTAAGTTCATTTTCTTGTTTTCGCCAGGTGCGAATCATCTTTTCTGTAGGAGGAGGGTTCTGCGGCTCTATTCCCATTAGCTTTTGTATATTCTATAACCTGCAGCTCAAAAGCTATATCGTAGCTGTGCCTCCGCGACATTTTAACAACTTGCCACAATAACGAAGATTAAAGAATTGAAGCAGAACACGATGCGAATCTTTCTTAGCCTTTGTTAGTCATCTATTCATAAACAATGCAAAACATAAAAACTGTGGTTACAAGTACTAAATAAAAGAACACCGTCATCCTTTCAAAAGCAATGCGGTGAAACAACTATCGGCGGTTACAAAAAAAACACGGGCTGTTTGGTCTTTATTCAGCGGTTTACAAGAACCATGCCGACAAGTTTTGCATGCATATTCCTTTCGGAAAAAACAATGTTATCGGTATCTTCGGTATCTTTGAAATATTCAACCTTATGTTTGCACTTTCTTGAACCCTGATTTCAACAACACAAAGGAGAAGCAGAGGCAGTGAAATATAATGTCTTCGAATTACCGTTAGTTGCATAAGATGCACCGGCGTATAAGACGCACCGGCGTATAGGACGCACCCCAATTTTACCGACAATTTCCAGGGGAAAAAAGTGCGTCTTATACGCCGGCAAATACGGTAGTTTGTTTGGTTTGATTGATTACAGTTTTGCATCAGTAGCAAGGCTATTTGAGACAGGGCTTATTGTCTAAAGTGGAGCGTAGGAGACCCGGGTTCGATCCCCGGCGAGAGCTCATGTGGTTCGGATTCTACGTAAGTACCGCCTCAATAGCCTCGCTGCTGAAAGGGACGTTAAACTCAAAATCAACTCATTTAAAGTGGGATCCGAACCACTAATTTTGAAATTTTACGTCGGATCGCAATCAAAATCTATACAATAAATTCCAGACGTCTCGTGCCTCTACCCTCAAAATTTAATGTTAAAAGACCGAAAATTACGCTTTGTAGCATGATACAGACAGACAGACAGACGAACAAATCTAAATCAAGTCGTCCCAGTAGCCTCGCTGACGTTCGGCAATGATGTGACAGTAATATCAGACTTTGTTTTCTGAATACAACACAAAAACTTGTTTCCAAGATAACTCTTTTATTTATTTTTTTAATATTTCTACAAGTAGTTCAACCTTCGACTACGACACTTTCTCGTAGGTTAATTGATAAGCATTTAAACAATCCAATAAACGCTGAAAACAAGGGGGAAAAGGATACAAAATAAATTGTAGATCATTACATTAACCTTCTGTAGCTACGAGAAATCAAAACATTCACACGGGAAGAAAATAGCTTTCTGAATTAGAAACACTTTTTGACAATTTTCTTTCTGTAAAGTTGTTTAAAACATATAAAATTTGTTTTAAACAAAATCAATTGTTTAGAACAAGTTTTAATCATTTGTTTTAAACATTTTATTTTAAACAAAACAACCCCATCCAATAATAGTAATAATGTTGAAATATGAGACATGTTATGTTTTAAATTTTAATTCGGAGTGTTTAGAGAAAGGTACAACAAAGAAATTGTATTAATAAAACTTCGGTTACCTAAACGGCGTGACAAACATCTTGGCATTTGAAGGCGGTGCTTCAAGTTCCCTTAAAATGCTCCTAGCAAATGCGATATAGCCACGTTTATTTTGTATACATTAACCCCCTGTCACCTGATCGCGCTGTAGTTCTTCTGTTTAGCATAGCCACACCCCTTTCTCACTTGGCAATGTCGCGTCAGAGCTTGCGTTTTATTCGTTTAGCTGAAATGCCAAGATGTTTGTCACAGGCATCTCACCAAGAATTTCGTTCATATAATCAGAATGCTTAATCATGAGATTATTATTATTATTATTATTATTCATTTATTCAACAATCACCAGATACAGCTCAGAGGCCATTTTATACTGGATATCTAACAACAATAACAATGGAAAGGATTTGGGAGGGTATCGACCAGGGCCTGTTCAGTAGGTACCATCCCTGGTAGGACTAAGGAAAACCGTGGAAAACCTCAGCCAGGATGGTCGGCAACGGGAATCGAACCCACGACCTCTCGAATGTGAAGCCAACGCTCTACCACTTGAGCCATTTTGCTCGGTAAAGGAGAAAAATGCGCATGCCGGGAATCGAACCCGGGCCTCCTGAGGAAAGCCAGATATTGTAGCCACTAGACCACATGGAAATAATAATAATAATAATAATAATAATAATAATAATAATAATAATAATAATAATAATAATAATAATAATTATTATTATTATTATTATTATTATTATTATTCACTTTTTACTATTACTGAAGCGCTCTCTGATATATATCCTCCCTCCCCCAAGTTGCGGGGCTGAATTTGGATTTGAACGGCATCGGAAGTGTCACTGTTTATCTCAGCGACCCTGAATACTATGGATTCGACTCTAATTATCGATCATTTATATATATATATATATATATATATATATATATATATATATATATATATATATATATATATATATATATATATATATATATATATATCTTCCTCTCCCCTCCTCTAAGTTGCACCGTCGAAGTGAAATTACATCACAGGCCCGAACCTCATCTATGTTGAAAATTTGCTAGAGATCGGTCGATGGTTCAAGAGTTATTAATTTACTTTCCTTTCTATTTATGTAGGTTTCAAACGATAAATCAGTTACTAAAAATAGTAATTTCTTTCGTGAACGCTCAGTGGATCAAAGAAAGAGTCCGGCTTTTAAATGAAAAGTCTGGTATGTTTTGAAAGTCAGTGTTGGGAAGTAACGTAATGCAAGTAACGTTTCCTAGTAACGCGTTACATTTTTTCCAAAGTAACTGTAACGGTAACGCGTTACAAATTTTTAAGTAACGTACCTAGTTTGCGTTCCTTTTTTGCGTTACATTTCGGATGAGTAACTACAATATATGTATTTTTTTTTTCGGAAACAAATGTTTCTTTCCTGTAAGTGAATTTCTCGGAATGAAACAATCGAGCATGAATATGTGTGTCAGTGACCGACAGTCACAGACCAGTGTTGGGTAAGTTACTTGTAAAAATGAAACGCGTTACAAGTTACTTTACTTTCTCTTAAAATGTAACGCGTTAGTAACGCGTTACTTGCCCCCAAAAAGTAACTGTTACTTTACTTCAAAAGTAACGCGTTACTAACGCGTTACTTTTAGGTCCGAAACTTTAAAAATGTGAAAAAAATATGACTTCAATTTTCCGTACTACTATTACTACCGCTATTATTATTATTATTATTATTATTATTATTATTATTATTATTATTATTATTATTATTATTATTATTATTATTATTATTGCACGTTCTGAATCGCTTTATGTAAATGCAAGGACAAATTTTTACTTGATATATCAACATTTTCATATAATGTAACTTTGATAAAATGCCATACTGCGTTACTCGTAGGGATGGACACGAGCGAGTTCGAGCGAGTTTTCTTTGACACTTGATTCGACTAGAAACATACATCTTTGAGCTCGACTCGAAAAATTTCCTCCAACTCGACTCGAATTGGGGTCGAGTCTCGAGTCGACTAGAGCCAAATCCGGTGAGTATTTTCGAGTATATTCTTTAAGTATACTACATAGACAGTATAATTATTATCAATGACACTACTACAACTTATATTTTATTATTATAATTATTAAAACAACACTGTATATAAAAAGTAAAATAGGCGGTTTGTATTTGAATACTAAAAAACTAGTTGATTGCCAACCTCAGTAGTCGTGAAGTCTAGGAGTCAAGGACATTGTTCACGAGCTTCTGAATTTGGGTTGAGGGTCTAGGTTGAGTATTCGGGCTCGAGCCAAACACTGTTAAAAGTTAGAGGGCACTGGCCATATATCTTAAAAACTTCTCGGCCCGGGTTTAGAATTGTCAACGTCTTGAGCAGCTCGGCTCACAGCTCATTCACTATCGACCAGAACCGAGAAGTGAGCCGAACCAACAGCTCACCCAACCGACTCGGCTAGAGCCCTCAGCTCAGTTGAGCTGTACCGAGCAAATGGCTCATCCCTACCAAGCCAGCTCGAGTCGATGGTTCACCCCAAGTGAGCCTGCTCGAGCCATCTTCTCAGTTGAGCCGAGCCGAGCTGAGCTTGTTATAAAAAATCTCTTGTGGTATCGCTATCGAGACGAGACGAGATGCGAGCCGTGTCCCCTCTCGTGAGCAACACTAAAAGTATTCCATATTACTGCTTAGCTTACATTTCTCATGGATTTCGTTTTCCAGTGTAATCAGGCCATGATTTCAAAACGACTTAAAACGAACGAGCCATTTATCAAACTCGACTGGACTCGAAACTCGACGCATAAAACTGAATCGGCTCGGAACTCGACTCGAGGATATTACCCTTGACTTGACTCGAAACTCGACTTGAATCCGAGTCGAGTCGAGTTTTAGCTTGACTCGTGCTCATCCCTATACGTTAGAAAAAATGGTCGCTTATTATTATTCTGTTACACTAATTATATAATAATAACAATGCTGTTATGTAAAATTAAAAATACAGAATATAGAGAAACATTACACTACTCTATAATCAACGGGACTCTAGGATAAGAAAACTGATCTGAAAGAACTCCAATATTACATACCATCAGCAAACTATTTTCTAGTAATAAAGTAGGCCTGCTCATCAGAACACAGTTTATTCATATTAACACCTTACTGTAAATCGTTAATTATGGCACCCTAGTTGTTGATAAATATTTTTCGCCGGGGCACTTCAGACACTTTACTTTTAAATTCTGTCCACCATCACCCTCAGCTCTTAAGAAAAAAGTATTCTTTCAAATGTTCGAACGGCAAAATATTTTCGTTCTCCATCTTTATAAAAACAACACCAATCAAAGTAAAATAGACTACCGGTATCATTGCACTCCTAGTTCACTCACTGAATGTATTGATTTGGAGCTGTCAAAATCTACGACAAAATCTTCCAGGTGCTTGCAATCAGTACACGTGATTTCCCTAAGGCTGTCTTCATCTTCAAAAAATAGCAAGTGGCACTACGAACTTATCTGTTTCTCTGTGTGTCTGTGACTGTCGGTCACTGACATACGTAGTTCATGCTCGATTGTTTCATTCTGAGAAATTCACTTACAGGAAAGAAACATTTGTTTCCGAAAAAATATATACATATATTGTAGTTACTCATCCGAAATGTAACGCGAAAAAAGTAACGCAAACTAGGTACGTTAATTAAAAATTTGTAACGCGTTACCGTTACAGTTACTTTAGAAAAATGGAACGCGTTACTTAAAAAGTAACGCGTTACTTGCGTTACGTTACTTCCCAACACTGTCACAGACACACAGAGAGACAGATAAGTTCGTAGTGCCACTTGCTGTTTTTTGAAGATGAGGACAGCCTTAGGGAAATCACGTGTACTGATTGCAAGCACCTGGAAGATTTTGTCGTAGATTTTGACAGCTCCAAATCAATACATTCAGTGAGTGAACTAGGAGTGCAATGATACCGGTAGTCTATTTTACTTTGATTGGTGTTGTTTTTATAAAGATGGAGAACGAAAATATTTTGCCGTTCGAACATTTGAAAGAATACTTTTTTCTTAAGAGCTGAGGGTGATGGTGGACAGAATTTAAAAGTAAAGTGTCTGAAGTGCCCCGGCGAAAAATATTTATCAACAACTAGGGTGCCATAATTAACGATTTACAGTAAGGTGTTAATATGAATAAACTGTGTTCTGATGAGCAGGCCTACTTTATTACTAGAAAATAGTTTGCTGATGGTATGTAATATTGGAGTTCTTTCAGATCAGTTTTCTTATCCTAGAGTCCCGTTGATTATAGAGTAGTGTAATGTTTCTCTATATTCTGTATTTTTAATTTTACATAACAACATTGTTATTATTATATAATTAGTTTAGCAGAATAATAATAAGCAATCATTTTTTCTAACGCATAGGGATAAGCACGAATCAAGCTAAAACTCGACTCGACTCGAATTCAAGTCGAGTTTCGAGTCAAGTCAAGGGTAATATCCTCGAGTCGAGTTCCGAGCCGATTCAGTTTTTCGCGCCGAGTTTCGAGTCCAGTCGAGTTTGATAAATGGCTTGTTCGTTTTAAGTCGTCTTGAAATCATGGCATGATTACACTGGGAAACGAAAACCATGAGAAATGTAAGCTATACAGTAATATGGAATACTTTTAGTATTGCTCACGATAGGAGACACTGCTCGCATCTCGTCTCGCCTCGATACCGATACCACAAGAGATTTTTTATAACGAGTTCAGCTCGGCTCGGCTCAACTGAGCCGAATCGGTTGGATGAGCTGTTGGCTCGGCTCACTTCTCGGTTCGGGTCGATAGTGAATGAGCTGTGAGCCGAGCTGCTCAAGTCGTTGACAATTCTAAACCCAGGCCGAGCAGTTTTGGAGATATTTTGCCAGTACCCTATAACTTTTAACAGTGTTTGGCTCGAGCCCGAATACTCAATTTAGACCCTAAACCCAAATTCAGAAGCTCGTGAACAATGTCCTTGACTCCTATACTTCACGACTACCGAGGTTGGCAATCAACTACTCTCTTTCCAGCCTTAGAAAAAAATAGATGTAAACAAACCCACCTGACAACCAGTTTGTCGATGCCCAGTGATTGGTTGTTGGTCTCAGTGAACTAGTATCCTAACGCAATATAATCCCTACTAAAATAATAATTTCAAATAAAAATACCTGAATTTATCCTACAGTTTGTGATAATAAGCGCAATATATATAATATTTAACAACAGATGTGGCTTTATTTCAACCTTACCCGTATCTGGACACATAGTATTTACTGCGCATGCGTATGCGTTCACGCGCCTTCCCCACTGATTTAAAATTATTGTAGAATGCAGAGTTTCATGGCGACGATGTGTGGCAATAACCAATTTTCGTCTCGTGTTACAAAACACAAAAGACAACAGGAATATCTCGTTTATACACCGTATAAAGATTTAAGAAAATATATATCTCCAACATAGCAGTAATCAGTGTCAGTCCGTTAATTATTTACCAACAAACTGTAGCCTTATAGTCTGGAAATTATTCGACGGCGGTAAGTAAGCAGACGATCTTGCTGTTCACGTCTCTCGCTGCCGAAGCACGTGTGAGCCGCGGAGTAATTCATTTTGCTTTGTTTACATCTACTTTGTTCTAAGGCTGGAAAGACTAGTTTTTTAGTATTCAAATACAAACCGCCTATCTTTCATTTTTATATACAGTGTTATTATTATTATTATTATTATTATTATTATTAATAATAATAATAATAATAATAGCGGTAGTAATAGTAGTACGGAAAATTGAAGGCATAATTTTTGCACATTTTTAAAGTTTCGGACCTAAAAGTAACGCGTTACTTTCGAAGTAAAGTAACAGTTACTTTTTGGAGACAAGTAACGCGTTACTTTAAGGGAAAGTAAAGTAACTTATAACGCGTTACATTTTTACAAGTAACTTACCCAACACTTTTGAAAGTGTGTCCTGCATTCAATGATTTAGATATGAATCGTAACCCTATAGATACTGGAAGACAAAAGTTAAAAAATAATGCCAATTGTTTCTTTTTAAAATCAATAAATATGCTAAATTAAATGAGCTATACTAGTTGAAAGTCTACTTACGCAGGCACATATATATATTTTTAAATTCAATCATAACTTCCTTTATCAAAATTACAAAACATCGTAACATCGTAATGAGAAAAGAAAAGAAAAGAAAAAAATGCCTTATGACGTCAACACTCGGCTGTTCGCTGACTATCAGCCTTTGTATACATATTGTAGTATACTGAAAGAAAAATAACGTAGAGACATCTAGTAACAATTGGTTAAACCTGTTCCAAAGCAAATTGTTCGCTCGTGCCATCTAACGGTAATTGTTGAAAATACATCTACATCTACCAAGAAAATGTTAACAGTATATTACGCATTTAATGACATGCAAAAATAACGTGTTATATGCGTGTTTCGTGTTATATTACAGGATTTGTAGAAAATGCAGAGAGCTGTATGTGCTACCATTCTCAGCAAAAAATCGCCAGGTTAACAAATATGTGACGAGGGCATCATATTTAATTTTAGGGGGTATCTTCCCTAGAATTGTTTGCTATATGTCACGGAATCGACATTTGCGTTCTGACTCCTGAAAATAAATTTCGGGACGCATAAGTGTCTCGATTCTCGGAAAAGAGAGAAAATATTTTTTAATCAACATTAAAGAAAGAAAAAAAAAAGCTTCATTTATGGATATAGCAGTACAAAGCACAGAGATAAAACATAAACTGACAAAGCCATAACAAGATTTATTGTAATATTAGCATCGATTACCAGTTTCGGCTGCGTTAGATTTTAAAAAATAGTAATATGTTTCGTTAGTCAGTAACTCTTTTACTATTACTAAAGAGCTCTTTGATATCGGTCATTTTCGATGATTTTTATACATCCCCCTTTCCTCTCCATGTTGCAGGGCAAGGCATCGGAAGTGTCTTGTTCATCTCAGCGACCCCGAAAACTATGAATTCGACACTGACATTGGTCATTTCGATAATTTATATATATATACACCCTCAGGCCCAAAAATGTAGAGGGTTGGATAGAGGTTACGGGGGCCGATTCAACCATATTATAGTACATCAACATATTATAGTTGATTTGCAAGTCTACCGTGAAAATTTTAGGGGAGTCAGTAAAACTTTAGGGGGGCCTACTCCCTAAACCTTCTGTGGATACGATCCTGCTTCCCCCCTCCCCAAGTCGCGGGACTGAACGACATCAGAAGTATCATTGTTCATCTCTGCGACCCCAAAAATTATAATGAAGTCACAAAGACAGTCACTTTGATTTTGATTTTTTAAATATATATCTTCCTCCCCCCCCTCCTACGTTGCACCGTCAAAGTGAAATGATAAAAATTATCCCATGCCCGAACATCATCTATGTTGAAAATTTGATCGAAATCGTTTGGGTGGTTCAAGATTTAGTTTTATTCACCGGCGCAAACCCCGGGGGGATGAGGGGAACATGTCTCTTCCAATCTTAGAACTGAAGGGGACTGTCTTCCCCCAATAATCCGATTTGAAATGTGTTTTTGGGAAGAAGTATGATGCTTTTTGTCCGATTGCCTCAAAGGAAAGTGAGATGAAATTGATGTCCCCCAGAATAAACCTCAAATTTGCACACCTCCCAACGTTGAAGACAACTCTGCTCCTCTGCTCCTCCACAACATTGTTTTTCAACTTAACGAATATTTTGAACATAGAAAAAAAAAAAGATTATGGGAACGGTCTTACCCGTCCCCCAATGTTGAGGACAATCTTGCGCCTATGTTTTTATTTTTATTTTTATATATCTCTGCCCTTCACTACCCCTTCCCTAGGTTATACCGGCAAAGTGAAAATTAAAAAAAAAAAAAAAAAAAAGCTTTCCAGGCCCGAACCTCATCTTTATTGAAAATTTGGTCGAGATTGGTCGGGTGGTTCATATATATATCAGGGATGAAAATGAGCAACAAAGTTTTACTAGCCCAAGACAAAAGCTACTAGCCCACATTCCACAATAGAAATAATTTACTTTTCTTCGGTATAATATTGAATACTCGCCCGCACCGATGAAGCAATCGTCTCGGGCGAGTGGTTATTTGCATCCCTGATATATATATATATATATATATATATATATATATATATATATATATATATATATATATATATATATAATATTCTTCTCTCCCTTCCCTAAGTTCTACCGTCAAATTGATATGATAAAAAATACTCCATGTCCGAACCTCATCTATGTTGAAAATTTGATTATCTGTCGGGTGGTTTAAGCGTGATGAAGTCACAAAGACAGCACTTATTATTATTATTATTATTATTATTATTATTATTATTATTATTATTATTATTATTATTATTATTATTTTACATGTATCTTCCCTTCCCTTCCTCTAACTGTAAGTTACACTGTAAAAGTGAAATGATAAAAAAAAAAAAAAACTTCCCAGGCTCAAACCTCATCTATGTGACAAATTTGATCGAGATCGATCTGGTGGTTCAAGAGATTAAGAGTCACAAACATAGTCAATGTAGATTGTCGGTATTTTTCTACATCCTAAAATGATTTAGGTTTTTGTATTCACTACACCAGCGGAAAGAAGAGGATGCAACTTCGCATTTTAAAGATAAAAGCATAATGTACTGGATTTACCCTTTTGAAATATACAGGGTGCGGCACGTAAAACCGGCCCGTAAAGTGAACACATAAAGTGAAATGTAATGTATTGAATATGATTAACTACAACACATAAATGAAATGTAATGTATTGAATATGACTACTCACCTTCACAGCAGGTGCTGAAAGTGTCCTCCGCCCACTTCAACACACATGTGAGCACGATTGAGGAGATTCATATATACCCTTGTCAGTTCTTGTGTTGTAATGCTATTGGTGACATCCTGGATCCTGGTCTTGAGTTCTTCAATTGTGTGTGGATTTGTTTCGTATACTCTTCCCTTTAACAGTCCCCATAAGTAAAAGTCACACGTGGACAAGTCTGGTGACCGAGGAGGCCAGAAGCCTTTGCTGATTGTCCTCTCTGGTGTAAGTAAACATCTCATGCACAAGGGACAATGATGCAGCTGATGTGTGGCATGTTGCACCGTCCTGCTGAAAGTAACATAACTGACGCTCCTCTTCGGTCAAGTGTGTATAAAACTCCTCCAGGATTCCCATATACACGTCACTGTCTCAAAGAATATGGGCCCAATAACGCGTGTGGCGGAAATGGCACACCAAACACCAATCTTCTCATTATGCAAGGGTACCTGGTGGATTGCGTGTGGATTTTCTGTCGATCAATACCGGTTGTTTTGGGAATTTACGTACCCAGACAGGTGGAACCACGCCTCGTCACTCATGATGAGCATTAGTGGATCCAAGAAACCACTGGCAACATTGCTCAACAGCCATGAACAGAAATGCACCCTCTTCTGCAGGTCAGGCTCCTTCAGTTCTTGTACAACACTTATCCGGTACGGTTTTAACTTCAGTCCCCTTAAAACACGTCTGCAACTTCTCTCACTCACATGAACCTGTTGACTCAATCTCCTGGTTGACTTTCGAGGACTTCTTGTCATTATCTCCTCCACCTGCATCTTTAATTCAGGTGTGCAGACAGATGGTCGTCTGTTCCTGGGAGCATTTTGAACCGATCCTGTACGCCGCCATTTTTCAATCAATTCCTGAATGGTGCTTTTTGCTGGCACAGAACGTCCTGGAAATTTCTCCCGAAACAAATTCTTTGTTTTCACAAAAGATCCAGTGAGAATGAACCCTTCAACAAAGGCAACACGCTCGGGTATCGAATACGGCATTATCACACACTGACACTCACCCGGCTTAACACAAGGAGGCCTTTTTCTCAACTGGTTTCGACAAGTTTCACTGGCTGCGGCTGCACGTGACTGCTGCAGGTCACGTAAGTCGACCCGAATGAAGCAATCGTCTCTCTCTCCCATCTCTTGGTAGGAAGGTAGATTATTTTAGTGTTGCCAAAAACACAATTTACCAGAATATTACGACGGGCCGGTTTTACGTGCCGCACCCTGTAGAACCCCTAAACATTTCCACTTTTCTTTTTCTTTGTTTTGTTTTTCTACTTTGTTTTATCTCAGTACTATGTAGGCTAATATGATCTTTATACAGACACACTCGCAGGATCTTTTCCAGGGAAATGTGGGTAAAAAGTGATACACAATCTTCTTAAATATACAGGGTACGCGGAAATTTAGAGACTTCTGCAGATACTTCAGCGGTACATGTGCAAGAACTTGGCGAATTCGCTCCTCCAATTCTTGAATTATTTTGTGGAACAAACATCCTCTTTCGCTCACCCCCGGAGGAAGAAGCCGCAGAGAGTTAGGTCAGGATTCATTGCTGGCCGTTCAAGGGGGCCACGATGTCCCAACCAGCGTCCTCGAAAAAGAGTGTCGATCCACATACGGACAGGATGTGCGAAATGAGGCGGGGCCCCATCTTGCATTAAGATTAGGTCTTTGTAACTATCCCACATGGATATATTTTTTATAAGCCCTCCACTCATCCCTGCCAGTGTTTTGCTGAACAACTTAGTCGCGACCCATTGGTTGAGAACCATTGATCGTGTGGTAAATGGTGAAAATACTTTGATTTAGGATGGGAATATGGATGTCTCACAATGACCTTCACATAAAATAGTCCAAGTTATAATATAACTAGCAGATTGCCCGTTCTTCGCACGGAAAGAATAAGGATTATGGAAAATATTTGAAAGATATATGCATTCTTTCGGTTTCAAAATAATTCTCGGTGCAAGTCGATTTCACTGGAGTTATATAAACGCTTACCCTGTTTCGTCTCTTAGGGGTCACATTTGGTAAAACTGTTATCGTCAGCCTAGGGGCACATGGAGAAAATTAATTATACAATATTTCAAAGTTCTACGTCTAATATTGTGGGAGATCTGAAAGACAGTAACAAAGTTTTTAAGACAAACTTTTTCTTCTTTAGGGGCTGAACCTCACAATCTCCCATCTCATCTCAATCTGGGATACAAGGAGATTATTTCTACAAAACGTCTAATAATTTTGGAGATTTACTGATGAGTAAATCAGTAAGTGAGTCTGGACATTTACTCATTGATTTAAAAACTGAATCAAGATCTCTCTCTCTTTATTCAGTTCTATTATTATTGGCTAGGAGCATTGTATCACTCATAATACTCGTATTTGAGAAAGAAATATTAAATCTTAAAGTTCATTGATTGAGAGAAAATATATATTCACTAAGAATGCTTTTCAAATTTTCCAATTTTTCAGGAAAAAAAAGAAATTTTTAAAATTTCCGGAAATTTTACACTATTACAAAGGATGACTACGACTATGTCTGTTTATTACAGATTTCTGGTAAGTAATTACGAATTATGTGTTTGTGGGTGGGGAACCGTGAAGTTGGCCTGCCCATTTATTTGTTGAATAAAAAATTATTTTTTCGAAACTAACGATAATTTTAGCAAAACTAACGTAAACTAACGATAAACTAACGATGTAGATAAGAAAAAGAAAAATTCGTTAGGTGGGCGGGACAACTTCACAGACGTCGTGGTTCTAGTTACCAAGTGCTGAAAGCCTTTTAACTGTCCTTCCGCTAAGTTTGAACTATCGAATAGTTGAAAAGTTCACATCGATAATGCAGATGTTTTCTTCAAAATACCTTTCTGAATTTCGCTCCTTATTGAATGGTACTATTATCATCGTTGGATTAAGGAGCATGCCTTCATACTAATACTTGTCACACCGTTTTTTTTGACAATCTCTATATTTTGCAAAACAAACGTTAATTTTAGCAAAACTAACGTAAACTAACGATAAACTAACGATATGAGTTGGAATTTTATGACAATTCAATATGGGTTTGCTAATTCACAGTTGGCGGGAAACTTTATTTCTAGAATAAAATCGTTATTTTTGCGAAACTAACGATAGTTTTAGCAAAACTATCGTAAACTAACGATAAACTAACGATGTGATATGAAAATCTTTTGAAATTCGTTTGTGGGTGGGGAACCGTGAAGTTGGCCTGCCCATTTATTTCTCGAATAAAATCGTAATTTTTGCGTAATTAACGATAAACTAACGATGTGAGATGGAAACTTATGATAATTCTTTATGGGCGAGCTAACTTTACATTTGGCGGGAAACCTTATTTCTCGAATAAAATCGTTATTTTTGCAAAACAAACGTTAATTTTAGCAAAACTAACGTAAACTAACGATAAACTATAGTTATAACAATATGAGTTATAATTTTATGAGAATTCAATATGGGTGGGCTAACTCACACTTGGCGGGAAACGTTATTTCTAGAATAAAATCGTTATTTTTGCGAAACTAACGATAGTTTTAGCAAAACTAACGTAAACTAACGATAAACTAACGATGTAGATAAGAAAAAGAAAAATTCGTTAGGTGGGCGGGACAACTTCACAGACGTAGAACCACGCCCTATGTGAGTTCTTGTGCGTTTGAAATAATTTGTTCCAGTTGTTTCATAAGCAAGTGTGTACATGAAATAATTAATTGTTGTAAATATTGTAGTATTCTGTTTTCTCTTTTTGAACAAATCTTTATCTTGGTTCAATATATAGTCTATTTACGTATATCCTAGATGTACAAACACTGTCAGATCTACCATGTAGGGCAGCCATGTGCAACAACTGGCTTCCGGGCCAGTCTTGGCCCACCGAACTATTTCATCCGTCTTGTCTGACCTGTTATTGAAAATGTATTAATTACGTAATCTCTTAAACCATTGGTCCTCAACCTTTTCCATAGGTTTTCCAAAGCATATTAATTATTGATACCACCATAAGCCGTATGTGACACCAAAAGTATCAAGATTAAGAAAGCCTGTCTTAAACCGATTTAAAATTATTTTCTGGATAACTGACGTCCACTTTGAAAATATTTTCCACTTGTAACATTCAGTGTATCACCGTGCAATGAGAGCCTAGTTCAAGGTTTCCACTAAAATGGTAAATAAACAGATTTTTCTCCTTGTTTTCATCAGTAAGTAAATATTTTCGGTTCCGTTATAATATTTTTTGTGTTTCTGTAATGTTAGTATATTATGGAAGAGTTCCTCTATTAAATATGGCAATTGAATCCTTGTGAGAAAGTTATACACTGTCTCGTACGGTTCTCGACGAAAGTATAATAAGTTCTTTGTGAATGGCCTACCCCCTGTTTCAACTTGAACATGTCTGCTCTGATGTAGGGGATGTTTCGTAATTGATAAGATTATTAGGCGAAATGAAAATTACTGTAAGCCAAATGCAAGGATGATGGTTTTAATATTTAACTGTGAATAATAAATAATTGTTAGTAGAAATAAGACTTAGTTGAATTGGCGAGTAAATCCTGTTTCTATTGAAAGAGTTCTGTCTTATAAGAACAAAATCTCAACTTTTTCGTAAGTCACCTGCAGTTTCTTCGAAATCTGATGTGATGGAAGATAGGGATGCATTCGAGTCGAGTCGAGTCGAGATTTAAGCCTGTCTCGACTCGTCTCGAGAAAATGTTGTCTCGACTCGTGTCTCGACTCGAAAATATGGTGCTGTCTCGACTCGTGTCTCGACTCGACAGTCTCTGTCTCGACTCGACTCGAATTCGAGTCGAGACGTCTCGAAATTCGAGTCGAGACAAAATATACGAGTTAAAATATACACACACATTAGCCAGACCGTTATGACTATCTACCTAATTGTTAGTATGTCCAACTTTTGGCACGAATAACAACGGCAACGCGTCTTGGCATGGTCGCAATGTTCCTCGGTGGGTCGTTGGAGAGAGTTGGCACCACATATGCACACTCAGGTCCCGTAAATTCCGGGGAGGGGGTGATGCACCCTCACGTTACGTTCAATCACATCCCAGATGTGATCGATTGGGTTCAGATCCGGAGAGTTTGGGGGCCAGCACATCACTTGGAACTCGCTCCTGTGTTCCTCGAACCCCTCCATCACACTCCTGGCCTTGTGACATGGTGCATTATTTTGTCGAAAAATTCCACTACCGATGGAAAACATGGCCGTCATGAAGGGGGTGTACGTAGTCTGCAAGCAGCGTGCGACACCTCGGCCGTCATGGTGCTTTGCTCGAGCTCCACTAGACACATGGATGCTCACCTGAATGTTCCCTAGATAATAATTAAGCCGCAGCCAGTTTGTCTCCGTCCCGCAGTACAGATGTCAAGGAGCTGTTCCCTTTGAACACGACGGATTCGCACCCTCACACCGTCATGATGAAGAAGATGTCAGGATTCATCAGACAATGCAACGCTCTGCCATTGTGCCAGGGTCAAGTGGTGATGGTCACGTGTTCATTTCAGTTATAGTTGCCGATGTCGTGGTGTTAACATTCGCCATCGTTAGGAGTGTTCGGTGCACTGTGTGTTCAGACTAGTGTTGTGAAGGCCTGTAAAAAAAAAAAACGGAAATTTTGGGTAAAAAACAGTTTTTTACTGTTTTCCCGAGCTGGGAAAAAAACGGAAAATTTGGGTATTATCAGAATCATCATTCTTGTTAATCACAGAATCATTTTAGTTAATATGTTAAATCAAACATATATTTCATAGAGATATCTTCATTGTTCTATGTAAAATTCCGGAAATTTTGAAACCATTAGAAAAAATCATTTGTTCGGAAATATTGGCAAAAACAGGAAAATGTAGTTTAAAAACTATTTGTTGGCCTGATGCTAGTGATCTTACTTGCTGTAACATGTCTGCAACATATACAGTGGGAAGTGGAAAATCCGAACTAATTGGGACCACAGGTATTCGAATTTTTAAATTGTTCGGATTTTCGAAAATGACCAAGAAAATGTCTTTTAGGCTTACATATACTGTACGGTATGTTCTTCTATCGGTTATTCAGTACATACAGTAATTACAATACCGTACGTAAGGCTACTTACATTTAATGTTTCTGAAGAACTTGCTTGTACTCTAAGTCACACTTAAAACTTATAGGCCTAAGAAAAAATAAAAATAAGAATACATGACAAACAATTACATATAAATGAACTTTTGTAAAAACACTGACTTCACATAACGTCGATAGACACGCTATTGTCTGTTTATCGCTAGCGTTAAGACAAAATGCAAAAAGCTTCTAGGGACCGCGTTCGGATTTTTGACGTTAGGATTATCGACGTCCTAGTGTATATACAATGTATTTCGCTAACGGAAAAATACTTAGAGTAACAGGTTTTAATTCTACTTTACACACATATACCGCACAAGTGAGTAAATTTGAGCAGCGACAAATATATTAAATGAAACTTCCGTTAGTTATTACAGACTAGCAGAATATCCGTTCTTCGCACGGGGAGAATACGTTTCATTTTTGGACACAAAGGGCACCAAAACTGTCACCAATGAACTTGTGGAGCCCCAAAACTATGAATTTGACATTAATATCGATAATTTTCAATTATCTTTACATGTCACCATCTTCCTTAGAGTACTAATGGGGCTGAATTTGTAGATTTAAACGGTATCTTTTGTTCATCTCAGCGAGTATGGATTCGAGGCCATTTTCGATCATATATATATATATATATATATATATATATATATATATATATATATATATATATATATATATATATATATATATATATATATATATATATAGAGAGAGAGAGAGAGAGAGAGAGAGAGACGGATCCAAGGGGGCTATAGCCTCCCCATTCACACTCAAGTATACACTGCATAAAATGGGCTTCAATCCTACTTTACACTGGATAAAACTGCAAACTATGGTTTAGCCCCTCCCTTGATCATATCCTGGATCCGCCACTATGTATATACTGTATATAATGCTCAAAAAAATTAGAGGTTCAGCTGAAATATCACACAAGACCTTAAGATAGTGTATGAATAAGCTTGTGTTTGACTCATATTATCATACAAGAAGGAATGCTTTAAGATACACTAGAAAAATGGGGCACATACTGGTGTTGGGGCACGGAAAACCTTGTTCACATGGCTCATGACACAAGACGGTTACGTGTGCACCTCTCGAACTGCTCACAAACAGGCAAGGCAACAACACTGATTGTTCCTTAATATGTCATATGATCACTTCGAATAGCCAACTGGGCCTCGCACCTGCGTGGCATGGATTCAATCAGATTATCGATGAGTTCTTGGGGGATGTTGTGCCACTCATCCAGAAGAGCGACTTCCAGCTCTGGAATGATTGTTGGATTTACTGGCCTAGCGGCAATTCGTCTGCCAAGCATTATCCAGACATGCTCAATTGGAACGAGATCCGGAGAGCATGCTGGCCACTTCATCCGAGCGATACCCTCAGCATCCAGCATCTCATCCACTAACCGAGCTATGTGAGGACGAGTATTGTCATCCATAAAAAGGAACGAATCACCAATGGCACCAGCATAAGGAAGAACAAGAGTTTTCGTGATCTCATCCCTATATCTGAGAGTCGTCAAAGAGCCATTTCGGATGATGTGGAGCTCAGTACACCCACCAATGCTGATTCCTGCCTACACTATCAGTACACCACCATGATACTGGGATGTTTCTCGCACAAACATGGGATTGTGTCGTGTTCCATACTCTCTCCAGATGAAAACACGTCGATTATCAGGCTCTACACTGAATCGAGACTCGTCAGAGAACAAAACATTGCCCCATTCATTGCGTCCCCACCCACGATGTTTCTCCGCCTACGCTCTTCGATCAACACGGTGTCATGCAGTTAATGGGACACACACCATAGGCCTACGTGCGTAGAGACCACCTTCTCGAAGGCGATTGCGGACCGTTTGAGTAGATACTGTGCGTCCTGTTGTTGTTCAGAAGACTCGCGGCAGCAGAGTTGTATTCTGACGTCGGTTTCGACGGGCTGTTAACAAGAGATAACGATCGTCTCTGGCTTTGGTTGCTAGTGGACGGCCCTGTCCTTGTCTTCTTCGAACACTTCCAGTTGTTTGAAATCGATTCCACAATCGGGAAATCACACTCTGTGCCACTCCTATGGCATGGGCCACCTCCTGCCATGACTGACCAGCTTCCAACGTCATTGAGGGCCGCGGTTTCTCAGTGGTAGAGCGTTCACCTCTGGTGCTTGGGGTCCCGGGTTCGATCCCAGCCCCTGCCAAGTGAACTTTGTGGTGTACAAACACCGTGTGCGTGGGTTTTCTCGGGGTTCTCCCGTTTCCTCCCAGTTTCTTCATTCCACCCTTTCACTCATCTCTCATCATCACCGTCTCATTTAGCCTAACCGGCATAACCGTGAGACGCAAAACAAAGATTTTTCCCGGCCCGCATACAATTATGGGTTAATTTGCAAATCATCGCAAATGGAAGTGTCACCATCGATATTAGTGACCGCGAAAACTGTGGATTTGACGCTAATATCGGTCATTTTGGATTACTTTTACATGTCTCGGTAGCCGACCCCCCCCCTGGTGACCACCGGCCCGAATAGGGTGAATTTGTAAGTTAATATGATCAGAGTTTCACCATTGATTTCAGCGACCGCGAAAACTATGAATTCGACAGTAATATCGGCCATTTTCTACCACTTTTACATGTCCCTGTAAGCGCACCCTGAGACCCCCTGGTTCGAATTTAAAAAAAAAAAAGATTCGTCTTGATCTGGGGCCTGGGCCAGAGTACCCCTGACTAAACTTTGGTAACTCTCGGTCCACTCGTCTGGTCCCCATTCTGCATACAGACAGACAAACACAAACAAACTATTTATTTTATTTATATTAGACTAGATAGATTCTTGCAAATTATGCCAGATTTTCATATTATCTTTCCGAACTAATTTTAAAGACCCGCTCCTACTTATCTTTATATATATATACACAGTATATCTATATTTATATCTATGTATATCTATATATGTATATAACAAACGCAGGAATTACACCCTAAATAACGCTCCTGGAGGACCCCTTTCTCAAAAAAAAGTTGCTGGGGAAACACTTGTAGAAACTTCAGTTTTCGTGCCAGACGATTACCGAGACCTGGTGGGAAAAAAAACTCCTTTAGCGATCGAATTAAAAAAAAAATAGTTCTCCTCAGGTTAGTATTCGCTGAGAATATTGTTATAAAATTTAAATTTTATGGGTAAATCAGTAGACTTTGAATACATCCACATCGTATCCACTGAGTTGCGAAATTGTGTACCTCCAGATATGGGCGGTCGAAGAAAATTTTCTAGGGGGCATCTTCAATGTTTGCTATATTAGTCTTGCATTTAATATGCATGGTTTGTTATATTACGTATACGTGAGCCAGGTAGGTTCATTCTTATCAAACACGGAGATTATGAAGGAGTAGATCTACTGTACAAAATATAATAAAAACATCTCTTTCGGATTTCTATCATCCCGCAGTCCGCATGTCCCGAGACGGAAACATAAGAGATAGGCTTTTTGTTTTTAAACAAGATAACGTGCCTAGCAAATGCTTTACATTGTGAAGATTATATTAGTGAAAATTAAACGAATATAATTTTACAACTTAATATACATATCACTAAATGTTGAGCTCCCCGTTGCTATGTGGTTAGCGTATGCGCCTTTCTCGAACGAGGTTTAATTCATGGTAGGAGCTCATGTGTTTCAAATCCGACGTTAAACTGTACGTTCACGTCTTGTAGATCTTTGCTCCTGAAAACGACGCTAAACTATAATTTAATTTAATATTACTAAATATTAAAAAATAATGACTTACCAAGGTGACGTCAATTTGGCAGTCATCAAATCCATTTTATACTTTCACTTGATCCAGTGGATATTAATATAACAATTACAAGACACGCGCATATAAATACTCAGAAACAAGCACATACACACATATGAACACTTCAAATCTATTTACATGTGGTGGACTGCGCTGCATCAAGCACTGTTATCTTCCTCATCATCTTTTCATGTATCTGCATTATTTGATTCATCCACAGATTTGTTATTTGTACGCATCATTCATTTTTGCATTTTCGGGAGGGTTCAGGGTTCTTTCTTCATTTAAAGAGTCGGTTCTCTGTATTGGAAAGAGAATCAGGGGAGGAAGGGGGAATTTATACTTTAAGAATGGATAACATTTTAAGAAATATATACAATCATGCCGCTTCCGACGCAGCACTGAAGCATTTCTTTTAGCGGTCATACCCCCTCCCCTCTCAAGTTGTAAAGTGAGAAGGGACTGAAGCATCCCAGACACTCAGGGTTCAGTTGACAATAATAAAACTATGGGTAAGTAAACATCTTGTACAGTCACGTTTTGCTTATTTTTGAACTTTTTGTGTGAATTCAACAATACAACAGCGGAAATACTAACTGGTTTTATTACTCCAACCATCGCTTCAACTAAGGGATAATTCCCAACGGTCAGTGAGCCATCTAAATTTTCGTTCTTTTTCTGTTCTCCAGAGGAAAGAATGAGATTTTGCCAAGATGCTAAAGTCAAGATGTTATATGCTAAATGGGAGTGAATTATGCTAGATCTAGCACCAAGATGCTAGATATGGCTTCACTGGCGGGCTTCGATATCTACAGAACTTTCTGCCAAAGCATAAAAAAAAGAACAATAGCACAATAGTTTCGATAACATATGTGTGGTCCTTCAGTAGGCTACACATCTGGTAAGAAGCTCATCCCAAAGAGTAGTTTGGACAAAAGACTCGTAGACGGCTTGTATAGATAATTGAATTCAAATATTCAAGTATCCATTTACTGAATGCCCATATCGTGTATGTATGCATTTGCATGCACTATTTAATAAGTAAATAAAGTACACACACAATTAATTATGTCAGTGATAAACGGAGTTTATTGAAAAAAACCCTTACCAAACAATGAAGATTAATCTTAGACTGGAGAAATGGTTATCCTTCGTTTTCATTATTATTTGGCCATGAAACAAACGCCTGACAGATATACAACCCCTATATACAACTATGTGATGTTGGAACATATAACTCGTAGGGTATGATGCTTTCAGAAATTTCAGTACTTCTAGTGAAATGAAATCTTTAGTTTTACGTCCCACGATTATGGCGGTTAGGCTAAAGAAGACGGTGATGATGAGAAATGAATGAAATGGTGGAATGAAGAAAGTGGAAGGAAACAGGAGAACCCCGAGAAAACCCACGAGCATGGTATTTGTCCACCACAAAGTCCACACGGCGCGATCTGGGATCGAACCAGGGGCCCCATGCACCGGAAGTGAACGCCCTACCACTGAGTCACCGCGCCCCCACAGTACTTCTTGTGTACCATATAAATGTAATAAAGAACTAATGGCCATGTTTTTTTATATAAAAATATTCAATTAGAACTGGACAATTTACATAAAATTTGGAATCGACAAATGAAAACGGCACGTTTCTAGCACTTGTGGGTTTAAGATCTCATTGTTGAAAGGATAGGAGACAAATATATAAACTTTTCTGTGAGGAGAATCATATACGCGTAAATCTAGTATTTTAATATATAGATAATAATTGGAATAGTTTTGTTTTCGAGTGCTATTTTTTAATATTCGCAATATTGAAATTTTTGAACTTAAATTTTTCGCGTGTTTGAAAAAAAAAGAGATATCATTACTAGTAAAATTAACCTAATACAAACATATTTTTTTTCAATTTTTCCGGAAAATCGAAAAAAACGTTTTTTTAAAAAAAAAAGTTCAAATTTTCCGGAAATTTGACAACACTAGTTCAGGCACACTTGTACTTTGCCCAGCATTAAACTCTGATCTTAGTTCCGACGCAGTTCGCCGCCTGTTCTGTTTTACCAGTCTGCCCAGCCTACGACGTTCGACATCTGTAATGAGGTGGGGGCACCCAACCCCTCGACATTTGGACGTCTTTTCCCCTTGGTTTCGCCACTTGCTGAAGACAATCACCATAGCACTCCTCGAACACCTGACAAGTCCTGCAGTTTCCGAAATTCTCGTGCCGAGTGTTTCTGATCGAGCACTTTCTTCAAAATAATATTAAAAATTATAGAAAAATTTTCGAGACATTCGAGTCGAGTCGAGATTTTTACCAGCTGTCTCGACTCGACTCGAGTCTCGACTCGAAAATTCGAGTCGAGAAATACGTTTGTCTCGACTCGTCTCGAATTTTACAGAGTGTGTCTCGACTCGAATCTCGACTCGAATTCGAGTCGAGTCGAGTCGAGATTCGAGACATGTCTCGACTCGTGCGCATCCCTAATGGAAGACGACCTGATAGGTACTGAGTGGACAATACTTGGCTCACATGGAAAGGTTCGCCTCAAACGTTGATTTCTGATGTTTTATAGTTTTTTTTGCTATTGTTATTGTTATATTTTTATTGTTATTATTATTAGCATTTATTGTTATTGTTATATTTATTACTATTTTATCTCTTCTTTTAGATTTTTACTTCCCTTTTACAGCAGTAGTATTTTTGTTACATTTTGATACATTGCTTTTTTTTTTAAATTTTATTTACGACAGTCGTATTGATCGTAACCGGGGCAAATAGCTTCGATGCTGACGTCTCCATTAAACCTCAATCAATCAATCATGTCTCCTCTCGTCTCTTAGGGATCTCTAACCAACCAACTACTCCTATTTAATTAGATGTCAGCAATGTTAACCCAGCAACAATGATAAGCCATGCTTCAGGTACACCTACACCTAATACGTATTGCTATAGATATACCACATTGACTTGATACCTAGTCTTCCACTCCAAGCGCTGCTATTAGCTGAAGGAATTCCGCTCCTTTTCGCTAAGGCTCTCTCGCTTACCAACAGCTGAACCCTTATTGGCTGAACGCGTGGGTGTGTCGAGGGTGTGAGCTTTAGTTTGCATTTTTGCCACGGCTCAAGACATTTTGGCAGCACTATAGGTTACCGGATGTAGGTATTTCGTACATAAATCGCGTAAATAAGTCACATTCTTAATTTCGATTTTAAAACGTGTAGCGTACGAGTACACATACGGTAATACTAGCATGTTCAATACCATACCAGAGAGTTTCAGCCCCTCTCGAATTTTTTAGAGAAATGCATTCGGAAGTGAAAGGAGTAAAAAGTAAGTAAAAAGCACAAAATTATGTCATCGGAAAAATGTAATCTTACCTGAAAGTGGTTGAGTGAAAAATTACTACCTCATTATCCACATATAGTAAGCAAAGAAAGGTAAAATGCAACTAAATATTAAAATATGTATTTGAATTTATTATTTGATCGTTGACCCCTTTCCAAAGAGTGACGAGCCTAAATAAGCCTACTCGGAAATAAAAAGTGGATTATATTGTACAATATGTTTTTTTTTCTTGCTTGACAAAATACATGTTGGTAAGAATTCTCACCAAAAACCTGGCTTGTTCGTTTCCAAACCCTTTTCCAATTGAAAAAAGGCTCTGGAGTGACATCAATCTTTCCAGTCCCACAAAAATGCACTTCTCGTTGAAAATAGGGATGGGCACGAGTCGAGCTAAAACTCGACTCGACTCGAAACTCGACTCGAGTCATAGGTAATCTTCTCGAGTCGAGTTCCGAGTCGAGTCACTGTTTTGAGATCGAGTTTCGAGTCGAGTCGAGTTTGATAAATGGATCGCTCGTTCAGCTCGTTTTAACTCGTTCTGAAATCATGGCTGATTAGACTGGAAAGCGAAAGCCCTGCGAAATATAAGTAGTAATGTGCTCACGACAGGGGTGCATGTCGTCTCGTACTTTTAGTGCATCTTGTGGGACACTTTTAGTGTGTCTCGTTTCGTCCCAATAACGAGACGACAATAGATTTTTATAACGAGACAGCCTTAAATGTCGTGAGCACCAATATAATAAGTATGTATTTCTTACCATCAATTCTGAGACCTGCATTGTCGAATTTTTGAGCAAAAACAGAAGCCCAACCCGTGTAGTGATGTCAACCGGCTCGGCTCGGTTCAACTGAACGAACTGCTCGAACCGCCTCGATTGGGATGAGCCATCGACTCGGCTCGATTGATCCGATGGCTCGAGCCGGCTCCGTTGGAATGAGCTACCGACTCGACTGATGTGGATCATTGGCTCGAGCCAGCTCCGTTGAAACGAGTACTTCGGCTTGGTTCGACTCAGCTCAACTGAGTCGATGGCTCGTACTGGCTCGGTTGGATGTGCAATCGATTCGATTCTGCTCGGAGGAGCCATCAGTTCGAGCCAGCTCGGTCAGTTGAGCTTTTGGCTCGGGTCACTTCTCGGTTCAACTCAATAATGAATGAGCTGTGAGTCGAGCCACTCGAGCCATTGACAACCCTAAACCCAGGCCAAGCAGTTTTGAACATGTTTGGCCGGCGTCCTGTAACTTTTAACATTTTTTGGCTCGAGCCCGAAAACTTGCTACTCCGGATTTCAAACCCAGAATCTCGTGACCGATGTCCTTGTCTCTTGAAGACTTCTCGACGACCGAGATCGACAGTCAAATAGTTTTCAGTATTCACATACAACCTGCCTAGCTTTCGTAGCTATACGCGGTGTTGTTATAATACAATAATAATAATATAATTTGTAGTAGTAGTATCATTGATAATTATATTGTTTATGTAGGATACTTGAAGATACTACTTGGAACTACACACAGGATTTAGCTCGAATTGGCTCGACTCCACTCGAAACTCGACCAGAATTCGAGTCATGTTTTGAGTCAAGTTGGAAGAAATTTTCCGAGCCGAGTTCTCGAGTCGAGCTCAAAGAAAACTCGCTCGAACTAGCTCGTGCCCATCCCTAAAGCTATCTTTTGAACTTTGTTGGAAAGAACCAAAAACTAATTTTATCAATGTTTGCTTAAGTGTTATATCTCGTACTAAAAGAATGGATTTAATAAACTATCCAAACATATGAAATACTTTCCTGCTTAGACGGCAACATTTCTAGCCAGATGAAACATTTTTAACGCATTATGATAAAGGATTTGATGAAATTCAACTACCTATGTACTATGCACAGCCCCCTCCGAAAAAAAATCATGCGTATGTAGTGAATATGTTGATCCATGAAATACGTGATCATTAAAGCAGTTTTCAAGTCTTCATTTATTATTTTCATCGATCAAAATAGCCTTTTATGCCTTAAATGGGTGTTTTGCTTCAAAATTTTGTTCGATGCGTCTTCGCTAGCTGTAATAATCTATATGCATCATACTGTAATACTCCAAAAAGGAAGATGATACGTTTAATGACCTTCTGTCCGATTACATTACGCATTTGCATTTAAATTAAAATTAATAAGATACCTGCGTAACGGAAACCCTCAAATTATGTAAAACCACGAGGTAAAGACTGGAAGTGCAAGTTTCCAGACTATGCTAATGATAAAAGAAATTATTCTCTTTACTGGAAGTAAAATACAAAGAAATAAAATGACTGCATAAAATGTATTTATGAGTTCTTTATTTAACTTTACCGCTATCGTTTAACATACAAACCTACTGAATTCATTTCCATAAAAATCCATTTTAGAAGTTCATTAGTGCAGTCTACTGTCCAGTTATCAGGGTTACAATGTCAATTTGTTTCAAGTAACAGTCGCATTATCTCATGATTTTAATAAACACAGAAATTTTCTGTCTCAGCAAAGAAAAATCGGAGGGTCTCTCGTTTGGTGTAACAGGTTCCTGATTTTCTCCAAACCTCGTGAGTTTATTGTGAACAACATCGTATCTGTGAGTTTTCCCGGGGTTCTCCTATTCCTTCCCAAATTCTTATTGCAGCATTTACTTCGTACTACTCGTTCTTCGCACGGGGAGAATACGTTTCATTTTGGACATCGAGGGGTGAATTTGGATTTAAACGGCATCGGAAGTGCCAGTGTTCATCTCAGCGGCCCCGAAAACTGTGAATTGGACACTAATATCAGTCATCTTCAATTATTATATATATCCCTCCCCCTAAGGAGCACCGTCAAAATGAAATGAGAAAAACCACTCCTGGCCCGAATCTCATCTATGTTGAAAATTTGATGGAGATCGGTAGAGTGGTTCAAGAGTTATTGAGTCACAAACATCGTGACTTTCATTTATATATACAGTACATAGATTCATCCGTCTCCTTCAGCCTCAAAGGTATACTTTTAGGACTAAAACTAGAAATTATGTTCATTTCTACTCCACAGGAAGTCGAATGTAGAACAGCGTGCACCAACTGCAGACATACAGTATATAAAACACTCGAGTACACAAAGATACTTCATATCCGTCATTTAGGAGTTGCAAGGGCTTTTTGACTGGCTATTATTCCACACTTTGTACTCGAGCTTTTCTCTTTCAAATTCCATTTTCTATAGCACTTCACAAAAGTGTTGATTTCAGGGAACTTTTCATGTTTACTAAAGTTAATTCACACATAGTGTGCTGTGGTGTGGTCACGAAATTTCTGGTTTAGACTTTGATATTGAAAATGCATTGATTTTTTTAAATTCTCGCATGACGTGCCGTTCCCTTGCCATGTCCCGTCAGTGCCACCTTGCAGAGATACCATCCCAGGTTCCACCTTACCAATTAGTCATACTTGATTTTCCCACGCGAGAGGCTACGCGGCTCTGCCCCCCTCAGTTGTCATAGTTGTTATCAGCTCCAACCCCTAGGCGGTAAGACTTACACGATCTCATTTCAAGGGTACACATTCTAATTAGTTGTCAACTAGTTTACAAGTCAGTGAACATTGACACCTTTAAAAGCATTACAGGGCTGCGTAGAACTATCGCCACTTATGGACTGAAACCATTTCTTTTGCAATGACATCTGGTTCAAGCTTTGAAGTTGTGTGGTATATGCGGAGGCAATAGTAATATTTGTAAAAATGGGAATGGTAAGTTATTTTAGGTCTCTGAACAGATATGAGTATTTATGGAAAAAAGTAAAATCTTTGAGTTTTACGTTCCACCGTTATGCCTGCTATGCTAAAGAATTCGTTGATGATGAAAAATGAATGAAATGGTGAAATGAAGAAAGTGGGAGGAAACTGGAGAACCCCACCCACACGCTGTTTGCCTACCACA
The DNA here is from genome assembly GCF_964235325.1 of Thermobia domestica. Lineage (NCBI taxonomy): Eukaryota > Metazoa > Arthropoda > Insecta > Zygentoma > Lepismatidae > Thermobia > Thermobia domestica. Next base: position 81,661,300 of record NC_137462.1, read on the forward strand.
AAGTTCACTTGGCGAGGGTTGGTATCGAATCCAGGAGGATAAGTATCAGAAGAATTGAGTCATATTTAACAGAATATATATGGCGCAGTAGACCACTGAAGAACTTTTTGAGATTTCTTACGCTCCATGCAGTATTTCTATCTACAGTAAAGTTATGAACTAAATGAAACAAAATAATGACAAGGACTTTAACAACTCCTCCCCCCAAAACAAGACGTCGATAAAAAGAATCTGAATTGTTTTAACATTACCATATACAGTGTAGTAGGTATATTTTATTAGGTTGTGAAGGTAAGGGGCGATTTTTAATGGTACCCTATTTTATATAACTTATATATGTAAAAGTAAGATAATGGTAGCTTCTCCTATTTCGAATTAGGCCATGAAAGCCTAAGGGTTGTTGTGCCCATTTTAAAGAGTCTGAATGAATTTCCTAGCATCATTGCAACGAGGAGAGAATAAGGCCGTGTCCAAAAGATACAAGTGCACATTTGAAGTACGCTTATTTCCGGAAGTGACGTCACCTAGTGTGCGTCAAAAGGTCCAAGTTCACAAGTGTGCGAGTGCATAGTGCGTAGTGTGCGAGGATGTACACTATGTTAGTATACTTGTGTGCTTAATATGGCGATTTCTCGTAGAATGACCTAATAAAATTTTAATAGGCATATTCTTAATATTTTTGTTTAAGTAAATATATTTGTGGACTGATTTTATAATAATTTACTTGATAAACATACAAGTTAGTGATTTTACAAGTCGAAAATAAAAATATTACGCAAATAACAAATGTATTTATGTTATGTTCTTTGAGTATGCAATAGAATTTAAAATAGTATAGGGAAAACAAACAAATAGTTTCTTTAATAATGCTATAAAGACGTTTGTGCTTAAATATTACATGGTTTATGTAGCTTAATTGAAATAGTTGCACTATCGGTAATGCGGCTATTTGCACGTAAATGACAAATTTTAATGGTGTATGAATTAAAATATTAAGTTCTAGCATAGTATACATAGATTATTCATTTCTCTATAGCTACAGCTACAGCCGCAGCCGCAATTGTTAATTCATAGACACATAAGCCTAATTTTATACTTTTGATTCTAAACGAATTCCTTTCAACGCTACCATATTTCCTTGCACTTGAGAGAGACTGTGATATACCAATTACCGTACATTGTGTATTTTTGACAGGTACCGAAAAGTGAAATACAGATCAAAAATTCCTTTCTCCACATTTATCAAAGATTTCACAAATTACTCCTGGTAAGTCTTTACTATGGCCATTTCATTTTTTTTATTCTTCGATTTAGCGATTTGATCTCTCGGTTCCGGTTTTAAGAACTTGCCTCTTCACCCATATACTGTATATAAGGTAGTAGCTAGGTTGGTTCCTTTTTGTACCAAAGTATAATATTTAATTCACATAATATTGACGAGCGAGTGTTAGCGAGTGAAGGGTGGTTGGAACCCCGCAGAGCACTTTCTTTTCCGCCTTCGTTACGAATCGGTTCATTGAACGATTCATTGAAAGAAATGTCCAAAATAAAGACTTGCCTTCCTCTTAATTCATATAATCCCATTACTGTACCCAGTATTAAAAGATTATGAACAAATAATTTCTTCCGTATAGTTGAACAATGAGAGCCATTACATTACATACTGTATTTTTTCATAAAACCGTCTCTTAATTTTCATAAAATTCTTATTATATTTTTAGTAGTTTATTTTACGTTTATATTTGGACGAGGGGATTTGTTTCGTTACTGAATAACCATTTTCGCAGTGGGAAGCATGTAGGAGAGTATATTTCAAGAGAGATGTAGGGCGCCGAAAGCGTAGTAAAATGCACGTAAATGTTGAAGTGTATACAATATACAGAACTCCATTCAAGCAGGCTTATAAGATAGTAATCTCACTTTTTTTGTTATTTTTACCATACTACTTTAATTAGGGTTATCCGCCTTGAGTATGCATTATCCTTATAAATTGGTATTTCATAGCGACATAATAGCTTTTTCCTGTAATTTTGGTCCTCATGTTGTTCAACTTTACCATATCTTTCCTTGTCATCCTTCTATGTATTAACTTTTGCTGTAGATTAAGAATACGGAGACACTATTTCGATGATTTCCAGGTAAAATCAATAAATTCACAGTGAAAGATTAACATCTAAGGAACTTCAATATTAGCGCAATATGGTAGAAACAGTTCAATCAGTATGCCTGAACTGAAAGAATACAGTAGAACTACAACAATTATACTGTCATTGTTGTGTAATCTACCGTACAGGAAGCAATTATACTCAGTATCAACCCTCTCCCAAAGTAGTTTTGTGCCACATTATTGTAAATACCGCTCCCCTCGGTGTCCTAACGCTCTTGTACGTTGCCTACTTATAGTTGCAATAAAATTCCTAAACTAATTCGCAAAAGTGTCTTCAGCGCCCTAATCACCAGTGCTACTCTTCTTTCGGGAGATTATTAAATATTCCCTCCGCAAGCATGCCTAATAAAGTAGAATATCGCCAATAGTTTAGTGTTTTTTATGCTGTTACGAGTTTATTGTGCACATAAGACAACGCACACATATATTATATATGTATTGCATTTATGCTCCGCTCTTGTTAATCTGCGCGTGAAATGCCCAAAATGACAAATATTTGCAGGCACGGCAAAGCTGAAGCTGTTGGCATACATGAAAAAAACTCTTAAATCATTTTATGGTTACCCCATATAGTCAATCTGTACGGTTTATTTATCTTTAATATAACTGGAAAGTCATTCATCTAAAAAAAAAAGCATGCTAATTTTTTCTAGTACGCGAAATTCTCCCTTCTTTTGTTATCAATGTTCCATATTCCACCATAACGAGGCGGTGTAACCAAGTGCTGATCAAAAGCTAATTTTACGAAGTGTACACTATTTAGTGTGCACTCCATTTGTAGACTTCGAGTGTGCATCCTCGAAGTGTGCACTATGCACTTTTGGACACGGCCTAAGAAAATTTCTCTTCTCCAAAAGATCGAACCAGCGCTATCCAGTTGGCTAACCGATGCCTTACCGACTACGCCACTGCCAATACATATTCACAGGGTATACAGGGTGTATCTAAAGCGTCAGGCCATAGGCGAACTCTTTCCTCTTTGTCATGTAACTCTTTTTGATTTTTTGATATTTTGGTTATTTTGGCAGTTATTTAATTTTTTTTTTAAAAAAAAGCTGATTTTAATGGTAGAACTTTCTATTATAAAATGCTTATATTCTGAATGAATTTGTAGTGTTTCTTCACCAATAAATCAAAGTATTAGAAAATGGTAGTACCGTAATAATATTTTACCTCCAAAAGATTGTTTAATTAACCAGTCTTAATTTTTCGAAATTGCATACTGTCGTTTTCCCACGGAGATCGTATACCCATTCTTTTAGATCACCGGTGATTGATAAGGAGAAAATACTGCTGGAAGATGCAGATGAAAAAGGATCTAAAGAACTGACATCTACCTCTTCTTCCGAGATCCAGGATGTTTCCTGTATTTGAAGTTCGTCAGTGTCGACGATGCAAAGAAGTTCTCTTCCTCATTGACCACGGATTCGACGTGGCTGCACACGTGGAGGGGCAGGGACATCTCGTTTGTAAACAAGCTTTCGAGCATCTTCTTTGGTCTTCAGTTCACCATTTTAAAATTCTTCTTGTCCTAAATCAGTGTCAGAAAAGATGACTGTATTTCTTTTGTTTCACATGCAAAACTCCTTAGAAGAATAGAATGGGCAATGACTCAAATCAAAAGTTTTGAATAATATTCTCAGAAATAGCTATGCGAATGTTAAATCGAGAGCAATTTTAAGCGGTGGTTACGATGGCTACCAACTAACTCCAGAAAAGCTTCGTGTGCCGTAAATGCACTGTGGCGACAGCCACAAAATGGAGTTTTATTGTATTGTAATATACGGGGGTCTTCGGTCATTCTGGTGGCAAGTAGCGTCTTCGAATCCCTTCCGCAAGGCTCATTTTATATGAGCTATATGCTCACATTTTACCAAAACAATAGACATATTTATTTATTTATATACAAAAAAGAACTGAATAAAATTACAGAAAAAAACATGAGTTACGTAACGAAGACATAAATCCCTCCTCCCCTCTGTCACACTTCGTAACGCAAGGACGAACCTCTCCCCCCGCCTTGCTGTTACGTAGTATGTCGACGACTCCTTGGAAAACGGATTCGAAATGTTTTAGATTCTTTCAAATAATAATGTACACATTCCCTATGTAGTTTTTGCCTCTCCTTACATTTCGTTCAAACAGCCTGCTGAAGTAACAGCGTTGTTTTTTTCATTTAACCAATACGCCTTACTGGTATGGCGTCCAAACGGTTGGTGCGAAAGGAAAAATTTCATAATTTTAGATTGAAATCTTCAACACCTTTCTTCTATTTCCATGTTGGCGTATCTTTACACACAACGAAGTTGACCTATGGCCCTCTACTTTTGATACACCTTGTACATATTATTATTATTATTATTATTATTATTATTATTATTATTATTATTATTATTATTATTATTATTATTATTATTATTAAGTATTCTGCCTTTTGGCAGGTCCTGCTGGGACTAATGAGCTTTTCCTTTTTTTAAATTTTAATTTTGGGCCTGGAAATGTTTCTTCCACGTCTCTCGATCTTCAGCTTCGTCTATAAACTCCGAACTTCCAATTAACTTCAATTTTACAAATCATCGATCAGTTGTGTTTTTCTTCTTCCTACTCTTCGCTTTCCTTCCATTTTTCTTCTATGGCGGTATGAACAAGACACTTGCTTCGGAAGAAGTGCTCAATGCAATTGGTCTTCCTACGAAGAATGCTGTATAGAAGTGTCCCCTTCTCTCCTATCTGTTTCAAAACATCCTCATTTGTTACTCTCTCTGTTCATTTTACCTTCTTCATCGTCCTCCAACACCAATTTCGAAGATCTCTAAATATTTCTTCTTTAACTTCCATAATGTCCAATTGTCTGAACCATACAGTTCAATGTACCCCCGTATATAGCATTTGTTCAATTTCTCAGTCCAATATTAAACCTGCTAGTTAAGAGTGATCTTTTCTTATTCAATGCTTCTTTAGCTACGGAAATTCTTGACCTGATCTCGTTGGTACAGTGGTATATACTAGGGTACATAAAAATCGCCTACCTTTAAATCAACCATATAAATAAAACGCTCATGGTGATGATATACATTATTTTGTATATAAGTTGTAGCATTTTATTATTGTTGTCTCGGGGAAGCTATATGGTTACTGTATATTGATTTTGAACTCTTTTTTTTTTTTTTTTTCATGAAACACTACAAAGCTGTGATACTTTGATAGTTATGTATGTTTAGAAATATATTTAGTTTATATACAAGCATATTAAAGAGTTTATAGAAAATATTCTTAATGATTTGAATGAATATGCAGAAGCTCAGTTGGTCATTATTGTGCAGAGGAGTATTTTGTAAATGAATATCACGTGTCAGTGAAGTGTTTCTGCGGGTGTTGTACAATTCCGAGTTTTTTTTTTTTAAAGAAAGAAATAATAATTGTTTTGTTTATTTATTTTACGTGTAGAAAGTGCAATCTTGCTTCATTATTTTTTCACTTTCACTGCTGGTGATTATAGGCTGTTTCATCGCATGTCAATACAGACATACTGTATATTTTGAAACCTTTATTCGATGATCTAGATACTAAGGAACCATGCATATTCATTCACGCAAGAGTTTTGGTTTTCGCAAGAAGTGAGATTGTAAAACTACCAACATAAGTAAATATATACTTTTCCTTTCAGGATGCGTCTTTTTTTGTATTGTTTTGATGTTTTATTTATCTTAGATTTTATATTTTTTATTTGTTCTCTATTGTGGAAAGATTTTATTGATGAAATATATGATTTAAATAAGAGCTAACTCCATGGCCTATGGAACCTGGAGGTTCAATGCATCGTTCACAAAAGCACTCCATTGACTTCTGTCCTTAGCCAACTGGATCCAGTTTCTACTTGCGTGTTAGTATTCCTATTTTTGCGAGAACCATCTTAATATTGTCCTCCCATCCCATCCAGGTCTTCTTAATGGTCATTTTCAGATTGGACTTCCAGTTAGAACTTTGAAAGCGTTTCTACTTTCTTGCATCCTGGCTACATGACCTGTCTACCTGAGCTTCCTAGACTTGATGACCCTAACAATGTTTGGTAAACGGTGCAGTTGCTCGTTATGAAATTTCCACCATTCCCCATTCCCGTTTCTCTTATGCTCGAATATTCATTTCAGGATCTTATTCTCAAATAGCTTCAATCCACGTTCTTCCCTCAGAGTAAGCGACGATGTTTCGCAACCATACAGGAAAACAGGCATGATTATCGTTTCATTTTATATATATTTTAAGCTTCAAATTCCTCGACACAATTCGCGATGACAAAAGATTTTGAACTGAATAATAACACTAATTTCCTTCTTTTACTCGACATTTAATTTCTTACTGAATGTAGTTTTGGCCTGTTCATATTGATCCTAGATATTTGAAAATATCCATTCTGTCAAAAGTATTATTTGATATTTTAACGCATCCTTAATTTACACTATTGGGATCCATATCAATCTATAATTTAAATAAGTCATTTCCAAACTCAGCCGCCCGATGTATGACGTAAGAACATGTTTTTTGCAATTTGCGAAATTCAGTGCGAAATAGGTTGAGCAAAGGAGGAGGAAAGGGGATCATCTATGGAAATTGAACAAACAAATGTGCACGATACCAATAGCCATTGATCTACGAAGAGCATATCTACGCCAGGTTTCGGCATGCTCCTTATTGTATATGTGTTAGTTGTTGAGAAGTGGAGCAACAAATTGTGACGTCATAGAGCACCCAGTTGGAAATGACTGCTCTAAACTATTCAGTATATATAAAATCCATACTGCGAAGACGGATATCAACAAACTATTCTGTTTATTTGTACAAGTGGATCACGAAGTAGTCAATAAAAATTCTTTAATAATAAAACTAGTTATCACAATCATCATGAGAATAACTATTTCCACATCTAAAAAATCAATATAAAAACCATGAAAATTGACTTCCTGATCACAGTCATTTGAGATCATAACTACAGTTGCCATTATCATTTATTATTTAGTATTTATTATTATTTCATTGTCGTAATGTGATTATGTTATCTGTATGTATTTCAGTGTTTGATATCTATTTCTATTACTTATATATTTTCTCTAAAGGTAAGACTGTTTTGCCGAGCGTTTAAACCCAGGTCTTCCAACTGTAAGGAACCATACCAAACAGTAGCAAAGCCACTAATCAGAAAATATTTAAATATTCGAAAAAAGTTATGGTAATTTTTATAAGTTTTATATCGTAAGTTGTAAGTGTCTCTATATTTAGTGCTCATATATAAGTTTATATGAAGTAGGATTTTATATGGGAAGCTTTTCTGAAGCAAGGAATGTATTTGAGTGAATTTTGTAAACGTAGTGGTCTAGATTTGGCATTCTTAATGAGAAGCATTCTTCGTCTGCTTACAATGTAAAGAAAAAAATATGTACAAAATAAATACTATTTCTGCCTTAATCGTTGTATTGTTTCTTTTACCCAATCTCTTTGCTAAATGTTTTTCAAAACGTAAGAGGTATAGTCCATAAACACACATACACACACACACACACACAAAAAAAAAAAAAAAAAAAAAAAAAAAAACAGAACGATGCCATCCGAGTTCGTTCTCGGAATTCATTTTAGTTCTGTTGATCGTACCATTTTTGTTTACAAAGCAAGACTTATCTAATTAATCTTCTCTTTGTTATCGAAGAAATAATAATAATAATAAAAAATAAATATAAATACTGTACAAGCCCCAGTAACACACGTCGTCTAACGTGTAAATCAAGCATAGTTACTTTCATTAAAATAAGTACACAAACCAACCTGACATCTCTTTCTGAGAAACTATTTGCAAACATGCAATTAAAGAATGATCAGTTGGCGTGTACTACGTCATGTGTACAATTCAAGCTGTGAAAAATGTGTACTGGTATCTATCTGATTTATTACAGGATATACATATATATGAATAGATGAACTACTAACAAAAATGTTTAGGTAAATCCCAATTGATTTGTTAAGAAACCACTTAGAAATTGTCGTAATATGATTATGTTATCTGTAATAGACAGAATAAAATATTTACATTGCAATCCAATTATTTATATGGTTTGTGTTTGCATAATTTTCTCTCCTAGCTCAAAGACAGTGCGCACTTGACAAGGATTTAAATAAATAAACAAATAAAACTGGCAGACGAATTTATAATCGTCGCAGTCTGACAGATTCCGTTGAATCTACACACCTTTAGCCTTGAACATCCACAGACTACAAGTCTTCTTTTCTTAATTTTCTTCTTTTTCTTTTCTTTTTTCGCTTGTTATCTGAATCACCCGGATCTTTTGAATATTAACAGGCTTTTAATGGATCAAGCAAGATTTTTTTCTTCTTATCTTAGTTTTAAAAATCTGGGAATTGTGATTACTCGGAAAGGTCTGTGATCTCGAAAACAATTATCGATTGGCTTGCAAAGTGATTCGTCCGAAATAAAGGGAATGGTGTGTAGTATAAAGCATTGGCTGAAAGCATGAATGTATAAAAAATATATATATGTACAAACATCAAATGTTGTTTCTTAGAAATCTGTCTGTGCGTGTAATATTTTGTAATGGGCGTAACACAGCCCTGTTTAAAGGGGGGATGCCTGCCCATTAACTGAATTAAGTGTGGTTCTTGGAAAAAATTTTAGGTGTATGTTAATGTTTTAAAGTTAAGTTTATTAGCTGTAAGAACAACTGATGTCGGTCGGGTTGATATAATTTATTGAGCACGAAAAACTCGCGCTTTTTTCTTAATCTTTGTTTTCGGTTGTGCGTGGTTTTTGTTCTTATTCTAAAACCCCATTTCCCACCTACTTTTACTCTTAGACTAAACGTTCAGACCTCCATCGACGTATAGATAAAAATGCATTCCATAGGCTAATTTCTTCTCTGACTTGTATGTCAAGTTAGAAAGAATCACAAGCCCTTCCCAGCCCTTCGTATCTTTGATAGAGTCAAGGTCATGATTATATAACACATGCATACACACTATAACCACATTTTCTATACATAACATGTTGTAGTTATGGTGAAATATGATCCTACAAATAAACACGCTTCTTACATGATGTCTTTTATGAGCCTATGTACTGTACACATGAGATAAAAATTTCTTTACGAGTTGGCTTTGAAATGTAATTGTTCTAGTGCCAAAATACATTCGAACTGATACAGTTATTACAATTTGCAATTTATAGGAATATGTGGTCATGCCCATGAAACACGACTTGTAAAATATATGAATGATTTAAACTTTAATTACTCATTTTTATTGCTCACATATTTATTTGTAGAACATTCAGTAAGTAGTAATGTAAGAAAATAAGTATATCCGTATTGTTTTATTAGATTGCATTACACAAAAAGCCACAGACTAGGGAAAGAAATAAAGCACAAAAATATTTGTCATAATCACTAGCGTTCAGAGTTGCCAGGTACCTGTAATCAAATTAGAAGTCCAATATTTCTCAAGTTACTAGTCACAAGTACAGATTTAACAAGTTCTTGCGACTTTTTGCCGTGAAAGTTTTCGAGGACTTTAACCTTCATCGTCTAACATATATGACAAAATTTCGTGTAGGCTCAGTTTGGGTATACATAAAGGGTTTTTTTGGTTATAAAGTCAGTACCTATTTGTAACAATGAATATTTCAAAAAGTGAACAACCTATCACAGTTTAATTTCCATTGAATATATTATTAGGGTGTACCATTTGGTTATTAAGTTACATTTCAACATATGCACCCGCATTTTCCACACATTTCTGGAATCTTTTAGGAGCAGAATCCATGGCACTTTTTAGCACTTGAACTGGAATATTTGCAAACACTTCATGGCTATTTTGTTCAAGACTGTTAATATCTCTTGGTTTTAACCTGTACACTTGTTCCATAGCCCAATCCCAAAGCAAGAAGTCACATAGGGTTAGATCGGGGCTGCGTGCGGACCACTCTGTCGGTCCCCAGCGGCCAATCCATCCACCAGGGAAGTGTCATTAAGCCATGCTCTCACTGTAATTGCGTAATGGAGCGGAGTTACCAGTGGTCATTATTTTTTATGATTTCTTTTTATTGTCTTAGGGTTAAGCGTTGCAGTCCTACCTCGCTCTTGTCTCCACCATCTCTGCATTGGCACCACCGACCTCCAAACTTCATACCTTGCAGCAACCTTAACTCTGTCTTCTACGTTGTATATGCCAGCCATTTTGTGGTTTTCACTGGATCAACTTCTGAAATAATAAATGGTAAACCTTACATTAGTAAACAATATTACATCCCAGGTAGAGCTGATGCTAGTTTCTAGGATAATCTAAATTAAAAATAGGTATTGAATTTACAGCCACCCTGTACTTACATTTATGATATATTCACTTCTTTCATCAGGAATTTCACTCTTACTAGCTTAGAAAATGTTTCTTAAGAAGGGTTGCATTATGGGCAGCTTCACTTTAGTAGGGCTTACCCATTATGGATGTAAATACGTGTGGTGACTTATACCATAAAAACTATAGTGTAAGAAACACTAACCAACTTGTGCTAGGTGGTTACTGAAAAGAGAGAATTCTAACAAAGTCATGGCAGAAGTGTTACAGGGAAACCCGCGAAATGGTGCAGCGAGGAGGTGTCCGTAGAAGCAGGCCCGTCAGCGATGGGGGGTGTATACAATAAACGAGGATAGTGGAGAGAAACTTCATATAGCATGAAAACACATGTATTGCGTGTGGTAGAGCTTTGCGACACATCTATAATCACTTTGTACACTGCTTTCACATAGTACTTCACTCCATCATGGATTCATTTTGGAGTATGACATGGTAAAAAGGACAACTGTATTTCGTATTTTTACCTCATTATATATCAGGGGTATAGAAGCAAAACCTGTTAAATTCATTTTTTAGTTTTGTCAGGAAATGAAGAAAAAGTAACGCCCATATGTTTCAGAATTGTTTAATAACTTTTTGTTTAGTGGTAGATTTTATTTATCTGCATTAAGTAGTGAACACTTAAAAAAAAATCTGAAACATTTTGAAAATTTTTCTTCGTTTCCTGACTAAATTAAAAAATGGATTTAGAAGGTTTTTGCTTCTATACTCCTGATATGTGAGAGGTAATATCGCAATGTATTTCAAATACTTATACATTGGTCTTCCAAAATAACATAACACATTTCTTCCATAAATTTTACAAATTTATGTTTATCTATCTGGAACAGCACCTCAAATTTATCGTGATAAGAACAAACCACCCCACTGCTGACCTCTTCATTAAATATCCAATAATCAATCGTAAAAAAAAAAAAAAAAAAAAAAAACCCTCAAGTCATCTTGTAGTCTGTATTGTATAGTATTTGTCACTTCAAAATGTCTATTGAACGAAATTTTATGATTTTGTCAGTAATAAGCTGATGAAAGTTTTAGTTCGATTAATTCTCACAAGTGTTTCAAATTTTAGAACTCCCCAAATAATGACGTTTTTATAGTTATTAAGAGAGTTATAAGCTCAATTTTAATATTCCGGACATAATTTTTATTCCAGTAAAATGAATGCAATTCATATGTATTATTAACTTCACTTCAAATAATTACATTTTCTGAAACAACTCAATCATATAATGTATAAAATGCACTTTAATTACCGTATTATTATGATTATTATTATTTTAAATAATTACCACCGTATATGTTTTCTAGATTGCTTCATGTCTCTTGATATATTTCTAGAATTACCTTCGTTTACTGATCATCATTTCCTCTTGTAATAAATCCGCCCCACTACCATTCCAGTGCTTTAATATTCTGAATAATATGTGTCTTTTCTTCATCTTCTCATCCATTTAAATATTTTCCTTCCTTTGCGGTCAATATCCAGCATGTCCTTTACCTTGCTGCGTTAGTTGTTGATTGGATTGGTGTTTTGCGTCCCTTTGAGCACCGAAGCTATATGAGACGTGACGTGGGCGTACAGCTTAAGATGGAACCACATGAGCTCCTTCTGGGAATAGAACCTCGGTCTCCCATGCAAAGGCACGTACGCTAACCATATAGCCACAAAGAAGCTCATGCTTCGTTGTATATAGCCTATAAATGGTGGACATCCCTGTATAACAGGGGTGGCCAGTGTGTCGACCGGACTATACAATCGATTGGCAAGTCGTGATAGGTAGCCACCTGATGTCTGTGTATCTGTATCGATAACAGTTATTGTTTTATTATTTCCTCTAGTAGGTTATGGACAGATAAGTGTTTCTGCAACGAAAAGTAGCCTTAACACAAAAGAAAAGTTTATCTACACCAAAAAAGAATGATAATGTAAGTATGAAAATGCTTGGTTTCCGCATTACGAAGGGAGGTCTAATGACCTGCCATTTTCACAAACAGGAGGCGATGAAAAGATTATACCGGCCTGATTACAGGACTTATCCCAGTACTAAATACGGGACCCATGACCTTCTTATGACCTTTCACGTAGCTTTACAGTGCATTTATATCAGATGAATGTGGTCACCAGGAGGGTATCCCTAAGATTGTACCAGCAGTAAACACTGAAATACTTCGAATTCCGAAGGATGATGTCATAAGAAGAGTTGAGTTGATTTTGAGTTTAACGTCCCGTTCAGCAGCGAGGCTATATGAGACGTGGACCTACTGATTAACGTGGAATCCGAACTACATGAGCGCCCGCCGGGAATCGAACCCGGGCCTCCCACGCCAAAGGCATGTACGCTAACCGCTTAGCCACGGAGGAGCTCCATGTCATAAGAAGAAACTGAGGGTATATTTTCAATCTTCCAACAAAAGACCAGTAAGTGGTAATGAGTTGACCATGCGCTAAAATGAGAAATGGATGTACACTACATGTAGGATTTGGTTTATGGCGATGTTTTGCTGTCTGGTGCTTTTTGTATTATAGATTAAGATTCCAACTTACTCTGCGGAAGGGGCCGCGGTGGCTCAGTGGTAGAGCGTTCACCTCTGGTGCTTGGGGTTCCGGGTTCGATCCCAGCCCCCGCCAAGTGAACTTTGTGGTGGACAAACACCGTGTGCGTGGGTTTTCTCGGGGTTCTCCCGTTTCCTCCCACTTTCTTCATTCCACCATTTCATTCATTACTCATCATCACCGTCTCCTTTAGCCTAACCGGCATAACCGTGGGACGTAAAACTAAAAGATTTCATTTCATTTCATTTACTCTGCGGAAACTAGTTCACTAGCAGAATCACATAACTTCAACAGTGTCCTCTTTTCTGTCCCTTTGTTTCTACATAGTTGTTTCACAACGTTATCCTAAAAAATATATACCTTTTGCTGCATCCTCTTGTTTTTCATTGAAATGACGAAAGAAAATTAATGTTCGGTTTAGAACATCTTAAAAGCGGAAACCTTAGTCAACTGAGTGGCATTTGGCTGCAATACATTAGAAAATGAACCTTTGTATGCAATTAAGTTTTTGTTGTTTTGTCATAAAAACTTCGTGCACTATGTAATTTCAAGCCTTCATTTCTTCACGGCATTACGAATTCAGCACTTAATAATAATAATAACTTCGTATATACACTATCAAAAACAGTTACCAGCTTGGACAACCTGCAGAATGACTGCACTTTTTTCTTTGAAATATATTCATTACTATTTTTTCTCCACTTTGCTTTTCATTATCATACTTGTTTGTTGTACAGAAAAATGGTTAATCTTACTATTTCATGTCCACGTAAAACAGTAAAACGCATAATAATAATAATAATCCCTTTGGTGTCAAAAAAAAATGCTATACAAAATTTATAAATTCCTAAGCAAAGTTAATTTCTTTTTAGCAGTTTGCTATCAAGAACAATATATAATTTACTGTATATCGAACAACTAACAAAAACGTTCTTATATCAATCCAAAATAAAATGAAAATGTCATGTTGGAAATTCAGTGACTGTTCCTCAAAAGTGATTTATCTGCTTAGGTTCAAAGGCGGTTCCCGTAAAGATGTCTGTTAAAAAAATGAATTAAATGTTTTAGTTTAGTATCAGGTACTTGGACCCTGTAGCCGAAATGAGAAGGATGACGAAGTAGGAATGAAGGTTTATCTGAAAATTGGTAGAATGAAAAAGTGAAATGGAACGAAAGGATCTCATTAGAAGTTATGTTACAAATCAGGATTTTGTATGAGGTGTTAAACCAACGATCCGTTGGACCGCAGAATCCAATTTCTTCAATTTCCCATCATGTCCTCTAGCTGTTTGTGATTCATCTGTTAAGTATTTAACAACAATTTGGAAAATACACCCATAACCATCTGCTAAATTAAAAACAGCACAGAAAGATTTGTTAGAGAATCACCAACAAATACACAAAATACGATTCCAATTAATCTGGAAGAGGTTCGAAAACGATTCATGAAAATGTACCCTCTTCTGAAGCCACATGCACGTGGCTTGGAAATGCACAATGTGCAAGTGGCAGAATCTCTTTGACCTAGTAACGGATGCGTACTTCGGTAATCAAGTTTACTATAAAAATAACTAAACATTTCTGGGCCATAAGCATTATATTTTCTCAGGTAATAACCTTGTCAGTCTGACATGCTAAACAAAATACTTACATAAAAAGAAATAAAACTACGCTGTTTGTTGACAAGAAAAACGATTATAGTCGGTGACTTACCAGGAGTAATAAATGCTCTGTTTATTATGCATTATTTTTAGGTAGCTACTGTATGTTGCATGTATAAACATAATGTATAATTAATTAATGAAAAGTACCGTCGTGAGCTTCTAGCAGATATAACTACAAGTTCGTAGACTATAGCTTGAATAATGAAATCGTGCCAAAGAAATTAAAATTGTAGCTAGAATTATTATTTGAAGGGTTCGGGGACAATACGGTGCTTTTACCAAAATTGAATTTCACACATTTTTAAATATAGAATAATTAGAAGTTTAATGTGGTATTATATGCTTGATTTTGGATGGTTAAATTATGTGCTGAATATATTTATCAGAAAATGACTGTTGTACAGACTTCGAAAGAAAGAACATTTAGCAAGTGAATTATAAAATGTGAAAGAATGAGCAGGAATGCATATTAGCTGGTGCAAGCAAGAGACAATTGATTACTATCAACTACATCGCCAGAAAATGAACGGTGTCTCCAGAAAACATTGGTGCGCCAAAGCGATAAATTTGCAAATGCGCTCCGAAACTCTGATAGAATCTGGTTATCGAGGTCCAGGTTTTCACTGTGGACCTGTAGAATATTTGAGCAACATCTTCAATATGTAAATCTTTATATCCTATCATCTTTGCTTGAAAGTCTTTATTTATGTTTTTGATCGCCACGTAGTATTTTCTGGCTTCATTTTGTTTACTCTGTTTTTTTCTATTTCCCTTGTAATCTTTTCTCTTCTTTTGTTTGCACGTTCTGTTTGCTTTTTCTCTTAGTTCTCTATACCTTTCGTCGTTGCTTCTAATTCCTCTTTGAAGCATCTTTAGCTTGGAATCATTTTTTTCTTTTATCGTATTCTTACACTCTTCATCGAACCAGCTTCTGTTTTTTTTTTACCTTCCTTCTGTCCAATTGGCTTATTTGCTGCTTCTTTTCATATCATTTCTATTATTTTATATCTTTCTTCTATTGTTAGATTTTCTCTGATTGTTCTCCACTTTTGCATTTTCGTATTGATTTCTTCTTCGTATCCTCTTCAGTTTTGTTCATTCACAAATTTCTCTGTGTTTCATTTCTTCCTATTGTTTGTTTCTTTTAGTATGCTACATTTTGCTGATTTTATCCCTAAATCTGTCTTAACAAGAAAATGGTCTGAATCACAGTTTGATCCTCTGAGATCTCACACTTACTATTGATGTGGAGTACCTCTACTTTGTTAGAACATAGTCTATTTGATTGATGGTTGTATTGTCGGGCGACTTCCAGGTGCCTAGGTGGATTCATTGGTGCAGAAATCACATACTTTTTTACTGCCATTCGATTCCGTCCGTATTGCAAATTCTTTTAAGAGCGTACCATTTTGATTGTTTTCTTTATGGTGTATATTTACCAATTACTTTGGTGGTTGCATTCTTTGCTCCTAATTTTGTACTGAAGTTCCCTAACACTATTATCATACCATATCTTGTTATGTTGTCACAAGTTACTTTTAATGCTTTCTTAAATTCTTCCTTATCCTTTTCGTCCATTTCTTTTGTTGGTGCATGAACTGTTATAATTGATATGTTTCTGAACTTTCCTTTCATTATTGACGTACTTATACGGCGGTTGATTGGTTTGAATTTAATACATTCTTTCTAATTTATTTCGTCCCAACTAATCCTGTGTCATATTGCCCTATTCTTGTAGGTGTGTCACAGTAAAAGAAAATATATTCTTTTTTGTCTATTCTACCAGTTCTGTTCCACCTAATTCCCTGTATTAGTTCTATCTTGTTTTTCATTACTTCATTCGCTATTTCTTCCATTTTCCCAGGGATGAGCATTCATTTTATAGGTCCTTATCCTTTCTTCTATCGTCATCGACATCCATCCTTTCTGAGGCATTTTCTGAATAAGAATTGTTTGACAAAGTTGAGTTGTTAACCCTACGCCAAATCCCCAACCTGGAGGACCAGAAGTTTTCTGTCGAAGTTTTCTTCCTCTAGCCTTTGTAGATTTCTGTACTGACTACAAGGCAGTAATGCTGGTTTTGCTTCCCCCTGAAACAATTAGGTATACACCATATATGATTTGCATTCCCCAATCCTCTACCTGGGTATTCGCCTAACGGGAGTCCAGCAGCTCTCCCAGAATATAGATAGTATTGTTACATGAGAAATTGGCATTATTTATAATCTTATTACGAACGAGGAAAACGTGGTTGAATATTATTCACAATAATTGTATCATTGGAATTATAACAGAAGGGAAGAAGAGCTAGCATGTTTTATAGTACATGTCGATATTTCGAATTTGCCTTTAAGAATTGTAGTTAAGTGGATTTTTAATTTACAGCTTCCTGACTCAGAATAGATTACAGTTATTCTTTAATGAAATGTACCTCTCTTGTCTTATTTATATTTACAAAGTACGATGTAAAATTTCATGATAATGTAGTTTAGTGTTTGCTCTAAATTGTAAGTTAGGAAAATTGATTTAATCATACGTACTGTTATCTGAAATCAGACATTGTATGCAGTCACATGGTTTAAATGCGACTAATACATCAGTACTCTACATTGCTCCTAATATTTGTTGTAAACAGGGAGAAATGGATATAGAAATGATATGTGATTTAAAATGCAACGTTGAAGAACATAGACTATACCGCACATATTATTTTATTTTTGCATCATATTTCGATCATTAATTAAAAAAAAACAATACAAAATGCGTTGTTTTACCCATTTTTAACTCCTGTGCTGAAGACAAAAAATATTTTTATCAATGCTTGTAGTTTCAGTGTTTAAAAATGCAATCATATAAGGAAATTAAAACAAACATTAACTAATTTTTTACGTTTAATGGTGAAGTGTTTTTGCACTTTCCAAACATTTAATCAACTTTTAAACTGACGGAAAAAATTAAATTTTCATGCAGAAGTTGTAAACACATCTTTTCATCATGAGATGCTAGTTGTTTATTCTACATTAAAATTAAAATTATTCGTCTGACATACATGAACAGAATAGAGTATGTTTAAACAGTTATTTGTTCACCAAAACGTAGTAATTTGTAATGCGTAGAAACTGTTATTCTATGGATAGAGTTTCTTTCCTGTTTATGTGTTGAGATGATTATGTAAAATACATATAGTAAGCAGATACCGGTCAGGAGTTTATGTTAATCAAGCAACAGTTATACATTGTATGCCATATATTGCAATATGGTTTAATCCTATGCAAATTTAAGTCCAGTTGTGAATTATTATCTTTTAAAAAAGTAAATTCTTAATATTATTTTATGCTTATTTGCTTTTTATGCATATAATTGTAACAGGGAGACTTAACTGAATTAAACTGAAAGTTGCACGTAAGTAAGTTAAATTGGCATTAGTAGTATTACTTGTGCTGTCAATTTCGGAGGTGTGTTCTCTTGGATTATATTAATCTACCTTTAAAAACAGAACGAAATTTAATGACCTTAAACCATTACTGTTAACCTTAGACACTTCTTTATTATTTTTCCTAAAACGATGAAGAATATCATGACATTTTTGTTCTTCATTTCTTTTCTTTCTCTTTTTTCTTTTAATACGCCATCTACATAACTTATCCGATCTTGAATTAACTAGATATGAAAGTAGACTTTGATTTGCGTAGTACGCATGTAAAAGATTTTCCTTTGCAGACCTTTGGTTCTCAAATTACGGGGCTTATTTGTAATTTAGACTTGTTATTCAATTTATGCAAACAAGTCACTAATTGCTGCTTAGAACAAGAGTTAGGGGAACTATATGAAGAACAAACCTGCAAAACGTTGAGGTTAAATTTTACGTAAATGCGAGCTTGTAATTAATTCGTTAAAAAGTAAATAAATGATTAAATTAATCACTTAAAAGTTTTATTAACTTTTAATTTAATTAAATAAATTCTTTAGAAGTTAATTCTTAATTGATGATAGTTAAAAAAATTCGTAACGATTAATAAATTTACTGTTAATCTTTTCTCAGAAACCATGTGAATTATTTTTATGATATTTTAATTTTACTTTTCATTAGTTAACAGCTTTTTTTTTTTAACAAAATAGTAATTTTCATAATATTAGACTAAGTTTCCCGGCCCTTTAATTTTATCCATTAAATTTTAATTTAACGTTCACAACCGAAGATAAGATAATTCTCATTTCATAACAGTGGAAATTGCAGAAAGTAATCCAGAAATATTTTGTCCGTAATTTTAATTTTATCAATTAATTTTGAATTTAGTTTTAATTTTAGCCGTTACTTTTTTTCTGTCGTTAATTTTAAATTTAATCAAGTATATTTTCAAAGACTTGATTTTTAATTTTAATAATTAATTTTTTTATTATTTTCTTCCAACTATGCATTAAATGTAGTGTGTATACAAAGATTTGTTAAAATCAATAAAAGACTACATTTGTTCGAAGCTGGGATATTAATTAACTGGTTACGATTCCTGTGTACACTTTGATATTTCTTTAATTGTTTTATTCAAGTTACGTTCTTCGATTTTCTCTTTATTTCGAATCAAATTTTGTAAGAACAGTTTCACACGGTTTTACTAGCTCAATCCGTTTATTTATTTATTTATTTTTTGTAGACATGCAGTTCGAAAAAAAGAAACATGCTTTTTAAAGAAAGAACATATTTTTTCTCAGAAAAAGTGAAATTTTTCTGTGGTCCTTTTTTAACTGGGAATTTCTGGGAATGGAGAGATAACAGTACATTCCACAATAGTTTTCCTATTATAACACGAAGAAGCATTTAATTACTAAATTTTGAAGAGAAAATCCTGAAAAAATTCAGGAATGAAATAAAATAAGTCATTCGATAGAAAAGGAAGACTTTTCTAGTTCAAATCGGTGGACGTGTCCTAATTCCAACGAATTATTTATGAAGCTATTAGATTAACGTTGAATGACAAAAATGCCTTAGTAGAAAAAATCTAATAGTTAGCAATATTTGTTCTGAAAATGTAATAGATTTCGTGGAACAAAAGTATCATTTAAAATTTATAAATAAACTGAAACTTCATTACAACTATATATAACATTTATTGAGGTTCGACGTTTAAAACGCTATCCACAAACTTCTTATTTCAAAAATTCTGACACAACGTAACAGTATAGAAAGAATCAATCTTGTGAATAATGATTTAAACTAATAACATCTTAACTGAAATAGCTGTTTATGGTTTTAATTTTGTAAACTGAATTCTCTGAGGCTCAGAATAAAATATTTCCCAATCAGAGGACGAGATGTTACCAACATTTTATATTGGGAGTACAAATTGGTTCGGTCCGTTTTCAAAAGATGGCTCTGGCTGTTATGAATATTTCATAGTGACAGCTGATTTCGGTGGTTTCAGAGAGGTTAGACATCTGTCAATAATATTCAGTTCATATCACTTTGAGTTTCATACAAAACCCCTGTTTTGTGACTGGAACTGGAGATGAGAAATGGATATTCTACGACAACCCCAGAAGAAAAAATACTACGCTATGCCCGGTCAATCGTTGCCATCGACCTCAATATCAACACCAAAGCCGAATATTCATGGGTCGAAGGTCATGCTGTGTATCTGGTGGTACCAAAAAGGTGTTGTATACTACTTTGTATGAGCTGCTACAACCTGGCGATTCCATTATGGGCGATCAGTGTAGGCTACAATTGATTCGTTTGAGCCGTGAATTACACACACACACACACACACACACACACACAAAAGGAGCAAAGACATGACATGGTTATTGGCTCATTGGAATTGTCGCAAAAGTCGTAAAAATTATTTGGAAACGCTCAAGTGGGATATTTTACCGCACCCGCCGTATTTGCCGGGCATTGCTCCTTCTGATTACTGAGTGTTCCGACGAATGCAGCACGATTTGGCAGGGCACTGGCTCACTTCTTTTTGTCAGAAATCGAAAATTGAATCCTAACATGGAAATCCTCAAAAGACGAGACATTTTTTTCGAGATGGAATTCTAAAATTGCCTGAGAGGTGGAAAAAGGTAGTAGCCAGTGATGAAGAATACTTTAATTAATCTGTTGATTCATTTTGTTCTGAAATAAATGCATTTTTAACCACAACAAACGGATCGAACTAATTTGTACTTCCTGTGCTTGGTAAGCTGGTTAGACAAACAAAGCGGTATTTGGAATATAGTGGTTGCATAGCATACGCTTCCTGGTTATAACTGCTACACCAATTTGAAAACCTATGAAGCCACCCAGCACCGGATTGAACATAGGTCTCAAAAGTCTTTAATGTTGTAATACTTAAATTGTAGAATCCATCTCAGGAAAACAAAAGTGGTATTTGAACAAGAAAGTTATAAAAAAAATAAATTAAAAAGTGAAAATAACCAATTTTCCAAACAACGAGCTTTATATGGGAAAAACATCAACCCCCCCCCCAAAAAAAGCCGTCTTTTTGCATCTCTAATTTCTTTTATCCATCGTAGGACGTTGAAAGAAATATGTCAACATTTCCGACATTTTTTCTCAAAATTTATTACGTTTATATCGAGATTAAATTTTTGAGTATTAAATACATAATTGCCATACAAAAGTGTTCGTAAATGATTATTACGCAATACAACAACTAGCTTTAATAACTTTCAATTGGTCTTCATTAGCTTAAATCTGGCATCAGTCACTTCCACACAGTTTGTCCTTACAAGAACATGCTTGATCATAAAGTTCAGTTTGGAAGTTCTGTGATTTGACTTCAAAAGGTGACTAATAATGGTCGTAACTGATAATTGGTCTGTTTGAATATTCTCTAACGCATTATTTTGCATTACAACAACAAATAAACTAACGCATTACAACATTACAACAACAAATAAAATTAAATTTCTAGGTTTATATCCCATGATTATAGCCTGTTGGCCAATGAAGACGGATGATTAACGAAAGTATTGTATTACGGAATAACAGATGGACGTGGAACTAGAAAGTTGGAGGAAACGGAAGAATCCCGAGAAAACCCGAGAACGCGATGTCCACCACAAACCCACATAATAAAACCAGCTACACCTCGCACCAGAAGTAGAGGCCTGCATGGGCCGGAATTTTTAACCCGGACCCGGCCGGCCCGTGAATTTATAATGTGAGACCCGACCCGAGTCTGAAATATGTTTTAGCATTTAGACCCGAGCTCGTATGATAATCAAATGACCCCGAAATAAGCCCCAATTACAGAAACTTAATAATTAAGGCAAAATTATACGCGTATTTTTATTGACAGTAATTACAGGTTTGATTTTGCAGTTGTGCTTTAAAAGTTCTTCAGAAAGAACGGTCCAATAAATATCGTTGTACAGTATATTTACAAAGTTAGGCCCGAAAAGGCCCGAGAAATATAATTTTATATTTAAAAATTCACGGCCCGAGCCCTGACCGGGCCCAAAGTGATATATGCTTTGTAAGCCCGAGTCCGGCCCGCGGGCTCGTCCTGAGCCTGTGCAAATCTCTAGACAGAAGTGAGCGGATATTACACAACAAAGACATAATTTCTTTCATATCATTGCATTCTATATATTCAACCAACTAGTATTACTGTGATACATTCATTTTCACTCTGACCATTAGACCTTTCAAGAAAATGCTCTTCCGTGAGTACCGTATGTTTATATATTCGTATATTCGCCGCTAGTTCTGAAAACAAGCATCTCTCGCAAATATCGTATCTCACACCTGAATATTTCATACTTTAAGAAGAAAATTAATACTCTCGCTTTCTGCCGTAATGGCCTTGTCTTTATGCTGTAATTTGAACATCATTTTTTGAAGAACGAAAAAGAGATACTTAACACAAGTAACCCTTTTCTTCGGTCAATTTTTCATTCCATAGCAGTTTCCTGTTCGCCACACACCCGGTCGTCTGCCCTCAGAGCTCTTGCAGAGATAAAAATCATATTTCACGTTGGATGGAAAGCCTGTTTGCAATTTTGCTATTCGTAACGAGATAACCTTTTCTGACCTGACCATGAAAGATGGCAACTGCGGCTAATTAGACTCGCTTCTCCCCGCACAGTTTGCTATTGAACGATCTTCAATTGTTGTCGTGCACAATTAGAATCCTTCGTTCCTGGTTGTTGTCCTCTACTATGTAAGTGCGACTTTTTCATTTTGCTTTCTTTTTAACTCTTCGTCAATGTTTAGACCTTGAAGAAAGACCATCGCGCCAATACAATGAGGCTAGCGACCTTCTTGCAGCATAATTTTCTAAAGGATGATGCTGTTTGCTCTCTTGTTCACGGATAGCTCATGTTCATGTGTGTGTTAGATTCTTTACTATCACTTCACCACAATCAGATGAATTCTATCATAACGGTTTCTTAAAGTGACTGATGACTGGGGATTTACATATTCCGATGACTTCCTCTTAACAAGGTTCAATGAATAGGTATTTATCATCCTTTTTTTTTTTTTTTAATCTACATTTCTTCTCATGTGTTCATTTTTCCTGTTAAATCAAAAGCTGAGAAAGTTTCGAAGTTGAAGAAAACATGTTAAAAAGAATGTACTATTTCAGCATTTCTTATGGAAATATCTACAAATCTCTAACATTTTTTGCAATCTCTTGCTATTATGTAATACTGGTTTAAATACGTATCAAAATTTTCAAAATCCTATCATCTCAATTTTGACGGATAATACAGTATAACCTCGTTAACACGAACTCGCTTAAGCCGAACACTCGGTTAGGACGAACAAAATTTCGGTCCCGGCATCGCTGTACGTTATCTTATAGGAAGTTTTATCGGTTTAACACGAATTTCGGTTAGCACGAATTACGAACTAATTTTTAGTTCCCTGAGTCAGAAAAGGTTTTGATTTAACACGAACTTTCAATCCTTTGTTTTTTTTTTTTTTTTTTTTTTTAGATCATTTTTCTTATTTCAGATTTCACTCCAGATCAGTTTTTGTCATACAGTATTTATACAGACGAAAATTGCCTTGTAAATAAGAGAAAAGCCAGAAACAGGTATCTTTCCTCTCTTATGAGGTGTTGATTCTGTCCCCCGTCAAGCGCTGAACATGCAGGTGCTTGGCAGACGAGCTGACGACAGCTCGAGACAAAACAATTTCTCTCCTCTCTAACTCCAAACTGGTGACAGCAATCATAAATACCTTTCCGTTATTAGCGGTACTCACTCTGCTAGCGGAGTTATCAATTTTATAACTTGACCAGGATTTTCTGAGTGGAAACTTTTCTTTTTCTTTTTTTTTTTTTTTAAATCTTCGAAGATAGGATAATAAACTTACTGTAGTGTTTTCACTTTTCAGAGGATGGTACCGAGACCGAAACTAGTCTCGATCTTGATCTTAACTTGAATTTGAGACCGAGAAGTGCTTTTCGAAATCGAGACGAGACTGAAACTCTCAGTCTCGTCTCGATACAATTCTGTGGATGGTATCAAGACAGAGAATAGTCTTGGTCTCGTCTCGAATTTGGAACCGAGACGAGACCGAGACTACACATTCTCGTCTCGATACCATCTCTAGTGTTTTCTATGACATACATAATATACTGTAGTGGTATGTATAGTCTGTATACTGTAGTGCGTATGTATGGAGAAAATGTATTCGAATAATAAAATTTGGGTCACCGGTTAACACGAATTCTTTTAACACGAACTCCTGATTTTTCAGTCCCTTGGAATTCGTGTTAACGAGGGTTTACTGTAATTTCATATAATTCCGAGGACCCTTTAATTATAGAAGTATTTCGCTACCGTGTTTCTGGCATGGTGAAATTGCATTCAATTGATCATGTCATTATAATCAGGGTGAAAACACTAAAATCAAATGAGAACTTATCTAATTATTGGCAGCATTGTATGAAGAAGGTTTTGACTTTGACGTACTTAACAACACATGCCACAATTAGAAGTATTTCTAGCACACAA